>NC_134487.1:176706480-177020742 GCF_040206685.1 Ascaphus truei | reverse complement strand
CCTCTGAACCCCTCCTATTCCTACCGCCTCTGAAATAAAAATTCCAATTCAATGACACGCATAGCCTATGCGTTCCATAGACACACAAAGCATAAACAAAGCATAGACACAACCACTGTAGCCTTTATTTCTGCAAGTACAGTGTAACCAGTATAGGCAAATTGACTGTATTTTTATATTTTAATCATAGTGGGCACATAGAAATATACTGTATACATTATTATACTTTTATACTGCTATGTGGATATTTCACATAATAAAACATTGTAACCGTATGGAAGCTTCTCTGACATAACATTGTAACATTGTAATATATAATAATATTATACAGGGCTCGGCAAATTAGAAAAAAAGCACACGCCCAAAAAAAAGAAAGGAAAAAGACTCCCCCCCCCTCCCCAAAGAATTCTGTCTAATTGCAACCCTCCTCTCTCACCCCCCTCACTTTACCCGCTGCCGAGTGTTACCGGCGGTGTGGTGCGGTGTCTCCGCGGCGTCATTTGATGCCACACAGCCATTTTCACACGAGTTGCAGGGGGAGCTACAGGAGGGTGGTAGGAGAATGCCGGGAGACACCACACCCATATATATATATATAATGTGTGTGTTTTCAATGGACAGCCGTGCAGGAAAACGAGAGCACACAAAGGTAGTAGTTGAAAAAAACCCTGTATTGAAGTACGTGGCACACACACCGACGATTCGGTCCTCATGGAGGGAACGTTTCAAGTGAGGTCCGAAACGTTGGTGTGTGTGCCACGTACATCAATACAGTTTTTTTGAACTACTACCTTTGTGTGCTGTCTCGTTTTTTCCTGCACGGCTGTCCAGTGAAAACGCCTTATCTATCTTACCTCTAAGGGATAAGCACCAACATCTACTCCAACACCACGCTAGTGCCAACTGCCTTACTGACATATATATATATATATATATATATATATATATATATATATATATATATATATGTGATAAAAAATCACTGGCACTCCAATAGAAATTCAATAATGAATAGGTGCATGTCCCATATAAATAATAAAAGTATACATTACGACATAGCAGCAAAAAGGGAGACAGCACTCAGGTGAATGAAAATAAATGTATTAAATACAGCACATAACTCCAACGTTTCGATCCCACAGGGGGATCTTCCTCAGGGTGGTGCAACAGACACAGGACAGTGAGTGACTTATATACCCCAACACCCAAGTGACATAAACATCTCCACATCATCAGAAAGCATCATCATCGGGCGACAAAACAGCTGTGCATAATACAATTTAATTAGATCATGCTCCAACTCCATGTCTGTACTCCTATTGGGGAATCCAAGTCACATGATCAAACCCAAGCTGTCAGTGTCATTGCATGTAAACAAACTGATGCTGCATCAGCAGGCCCGGTTTTCAAGGCAACAACATGTGTGCTCAACTCTTTAAAGGCAGCAGACACCAGTGGTTGTCATGTGTACTGCACGTGTACAGATACACCACTGCAAATGTGTATGTGCTGTAGCAGTGATGAATTTACTTCTAAACAGCACCTAAGAATAACAGATACTGGCATGCGTATATCAGTAGAATCCTATGACTGGGATTACAGCGGGTTCCATCTGTCATAGGATTCTACTGATATACGCATGACAGTATCTGTTATTCTTAGGTGCTGTTTAGAAGTAAATTCATCACTGCTACAGCACATACACATTTGCAGTGGTGTATCTGTACACGTGCAGTACACATGACAACCACTGGTGTCTGCTGCCTTTAAAGAGTTGAGCACACATGTTGTTGCCTTGAAAACCGGGCCTGCTGATGCAGCATCAGTTTGTTTACATGCAATGACACTGACAGCTTGGGTTTGATCATGTGACTTTGATTCCCCAATAGGAGTACAGACATGGAGTTGGAGCATGATCTAATTAAATTATATTATGCACAGCTGTTTTGTCGCCCGATGATGATGCTTTCTGATGATGTGGAGATGTTTATGTCACTTGGGTGTTGGGGTATATAAGTCACTCGCTGTCCTGTGTCTGTTGCACCACCCTGAGGAAGATCCCCCTGTGGGATCGAAACATTGGAGTTATGTGCTGTATTTAATACATTTATTTTCATTCACCTGAGTGCTGTCTCCCTTTTTGCTGCTATGCGGTAATGTATACTTTTATATATATATATATATATATATATATATATATATATATATATAATTATTATTATTTTTTTATTACATTTTAAGTTATGGTGAGTGAAAAAGGCAACAAAAAACCTCCACCGTTTTGTTGCCTTTTTCACCCACCATAACTTAAAATGTAATGGTAAATCTACCCAGCCTAGAAATATTGCAAAACAAGTATAAACCAACCTCCCACTGATGATACCCATTAAGGTTGAAACATGTCTGTGAGTGGTTTGACTTGCTTTGCTAGTCCCATGCTGTGCTTAAAAGCTGTGTGAACGGCGATGCATTTGCTTAAATGGGCTCCATGTGTATGGATATTCCAGGCAAAAGGTGACACATTGTGTGCTCATTTGCATGTAATTTCCCAGAATCCCTTGCTGCAGTGGGAGCACTGTATGCTAGGTGATAATGGTTGAAAGGCAGGGGTGCAGACCTGTCTAAGACATGTGCTCACAAGTCATATTCTTTATTGGCTATATATAAATATATATATATATATTGTGACAAACGCCCCTCTTTTGTAGTGCTGACATCTGTCTGGGTTCTTCCCGACACAGTCTTCTAGGGTTAATTATACAACAAACAGGATCATGCAAAGTATTATATTGCTTAAGTCAGGCTTCTGCCTGCTTTATTTTCATCCAAGTAAGGTACTGCAGCTTTAACATGTGTAGGTTAGAGGCACTCAGACATTATCATTCAGCAGTTCACTTATATCAGTGTCATAGCATTTCACACAGTGTCACTTTTAAGAAATAAAAACCAAATCATATAAAGAAATCCTATCCCTTTCAAGGAACTAACTACACATCAGAATCAGCCTCTAACTGCGAACTAACTGGGCCAACTAACCTGGTTCCCCAGCTTAAAACAATGCCCTCTCATTTAGGGTCACTAGATACAGCACAGTCTTTTAGCAACAGCAATAAACATTTGTTTTGTTTTGTCTTATCTGTTCGTGGTAGGAACACGGTCCCAAGTGTCCAGGCAAATCCTCTGGTACTGTGATACTTGGAGGGGCCGTCCACCCCGAACTAGATTCCGGGGAGCAGCAATACCCCCAGCCTCCAGGCTCTAAGGAGAGAGAGTGAAATGCAAACCTCTCTGCTCTAAATACCTGTGCAAGTGATTAGAAGAGCAGGTGAGGGAGAACTAGACCCATTGTAATCTGTGGTCTGGATTTTCCATCCAGCAGTCTGAGTTAATGTGAAGCTGTGAAATGGATCATTTTTAACTATTCCTGCACTTTCTGACCTAAAACGGGGCAGAAAGCTGCCTAACATCTTTGGACTATGTCACAATATATATATATATATACATGCTGTGATACCATCACTGTCCTCTAGGTGCTGGGATAGGGCAGCTATGGGACTTTCCAACGCACAGAGAGTTAATCTCCCTAGAAAATGCAGCAGCAGCTGCTGGGTAATTGAGAAGGCTGAACTCCTGATTGCTCATAGTGTTTTAAAAGTCAGGAAGTGACTACACACAGAAAGAGAGATTGCTGCCCCAGAGAAGGGGACAGGGAAGAGTTCTCCCCAGTTGTGGAAGCTGGCACAGCCCCCTAGGCCCACTGGACAATGGTCGCAGAGCCTTTTGGGACTGCCTGGGTTAGTAATCCCAGGAAGAAGAAGGAAGCACGAGAGACCGTGCTGAAGCGGGGTTGTCCTGTCCTTAAAATTGGACTTAGAGTGGATAGATTCTCTGAGCTCTCGTGGGGATGAGCTCCCAGACTTAACACCCAAACTAGCGGGGCCCCACAGGTCACTCGCCAGATAATATCGCACCTCATTCAGAAAATGACGATGGACGATGACGTTGAGGCGTACCTGTCAATTTTCGAGCGCACAGCAGTACGTGAAGGGTGGCCAGCTGGGCAGTGGGCTGGACTAATTGCTCCCTTCCTGGTGGGTGACTCACAAAAAGCATATTATGACTTGGAGCCAGAGCAAGCTAAAAACTATGACACGCTGAAGTCTGAGATTATGGCACGGTTAGGGGTCACCCTTGCGGTTCAAGACCAACGGTTCCACTCCTGGCGTTACAATACAGAGAAGACTCCCCGCTCTCAACTCTACGACCTTACGGCCGAGGAGATGTCCAGGAGTTCAAGTCCAGATGAGTTTTCCGTTCCCCGCTTCTTGCGCGTCAGGAGGTCCGGTAAGACTGTTCCTTGGAATAAAAGTCCCCAAGGAATCATAAACCTGCGGAAAGGAGTGGGAAGTTCCACAGCACCTAGGAGGGACTCCGCTCAAATTATTCCCAGAAGACTGGAGACAAAACCACGATCCAGTTTTGGAAAGTATACAGAGTGCTACAAATGCCATGAACTTGGACATATGGCCGCAGTTTGCCCTCGAAACTCTGAACAAATGGAGTGTAACCTTTCTGCAGGGCATTTTGTTGGCTGGGGTTCTACGGGTAAACAGATTGATACAGAGAACGGGAATTTAGAGAAAATGGAGGATACAATGAGATTTGGGATTTTCCCTTAGGAGCAATTATATGGTACTTAGAAGATGCAGCGCTAATTACCTGGAGCACCTTCACCTTGATGGGGCTCTCAATAACTCTGGCTGTACCGTGTGGCATTTTACCTTTGCAGCCGGCAGGCATGTAGCCTTGGGCCTCTCTTTCCTGAGGCCTACATTTATTCAGGCGAAAGTACCGCTGGATAACCAGTGACGCCTTCCTCAGGGTTTGATAGCGAATCCTGTTCTGTGTCATCCTAGTCAGAGACTGAATTTTTATAGTTGCTCCTTTCATAATGAGGAACCTGTTTCGTACCATGCGGGCACGGTAGAATGATTGAAGAACACAGGCTGCTTTATTCCGGCGATTAAACTGACAAATTTTCATCCCTCTGTAGGCAGCCTGTAGGATGATAGTTGCGGCGCGTTTACGCCGATAATTTTCTCTTTCCCTTCTTCCTTGGATAAGAGCTTTGCAGTGCTTCTGAATTATTCTAATGCTTTTCTCCTTTTTCAAAACGTTAAGTTCCTCCACGAGAGAATTCTGTTTTGTGCACACATGTCGCAATTCTGTTCTCAGAGCCTCCATTTCTTCCTGGTACTGGCTCTGAGTGTGCATCAATGCATTCTGTAGTGCTTCTTGCACTTCTAATTTTTCCTGAGTCAGCTGTTTCTTTACTTTTTCTGCTTGGTCAGTCAAATCAGAATTTTTCAATTTCAGAGTCTCATTTTCTTGCTTTACAGTCTCTAACTCACTCAGGGCAATCTCATGGGTTTGCTTTAACATTCCCACCTCTGTGTTCAGACCGTGGCCCTCCAGGCGTGAGTTTTGCACCTCTGTGCTGAGTGCGTGAACCTCTTGTAGAGCTTTCCCGTATTTCTGTTTTAGGATAGCAGTTACAGTGTTGGCCTTTTCCAGACTAGTCGTCACCTCTTCCAGCTCACTGCATAAGAGAGACTCTGTTTTCTTCAAAGCCTCGTGCTCTTGTAAAGCTGGGAGTATACACCTCTGTAACTCTGCGTTCGCTTCTTGCACCTTCTTCCAACATTCTCGCTCCTTCACCAAATCCTGCCACAGGACTTCATAATCATGGCGGGCAGCTTGGAGTGCAGAAACCAAAGCCTCTTTATCCTGGTTCAAGGATTCAGCTTCCCTTTGCTCCTCCTTTTCCTTTGCCACTGTTCCCGTGACAATTCTGCCGGTCCCTCCGGTCTGCAGCACATCTCGGCGCCTTTCTGACGCATGTCCTGACAGCGCAGGTTTAAGTGGCTCGGTCACTTCCCCTGTGACTTGAGGAACAGTTTTCTTTTTCTTCTTCTTTCTTTTTGCTTTATTAGCTCCAGAGATATCAGTGGTACTGGGCACACACTCACTGGTATCAGCTTCCACATCTTGCTTGCACTCACAGGGCGTTGCTTGCTTTTACAGCTGTTTGTCTTTGAAAATTTTGGGGCACACATCTTCCATGGGACCTACTTCACGACAGGCCCAGCATACTAAATTCATCTGTAGGTACGGCTCTCTTCCAGGGGCCACATACAAATCGTCGTCATCATCATCATCATCATCATCATCATCATCATCATCATCATCGTATGGCCTGAAGGGACACTGTTTTTCATGATTATGTACATTACAAAACAAACATTTCACGTCGGCCATTTTAGAAACCCGGCAGGGACAATTTGCTAGCTGCAATTTCACTCACTTCAGCAACTTACATACAGCACTTGCTAGCTGCAAATTTACTCACTTCAGCAAAAGGCATTAGCTTTACAAACAGCACTTGCTAAATGCAAATTTTTTTTTTTTTCTTCATCGAAACATTTTGGTTTTCTGTTTGGGTTCAGGGTGCTATTGCATCCACACCTCGCACATTCTCTGTGTATGCTAGAAGCACAACTGATATACGCAGTGGGACAGACTTCACTCATAGCATCTGTACTTTAGTTCAGCTGGGCGGCCATTTTAAACCCCCGCATTTATTTGCAAACCCACAGACTTTTTAGTGTCGACCCGCATTCTCCACCATATGTGACAAACGCCCCTCTTTTGTAGTGCTGACGTCTGTCTGGGTTCTTCCCGACACAGTCTTCTAGGGTTAATTATACAACAAACAGTATCATGCAAAGTATTATATTGCTTAAGTCAGGCTTCTGCCTGCTTTATTTTCATCCAAGTAAGGTACTGCAGCTTTAACATGTGTAGGTTAGAGGCACTCAGACATTTTCATTCAGCAGTTCACTTATATCAGTGTCATAGCATTTCACACAGTGTCACTTTTAAGAAATAAAAACCAAATCATATAAAGAAATCCTATCCCTTTCAGGGAACTAACTACACATCAGAATCAGCCTCTAACTGCGAACTAACTGGGCCAACTAACCTGGTTCCCCAGCTTAAAACAATGCCCTCTCATTTAGGGTCACTAGATACAGCACAGTCTTTTAGCAACAGCAATAAACATTTGTTTTGTTTTGTCTTATCTGTTTCGTGGTGGGAACACGGTCCCAAGTGTCCAGGCAAATCCTCTGGTACTGTGATACTTGGAGGGGCCGTCCACCCCGAACTGGATTCCGGGGAGCAGCGATACCCCCAGCCTCCAGGCTCTAAGGAGAGAGAGTGAAATGCAAACCTCTCTGCTCTAAATACCTGTGCAAGTGATTAGAAGAGCAGGTGAGGGAGAACTAGACCCATTGTAATCTGTGGTCTGGATTTTCCATCCAGCAGTCTGAGTTAATGTGAAGCTGTGAAATGGATCATTTTTAACTATTCCTGCACTTTCTGGCCTAAAACGGGGCAGAAAGCTGCCTAACATCTTTGGACTATGTCACAATATATATATATATACATGCTGTGATACCATCACTGTCCTCTAGGTGCTGGGATAGGGCAGCTATGGGACTTTCCAACGCACAGAGAGTTAATCTCCCTAGAAAATGCAGCAGCAGCTGCTGGGTAATTGAGAAGGCTAAACTCCTGATTGCTCATAGTGTTTTAAAAGTCAGGATGTGACTACACACAGAGAGATTGCTGCCCCAGAGAAGGGGACAGGGAAGAGTTCTCCCCAGTTGTGGAAGCTGGCACAGCCCCCTAGGCCCACTGGACAGTGGTCGCAGAGCCTGTTGTGACTGCCTGGGTTAGTAATCCCAGGAAGAAGAAGGAAGCACGAGAGACCGTGCTGAAGCGGGGTTGTCCTGTCCTTAAAATTGGACTTAGAGTGGATAGATTCTCTGAGCTCTCGTGGGGATGAGCTCCCAGACTTAACACCCAAACTAGCGGGGCCCCACAGGTCACTCGCCAGATAATATCGCACCTCATTCAGAAAATGACGATGGACGATGACGTTGAGGCGTACCTGTCAATTTTCGAGCGCACAGCAGTACGTGAAGGGTGGCCAGCTGGGCAGTGGGCTGGACTAATTGCTCCCTTCCTGGTGGGTGACTCACAAAAAGCATATTATGACTTCGTGCCAGAGCAAGCTAAAAACTATGACACGCTGAAGTCTGAGATTATGGCACGGTTAGGGGTCACCCTTGCGGTTCAAGACCAACGGTTCCACTCCTGGCGTTACAATACAGAGAAGACTCCCCGCTCTCAACTCTACGACCTTCTACACACTGGAAAGAAGTGGCTCCAGCCTGAAGTATGTACCCCAGGCGCAGTCGTTGAAAGAGTCATCCTAGGCCGGTTCCTGAGGGGTCTTCCCTGCACCATCCAGAAGTGGGTGAGCCAGAGTGACCCCAATGACACAGAGCAGTTGGTCACCTTAGTCGAATGTAATGTAACGGCCGAGGAGATGTCCAGGAGTTCAAGTCCAGATGAGTTTTCCGTTCCCCGCTTCTTGCGCGTCAGGAGGTCCGGTAAGACTGTTCCTTGGAATAAAAGTCCCCAAGGACTCATAGACCTGCGGAAAGGAGTGGGAAGTTCCACAGCACCTAGGAGGGACTCCGCTCAAATTATTCCCAGAAGACTGGAGACAAAATCACGATCCAGTTTTGGAAAGTATACAGAGTGCTACAAATGCCATGAACTTGGACATATGGCCGCAGTTTGCCCTCGAAACTCTGAACAAATGGAGTGTAACCTTTCTGCAGAGCATTTTGTTGGCTGGGGTTCTACGGGTAAACAGATTGATACAGAGAACGGGAATTTAGAGAAAATGGAGGATACAATGTGTTTTATGTGTAATGTGCCTGGCCACACAAAACAATGTCCTTTTCAGGAATGGGTATCCCGGCATGGTCCCTGTGACGGTGAGGGGGTAACCAGGTTCAATAATAAAGGTTAAGCCCGTTTGGCTACCTCTGATCCATGTCTTGGGGTTCAGGAGTGTCAGCTCTTGAGCCCAGTGATTGTTTAGGAATTGTGAATGATTATGCGACAATAAAGAATTTGTGTTTTTACCTTTCCAGGAGTGCCAGAAAGCAGAGATTGCTAGGCTGAGTTTCAATGGAAGATACACGTTTATACACTGAGTTTCAAGGGGGGTTTTACGGAGAAAGTGTTGCCAGAATGTGCCTAGCTAGTCGGGGTCCAGAGTTGCTGGATACCCCAAAAATGTACCCAGGAATCGGTTTGGAATCCCGGATACATATAGGCACATTGCTTCGGCAAAATCTCCCCTTGAAAATGCTTGCGTGACTCACCGCTAGGATTCCATACTTCAGCACAGACCAGAAAGGTAAATTGGGCATAGGGATGTGAGGTATCCCTGGAATGGTAGAGCGGTCCCTAGGTTAAGGGGGGATGCCCAGTTGGTGCCCAGGTCACCCAGGACCCTGTATAGGGGTTCTGCGGGTGCTCCAACCATAGATAAGGTTGTGAGGATTTTTAAAGTCTAGTATAGTGTGTGGGGAATATGGCTAGTAACTAATAAAGTGCAAACTTCTTATTCTATTCCCCCTAACCATAAGACTTAGGAAACTATAAATGTATGGTTTTATTAAACAGTGTGTTTAAAGTACATATATGCTTGTGCACTGTATTATGAGCTGGGTCTTTCTGGACCAATGTTCTGGGTGAGTCACTGGGCTACCAGCTTGATGCCACAATATCTACCCAGACACCGGACATGAAAGCCACAGCGGATGCCAGAGGTGTGAAGAGCATTTGGACAGGAGACTTAAGATTGAGCACTCATGTCCTGGGATGAATGGAAGTCCTTGGACTACGATTTGCCTTTCCCAGACTGTGAGGAGCCTAAACCAGTGGGTGGCGTCTGCATACCAACTGGCTGAAGTGGCAAGCTTGCACATGCCCTTGGCTGATGCAGAAGATCCACTTGCCCGGCTTCAGAAGACTGGCATCACTCTGATTGGCTGGTCAGAAATTTCCCACGCTCTGATTGGCTGTAGTATTTCATAAATGAACTCTGAAATACTATAATCCGGAGAGCAGAACATCAGCGGCAAATTTGAATGCACCAAAAGATGCTCTTGGAGAAATAGCAGCGAGCCGGCTTCAGAAATTTCAAGGCAAAATATTTTCTAAGTCCCACTTTTCGGGGCCAGGTTCTAAGAATTGAACATTGCAGTCACGGCTAGGATTGCAAGCCGCAAACAGTTCCAGGATGTTTGGAACTAACTCCCTGTCAAGGGGTTTCAGCACCTCCGGAAGAGAGAGAGTGGTCAAGAACTTTATGCCGATTTGAGATCCAGGACATTTTGGGCTGAGTCACGGCCAACTAAAAACTTTGGTTCTTTGCTTATTTCAACTAGGAAAGGCTAGTTCTTTGCCCCAGACCCCCAGTAATTGTGTCTTTCTCATGTATTTTGTATTTCACTGTGTGTTTGCCTGTTTAAGTAAATAAATGACAATTTATTTCATCAACTCATTTTGCTCAGTGTTATGATCCCCGTATAAAAGGTGTAAATGCCTGTTCTCCCCTGACAGGCTTATTTACTGGTGGCAGCAGTGGGATCATTGAGCTCTATGTTTTAAAATCCTGCAGAGTCTTCTAACATAGAAAGAAGCTCATAGATTGCGAGCTTTCAAAACAAGTGGTGACTAACACACGTTACACAAGCTAAGAAAGCTCAGGTTCTATTTGTTTAGTGCCACCAGGCGAACATGGACAGATGGACAGGACTGTACCGGTCCTGGGACCATCCCTGGATTGATGCCCGGTGTGAGGGATATGGACTTACTACTGACGGTCGGTCAAAAGCGGTGCTTGAGGGGGATCTCGAGAGGCATGAAGCCAGCATTGCTACACCTGAGGTGGTTAAAGTCACAACTGCAGTTGCTGTGTCCACTAGTCCAGCCAGGGTGCAGGAGGTCATTCTAGCACTGGTGGTAGTGGAGGTTCAAGGGGAGGAAGATGGAGGGCTCAACGTGGACTTTGTTGGGGGGCAGGATGCAGGGAGTGCATCTGTGGTAGCCCTGGTGGCTAACAGTCTCCCTATGCCCGGAATCACCGTGCTTCTCACCTCTTGGGGAACTACTTGCAGGTTCACAAGGTGGACAGTCCCCACGATCCCAGCAGGTACCCGGGGAGCAACCTGTTCCTTGGGTGGATCATCACAGTTTTAGCAAATTCATGGATGGCACAGATAAAATTGATGGGTACCTGAAGATTTTTTAAACACAGTGTCTTCGGTACCGGGTGCCAGAATGGGACTGGGTCTTGCGGTTATCGCCGCAATTTTCCGTAGCTGCCCTGGAGACCCTGCAGGCAATTCCGGCCACAGACAGCAACGACCACCGGCATGTTTTTTGTTAACCCAGTATGCCTTACAACAGAGGCACACATGTTTAGGATGGAGGAGAAATGCCACCGGGAATCCTACATACGGTTTGCCTAACGCATGATATTGCATGGGACTCAGTGGGTGGAGAGATATGATGCCACCAAGTATCACAGTCTGCTGGACTTAATGTTTAAAGAACAGTTTTTGCAGCAGTGCCCACCGGACTTAAGAGACTGGGTCTTTGACCGCAAACCAAAGACTTGCCTGGATGGTGCTAACATGGCTGATGAGTTTGTCACCACTATCCAGCAAGAAGGAGTCTGCCCTAAATGGAGCCACTCCTGCTCGGGATACCAAAAGCACTCCACAGTGGAAAAATAAAACAGCTGCAGAAGGAGGTGCACCCAAACCTGCAGAATTTAAACACGAGAGGAGGTGCTTTCAGTGCAACAAGACTGGTCATATAAAACCAGACTGTACGGACCGGCCAAGGTCCAGGGAACCCCATCAGGGCCAACGTTCTCCAGCTGCGAGGCCAGTCGCCAGCATGGGAGTGGCACACACAGCGGAGCAGAGTGCAGCCATCCAACCAGCCCAGTGAGGGACTTTGATGGAAGAATCTACATCTGCAGCCAAAGGGACAGCAGTGGAGATGGGGAGGGCATCAGATTGCACCGGTCGGGTTGCAATCCAACCATGTCCGGCAAAAGCATTTGCGGCAAGTGACGATCGGAGATCACCAAGCAGCCGGCTTGTTCGACTCCGGGCCACTGTTACTCTGGTCCGACCTGATACGGTGAGAACAGAGCATCTGCTTTCGGGCACAGGGATGCAGGTGACCATGGCAGACGTGGCATGAGGGAGGTGGGGGTTTTGCCTGGGTTGGATACTGAGGTGCTACTCAGTAACGACCTGGGGCAGGTAAAACAAAATCCTTTTCAGATAAGAAATTAACTTTCAGTATTGTACTGTGCATGCAGTTGGACACTTTTATATGTTCCACTTGCGCTTCTCCAAACTTACAGTATCTACAACAGGACAGGAAACATTCTAGACTTGTACACTTATGAAAGGTTTCATAGCATCTGTTTTTAGAAAGGAACTTGCAGTTGAGCTGCATGGTTCTTGTGAGACGCTCAGGGCCAATATGCTATAATGTTTTGGCCTCCTGCCTGAGCAGCTGTTTTGGACGCTAACTCTAAACACACCTACGATGCTTCAATCATTCCGGTCCCCGTAGGCATTTGCAAAACTCAACAGGAGAGGCAAAAAGAATCCTTCATTCTTAGAGATTTATAGGCATCTGTGGCTAGGTAACCATGGCAGTTAAATTATTTCAGCATGGCGTTAAAAAAAAAAAAAGATACAGGATTATACTTTCCAGCTAATAATTCTACCCCTGTGGTCAAGGCATTTTGGAAGTGCCATCCTATTTTGTTTAACAAAGGATGCAATTTACATTTTGTTTTGACATACTTCACCATTTCCAGTGCTTTCTGACGTACCTGGGCAAATACTAATTTTCTAGGCGCTAATCGTGCTGAATGCCTGACTGAAATGGAAGTGGAGCTTAGAGTCACTCCACTTCCGTTTCTGTATCCAGAGACCAGCCGCATCACGTCATCATTCCAGCAGTGATCACATGACACAGAAGTGCCAGGGATTGAGGCACTGAAAGGCAGCAGTCTGCTTTGGGCATTTTTTTGTGGGGGATGCAGGGGGCAATTAAAGGGGGGAAATCACCTGGACTGGAGGGTACCATAGAGCTGAACCATGCTCCCCTAGCCTCCAGGTACCCTCTTTTCCATAATATTTTGCTCTTTTTGTCGGGAGGTTCGTGGATGAATATTTGCTGCAGGACAGAAAATAGTTTCCTGGTAGCCAATAGAAAGCTGCAACATATTTATAACATCATCGGAAAATGACAACTTTCTATTGGTGAACCAGTACTTGTAGGTTTTTTGTAAAAAAAAAAAAACACCATTCAAAAAAATTAGGCGAGTGTCACGTATGGCACATGACCTGCATATGGGACAAGGGTTAATACACAGCTAATTGACCCACTTTTCACCTTCCGCAAACGTCCCTCAAATGGGTAATATCTCCCCTCAATCCATCCCAATTATCCATTTGTCACGAACAGCACACTTGTGAGCATGTGACTTAGATATGCAACCAGGGTTAATAAACAAAGCTACTCTAGCCAACTAACCATTCTCCTGCGCAAAGTACCTCAAATGAGTTCATATTAACCACCTATTAACCATAAAAATACAGTGCTTTAGATTACAGAAAATAATTATTATAAGAATATACAGTTACAATAAATGCAGCACAGTTTCCTGAAATAAAAGGATAAAACAAACAGAAATCCCTATACAGTATGTTATCATAGGTCCTTTCCCAGAGAGGTCACTGGAGTAGAAGAGAATTCACGTGTGCTGATTCCAAAACACACCTCTGTTGAATTCTAATTTTCTATTCAAACATGCCAACATTTATACCCAGACCTTCTTGTCACGTGTGCTGATTCCAAAACACACCTCTGTTGAATTCTAATTTTCTATTCAAACATGCCAACATTTATACCCAGACCTTCTTGCATTGAAACACACATAAGACCCACCCCTGTTGTAAATCAGCTACTTGGCTGACGTTTTTATGACTTGGGGGAAGAAAAAGTTCTCTTTTGACATTTAAAATCTTGACTGAATATATAAAAGGCCTCATAACTTTATTTCCGTAATACTTCGACAGACGCCATCTTCACCGTTGTGTCTGTGTACTTCATATACATGTATGCATATAACATTTTAAAGCCTAACGTCTGTTTTTGCATGAGAAACAGATATCTGTCTTTGGCACCTCTTACCCCTGCAGTGTGTGGTATGATTTGATTTATCTTATCGCAACGGTGATAAATATGTACCTGTTATCAGAATAGGTGTAATCGCATGATATCCTCATTTTTAATAAAGTCCTCCAACTAAGTGGTGACCTTTGTCACCTCTCTGTGATGCACAAGTGATAATAAGAGAATGATACGGTTTTATTTGAGGCTGACAGACCATGATCTGGCTATCGTCCCTAGCCTTCTAAACTGCACATATTTCACTTTTAGTGGGCCAACACTGATAGCCCCGTCCCCCCAATTAAGCCCTCTTTGTAGATCACCACAGTCACAGAAAGGTCTTGACCTGTCATAAACACAATTTCTTGTATTTTTAACACAATTTCTAACTAACGTTAATCCCCAAAGTACCAGATCGATTAAAATACTTAATATTCCCATAATTTTTATTAGAGAGGATCACCATTTGATGGCAGTGGCATCAAAAAATGGAGAGGGAAAGGGACATTGGATACAGTTACAATTGTGGTGTTTTTCACTGAATAAAGGAGCGCATTTTTATATGGACTGGATTTAATTCCTTTTGGTCATAGAAAGAATTTGGGAGCAGTTAAGCAAAAGCACATATTATAATGGAATGTTATTTATTTTCTGTTTCAAAAATTTCTGCCAGGTCAAAATAAGCATAAACATTCATGGCAAAGGAGTTTTGTCAAATGTAAGGAAGTTCATTAATGAACTATTTACATTTGATGCAGCCACAAACATAAAATAACTGTGAAAAAAATCGCTGTGCATCAAAGCAAACTTTTTTTTAGATACAGAGATCCCATATTTTGGGAATAACCTATAAAATAGCATACACACATGGATGTGCTTAGTATACATATGATGAACATTTTCGATGGTTATCCTCAATTGTGGTCAGGTTTCAGAGGCAAAGGAACATCAGAACAAGAGGTCATGCTTTGAAGCTGGAGGGTAGCAGACTCCGAGGGATGAACCGTACATCTTTACTGTAAGATGCATGAATGGCCTTCCAGAAGAGATGCTGAAATGCATTAACCACTGCGCTGCCAGAGCGGGAACAATCTGTTAGCAAAGGCGTTTAAAAAGTCTAGTTGCCTCTCATGGCCACTAAATGCACTATAGACAACTATTGGAAACAAGCCCAACCTGGATGGCATTTTTAGGCACAAAAATTAGGTCCTGCTCACCGAAAGGCTATTGAGTATTCTTAATGGGTCTTATGATTTTGTGACATGTAGAATCCCTGGACGGTGTCCACATATGCTTAACTGGTATTGAGAGGTTACATCATTTAATTTAGCCCTTGACAAAAATACAGTTGTGTGTAGAAATGGAATATGAGTATGCTTTGTTACCATGTATTTTCATATGAAAAGACGGAAGAGATCAGGAGCAACAACAATGAAGATAGCATCCCAAAAGTAATGCTGGAACCCAGGTTAGTGTAAAAATATGAAAAGGCTTTATTTGGACATACAAATGTGTAGCAGTCTCCAGGGAAAAACTCCCACGAATTTCATGCCTGTGTGGCGTTTTCTCAAGGAGTAATGCAAGACTGAATCAAAGACATATATATATATATAGTGCAGAATAAATGAGTTCTTCAGTATTAGGTGATACCTTTTTTATTGGACTAACAATTTATGTCATAGGACAAGCTTTCGAGAGTTATCATCTCTTCTTCAGGTCAAGCAATACTGATATACAAAGGATTCAATGGCTAAAACAGTGTAGAGAGAGGGGAAAAAAAAAAACCAACAGATATTTACTGTAGATATAGGGTGTATATATATATATATATATATATATACATACATATATACATACATTCAGTGGTGTGAAAAAGAAAGTACACCCTCTTTGAATTTTATGGTTTTACATATCAGGACACAATAACAATCATCTGTTCCTTAGCAGGTCTTAAAATTAGGTAAATACAACCTCAGATGAACAACACCACATGAAATATTACACTGTCATGATTTATTTAACAAAAATAAAGCCAAAATGGAGAAGCCATGTGTGAAAAACTAAGTATACCTTATGATTCAATAGCTTGTAGATCCACCTTTAGCAGCAATAACTTGAAGTAATCGTTTTCTGTATGACTTTATCAGTGTCTCACATCGTGGGGGAATTTTGGCCCACTCTTCTTTACAACATTGCTTCAGTTCATTGAGGTTTGTGGGCATTTGTTTATGCTCAGCTCTCTTAAGGTCCAGCCACAGCATTTAAATCGGGTTGATGTGTGGACTTTGACTGTGCCATTGCAACACCTTGATTCTTTTCTTTTTCAGCCATTCTGTTGTAGATTTGCTGGTGTGCTTGGGATCATTGTCCTGTTGCATGACCCAATTTTGGCCAAGCTTTAGCTGTCGGACAGATGGCCTCACATTTGACTGTCGAATACTTTGGTATACAGAGGAGTTCATGGTCGACTCAATGACTGCAAGGTTCCCAGGTCCTGTGGCTGCAAAACAAGCCCAAATCATCACCCCTCCACCACCGTGCTTGACAGTTGGTATGAGGTGTTTGTGCTGATATGCTGTGTTTGGTTTTCGCCAAACGTGGCGCTGTTCATTATGGTCAAATATCTCCACTTTGGTCTCGTCTGTCCAAAGGACATTGTTCCAGAAGTCTTGTGGTTTGTTCAGATGCAACTTTGCAAACCTAAGCCGTGCTGCCATGTTCTTTTTAGAGAGAAGAGGCATTTTCCTGGCAACTCTTCCAAACAAACCATACTTGTTCAGTCTTTTCTAATTGTACTGTCATGAACTTTAACATTTAACATGCTAACTGAGGCCTGTAGAGTTTGAGATATAACTCTTTGTTTTTTTGCAATTTCTCTGAGCATTGCACGGTCTGACCTTTGGGTGAATTTGCTGGGATGTCCACTCTTGGGAAGATTGGCAACTGTCTTGAATGTTTTCCACTTTTGAATAATCTTTTTCACTGTAGAATGCTGGACTTTAAATTGTTTGGAAATGGCCTTATAACCCTTCCCAGATTGATGGCAGCAACACATGCTTCTCTAAGATCATTGCTGATGTCTTTCCTCCTTGGCATTGTGTTAACACACACATGAATGCTCCAGACCAGCAAACTGCTAAAACTTTGGCTTTGAGGTGGTCACACTTGCTGATGATCAATTAATCAATGGCATTTGATTAGCAGCACCTGTCTGCTTCTTAGCATCTTAATTCCTATGGAAGCAGTAGGGGTGTACTTAGTTTTTTCACACATAGCTTCTCCATTTTGGCTTTATTTTGGTAAATAAATCATGACACGGTCTAATATGTCATGTGTTGTTGTTCATCTGAGGTTGTATTTACCTAATTTTAAGACCTGCTAAGGAACAGATGATTGTTATTAAGTCATGATATGTAAAACCATAGAATTCAAAGAGGGTGTACTTTCTTTTTCACACCACTGAATATGTGTATATAATAGTTTTAAAAATATCCTAATGCAGAGAGCCGTGAACGGCATCTAGCGGCTGTTCGCGCCAATAAAATGGCGCGATTGTCTCCTTTTTGCCTCGCCAGAAAAAATTGGCAAGAAGCTGCCGCTCGCGGCCATTGCAAAGGGAAAAAAAAGGCGCAAATTTGTTTTTACACGTTTCTGAAGCGCGCATCTCGCCAATTTAAACTCGCCACACGCATCCATGTTAAACATAGCAGAATTCGCACTTTTCTGCATATGGAGAATAAAACTCTCCAAAAAAGGTACTTTTTACTAAATTCGCCATTTTTAAAATTCGCTGCTCTCTGCATAGGCCCCCTAGTCAATTGAACACACTGGTTAAGGTGTAGTCTAGGTACACCTTTCACTGGAAAGGGTTTTAATTATGCCATGATTGTTTGTTACATTCAGCTGTGTCTACTTCTTTTATAATTCATGTGCATATATATATATATATATATAAGTACCTTTTTTGGAGAGTTTTATTCTCCATATGCAGAAAAGTGCGAATTCTGCTATGTTTAACATGGATGCGTGTGGCGAGTTTAAATTGGCGAGATGCGCGCTTCAGAAACGTGTAAAAACAAATTTGCGCCTTTTTTTTCCCATTGCAATGGCCGCGAGCGGCAGCTTCTTGCCAATTTTTTCTGGCGAGGCAAAAAGGAGACAATCGCGCCATTTTATTGGCGCGAAAAGCCGCTAGATGCCGTTCGCGGCTCTCTGCATTAGGATATTTTTAAAACTGGCGAGATTGAGGTTCTCGCCAGCCGCGAGGCGAGTTTTACAAATAGAAAAGAAAAATTGGCGCGTTTTTCGGAACTCGCCATTTTCTGCTGTTTTCTGCGCGATTTTCTCCAAAAAATGGCGAATTTCGAAATAGCGCTGCTCTCTGCATAGGCCCCTAGGTGTTTAAAATACAACGGAATTTCAAATAGCTGGAATGGGTCCTGATTTAGACAATTCTAATGTATATCTTTCAATACTGATGTGTATATTGATGCATATGGAAGGGTAGGAAAATAAACCTAACATAAATACCAATACCTATATAAGGAATCAAGTATAGAGATATGTTGATACTGTATGATTTAGAGCCACAAAATGTCAAGAATGATTGCAAGCTCAAAAATACAACAATTGTTAGTAAAAACAGCAATAAACACAATAATATCCTCCTACATGAGATCTATCGAGTGGAGTTCATCAATTGGAGAAACATTTATAATGGTGGACTCATAGAACACATTTTAATTACCATTCAGTGTTTAGACCGTATGGTTGCAAAGTATTAAGGGTAAAGATTCAAAATGCCTCCCTCTGGTAAAGTAATTTAACCCTATTAATAATTAGTAATAGTAATTCCCACCCTGTTTGGGGGCAGGGACATGTTCCAAAGCTACACAGTTGAGTGAATTGAGAGAACCTAATGAACATTGGGCAAAATGTTTTCAAACCAGGTGGCTGACATCCGCTCTGGCAATTAATCTAATATGTTCCAGAAGTCGTACTTTTAGTAATCTAGTAGTAAGTCAAATATACTGTTTTTGGCAACCACAGATCAATAAATAGACAACATGGTTAGTCTGACATGTAATAAAAGATTTAATAGAAAACCTTCTGGTCTTATCTTTGTTGACAAAAGTCTGTGTTTTTTTGTAAATAAGGCCGGATCTTGCAACGGCCTCACTTATATGAACCTCTCATATGGGGAAATAAGCTGGTATGGTGGCCCGGTTTAGATGTTTGTAACATACTGGGTGATAACATGTTGCCCAATGTTTCTGACTTTTTAAAGACAACTCATGGATCAGAGGATACCATTTTGCGAATGAGTAGGTCTAGAAAGAGAATTCTCCAATGTTTCCTAACTATTGAGGCTATGGCATGGACCTCAGACTTTACACCCACACGTGATATGCAACTTTATATGATAACACGGTTTGTAAGCATACTCCAGAGTGCACTACAGCAGACATTTTCACAGGTATTTTCTTAGCTTGTATCACTGAATATCATAGTTGTTCCAATAGATTTTTACCTCTTCACCCTTCCCTTTTTCCTTTTTTGTATCACACCCTTTTTCTCCTGAAAATGGCTTAAATAACATGAAATAAATAAACAGTTAAAAAAAAAAAAGTCTAGTTGCGTAGTTGTGTCCAGCCCATTTCTGGCTTCTGGAAATACAAAATAAATGAGCATGATCACAAAATCATTAATGATACAACATCTTGTTTGTGTTCTATGGGACGATCACTGGTTAAAATCTTTAACAACAAACTATTTCATAACAGGCCAGATGTCTGCAGGATTTTCCATATGGGTTCCTGCAGTTGTGTTTGCTGCAGGAATTCTGATCAATCTCTCCCATGCTGGTTTTAGGCATACTGTAGGAACACGTTTCATTCATTGGAAATCAGACACTTATTTGGAAAGTAGTCTTGCTTTTTAGGAGGCTCACTCTGGAAGACAGTTTCAATCACTTCAGTAGCCTTCAGCCTCAAATATTAGGTACTGTATTGATATTGTATTTTGTAGCCAGCCTCACTCATTCCAGAATTAGTTGCTTTGCACATCCGTCAATGGAGATTAATTTGTTAAAGGCAGAAATATTCCATAACAATTGTATTTGCCTCAAAAGAAAACCCATACTCATGAATATGAACAGCCTAAGAACTAATTCTCTCACATTCTAGCCAGTGTTATTCCATTCCAAAGTAATATTTTGGTACTAAGCCTTCATTTCTCAATTCCACATGCTCAGCAATGTAGTACAGATTGCAGAGTAAGGCTTTATTTGTCGTTTAATCTATATCCAGCACAGATTGCCCAACAATGCAATTTCTTACGGAGTACTCCATCATGTTCCCTTATTAGCACTTAATTAGTAGCATTTACTGTACAACTGGATTAATTTCCCTTGTGCCCAACACCCAATGGGAACTTTACATTAGGCTATATTGATGCAATTGATTTAACATTGGATCTTATTGAGTCCACGTCAAAGGCAACACATTTGTTTCAAAGTTTAAAACGTGTGTGTGTTTCTTGGGTAGGGCTAAACTAGTTTAGACTATGAAAAATTGTAAAAGCAAGAAACACAAAGATCAGGGCGAGCACAGCCAACCACTGTCCACCTCCTTCCACTCAATACATTGAGCCCACCAGCACAAACCCACCTCTACCCGCTCAGTACATTGGACCCACCAGCACAAACCTGTACCTTCCACTCAGTACATTGGACCCACCAGCACAAACCTCTACCTTCCGCTCAGTACATTGGACCCACCAGCACAAACCTCAACCTTCCACTCAGTACATTGGACCCACCAGCACAAACCTCTACCTTCCGCTCAGTACATTAGGCCCACCAGCACGAAACTTCCTCTTTGCATTCAACACTTTGGGCCAGCCTGCAAACCCCCTGCTTAACAAATTGGGCCTGCAGGCACAACCTTGTCTTGTTCAGTGCATTGGGCCTGTCGGCACCAGCTCCCCTCCCATCTCCCCACCCCAGGCTCAACACTTAGACAGGGACCAGGTAATGGCTGTAGTCCCGAGCCCCGGTTATTCATATACCTGCTCCCTATAACTCCTCTTACTTCTCCCTATAACTCCTCCTATTTCTCCCTATAACTCCTATTGCTAGTGCTACATATAACCTCTGCCTCTAACTCCTCCTATTGCTCCATATAACCTATCCCTATAACTTCTCCCAAACTGAAAGGAGCAGAAAAAATGTAGCCTACCTTGATGCTAAGAGATATACAGTATGATTAGTATGTATATGTAACATCAGTATAGTGCCAACATTGCAATGGGCCCTTTGATTGCATTGCAGCTTGGCCAGCAGAGAAGAGATTAACATTCACAATGTAGACCACAATATGGCAAAACCCCAGTGGGAAGCAGATAAAATGTGCTGAGCATCAGTGGGAGGGAGCATATACTGAATGGTTTATGTCAATGATTAGCTTGGGCATATTTCTATATTTTTCTTGGCATCGTCGCAAAAAAATGACCTCACGGCTGAATTAATTTAACTCAAAACAAGAATCCTTCTGCATGAATTTAGCATTTGCACTGAGCTTTCTCATAAAGAATAGCATAGATATATCGAGAGAGAGAGAGAAAGAGTTGCTCCCTATATAAGAGTATCATAATACACTGCAGCATGGTGACTATAAGCAGAAGGTTAAGAATTTTCTCCGGCTCCAATCAAAGCATGCACTGTACCTTTAAATGAGCTACAGTTCAGTAATTGAATGCATAGGGACATACGCAAGTGCATACATTGTGAGACGATTAGATTTCACATCTTGGTCCCATTCTCCTTAAATAACCGGAATAGTTTACACATTTACATATGGCGTACCCCATTGACCGCTGCTATGATTGATTTCAGTTCGGATGGAGAGCATTACCATTGAATCCTATATGTGATGTTCCATGATACCGGGCATGTCAAGAGTCGCGTATTAGAAGGAAATCTGAAACTGGAAGACAACCTCACTGAAGTCTCACTCACTGGAAGTAAGTCACACATTAGAAGGACATCTGAAACTGGGAGATAACCTCACTTAAATCTCACTCACTGGAAGGAAGTCTTACTCATTGGAAGGCAGTCACACTCAGAAGGCATTCTCACTCATTGGAAGGCAATGCCACTCAGTGGGATGCAGTTTCACACATTAGAAGGAAGTCTCACTGTCATGGGACACCAGGTTATTTACACCTTTCTACCAGGATCATAAATTGAGCAAAACAAGTTAAGGAAATAAATTGTAGTTTATTCAGCATAAATTCGCTTACACACACTGATACACAAAATACAGACAAAAGACACACTTACTTTGGGACTGGGGTCCAAAACGAGACTTTCCTAGGTGCAGGGAACTCTATGGAAGAGTTTTACCCTGACCAGGACTTAGCCCGGAATCTCCTGGAACCCAAATCGGCATAAAATTCCATACGCACCGCTATGTTTTCTTCTGAGAACTTGGTCCCTCCTGACCGCGAGTTAGTCCAAATCTCCTGGAACTCAAATCGACATAAAATCCCAGCCGCGTCCGCTACGTTCGTTTCTGAGAACTTGGTCCCAAAAAGCTGGACTTAGACTCTGTCAGGCAGGCTTTTCAGACTCAAAATTGAAGCCTGTTGCTCTGCCATTCGAACAAAAGCAACTTTGAAAAGCCCGCCCGCGCTCTACTAGGAGGATTTGTTCCTGTAAAGTACACCTAATTTAGCATAGGTTTTGGATGTCAAGGTATCAATGTGCATCCCAAATGTTAAACGGGAGTCAAACCATATGCCCAAGTATTTAAAACTAGTAACAGGATAGTGTGGTATTAGCGTTTGTTCTGATCTGGAGCTCAGTAATTGGAAACTTTAAAAATTTAGCCTTGGTCCCAAATACCATTGTTATAGTTGTCCGTGTTTAAAAACAGTTTGTTTAGGGAAATCCAATTTTCAAGTCTCAAAAAGTCAGATTGAAGTGTGTGTTCAAGGTCGGAGAGGCTAGGGCTGTGTGCATATAAGATCTGCATACATGTGTATTGAAGCTCCCTTACAAGCTGTTCTTTTCTAAGACATTGGTCCCTCCTGACCGCGAGTTAGTCCAAATCTCCTGGAACTCGAATCGGCATAAATTCCCAGTCGTGACCACTACGTTCATTTCTGAAAACTTGGTCCCAAAAAGCTGGACTTAGACTCTGGTGGGCAGGCTTTTCAGACTCAAAATCGAAGCCGGTTGCTCTGCTATTTGCACAGAAGCAACTTTGAAAAGCCCGCCCGCGCTCTTACTACCAGAGACTTGGAATCTGATTGGCTCATCAATTCTTATAGTATTTTCAGTTTCATAAAACTGAGCAGAAAATCAACGCGTGGGAACTTTCCCAAGCAGCCAATCAGAGCCAAGCCTGCTAGAAAAGCCGGGGTCAGCGGGAAACCGAAATAGCCAAGAGACATGCGCAAGCCTGCCACCTCTCTCCCTGGCTATCTCAATGCCACACGCTGGGCGGCTCCACCAGGTCTGACAGAACAAGTGGCATCCCGGAGGACTGCCATTGATTTCTGGACCTGGTACTGCACCTTTCCCTGCTGACCAAATGCTATTCACACCTCTGGGCATCCTCTGGCTGCTTTGAACTCTGAAGTCCAGCAAGACTTACCGGCGCCTATGGGTTAGCTCGGGCTGCCTGTTTGGACATCGGTTCTGAATGTAAAAAGCACATGACATTATATTAAAGTATATTTTAATACACTTCTGATCTCTGGGTACAGGGGACAGAAAAGGAAAAATATTGTAGCTTTATTTCTATCTTCCTCATTCCCCACACACTTTCCCTTGGACTCAGTTTGGACTCTCAGAGTCCCCCCTCAACCTTATATATGATTGGGTCTCCCACAAACCCTATACTGGTTGTGGCTCACCTTGGCACTAGCTGGGGTACCCCTCAACCTAGGGATTCCCTCAGCTACAGGAATACATGTTTTATCCCTGTGCCTCATTCTCCTTTCTGGGCTGTGCTGAAGCAGGGTGCCCTAGTGGTGAGTCGTGCTGCGGTTTCAGGGGGAGATATTGCTGGGGAAATGTGCCTACATGTATCCGAGAATCCGGCATGATTTCCGAGTACATTTATGGGGGAAGCAACAACTCCAGACCCCAACCTCCTAGGCACATTCTGTCAACGGTTCCTCCGCAACCCCCCCCCTTGAAACTCATACCCTAACAATCCCTGCTTGATTGCATGCCCAGAAAGGGAAAAACCCAAAAAACTGATTTTAATACATACAGTATATCACAGTGATACAATGTTACTGGGTTCAAGAGCTGACTCTCTGGGATCCTTATACACGGACCAGGGGTAACCAAAACAGGCTTGGCCTTTATTGTATAGTCTGGTTCCCCCCTCCTGTCACACTCACTCACTAGGAGACAGTCGCACTAATTAGAAGGAATTCTTACTCATCGGAAGGCAGTCTCACTCATTGGAAGATTGACAGCCATTCTTGTTGAAAGGTAGTTTCACTCATTAGAAGATTAGAAAGAAGTCTCACTCATGGGAAGGATGTCTCACTAATTAGAAGGAAGTCTACTCTCATTGGAAGGCATGCTCACTCATTGAAAGGTAATCTCACTCATTGGAAGATTGGAAGGCAGTCTCACTCATTGAAAGGTTGTCTCACTCATTGGAAGATTGGAAGGCAGTCTCACTCATTGAAAGGTTGTCTCACTCATTGGAAGATTGGAAGGCATACTCACTCATTGAAAGGTAATCTCACTCATTGGAAGATTGGAAGGCAGTCTCACTCATTTCTTACTCATTGGAAGATTGGAAGGCAGTCTCACTCATTGAAAGGTAGTCTTACTCATTGGAAGATTGGAAGGCAGTCTCACTCATTGAAAGGTTCTTACTCATTGGAAGATTAGAAGGTGTTCTCACTCATTAGAAAGCAGTCTCGCTCATGGGAACGCAGTCTCACTTATTAGGAAAGCAGTCTCACTCATTGCAAGGTAGTCTCACATATTGTATGGCAGTGTTACTTATTACATGGCAGCTTCACTCACTGGAAGGCAGCATGACTCATTAAAGGCCGGTCTCACTTATTGGAAGGAAATCTTACTGATCACATGGCAACCTCAACCACTGGAATACAGTCTCGCTCATTGGAAGACAATCTCACTCATTTCATTGCAGTATTGTGTTAGAAGGCATGTTTCATCATTAGAAAACAATCTTATTAATACTGTATGAAAGCAGCCACGCTCCTAAATCCTCTAGGAATCTGTCCCACGCATTAGAAAGTAATCTCACATACATGTAATATTAGTGGGCGTATAGACATCATTTGCAGCTTAGAACAATAACAGAAATTGTACCACACTGCGGAATATGTTGGCAATTTACAAATAAGCGGTAATAATGCAAAAGAAGAAGAGAGGGAGACTGAAAACATAAATTAAGGAGTGGAATGTGCTCAATGCTCACTGCAAACAGACCTGGAGTTACAGTAGGTATAACAAAGAGAATCAGAGCCCAGGCAGAAGGGGGTCTGATTCCCTTTCATATCACTGGTAAAACGTCCATGGGACAGAAATTCTATAAAACGCTCAATGAGCACAGCTGGCAAATCAGTGTAATACTCAGGAGCGGTAACCCCAGCTAACATTCAGCTGAAGAAGAAAACAGCTGTCTCAGCTTTTTTTTTTTTTCCATGCCTTGGGCTATGTGCTCGGTGCAGTCAGAGCCAATGTTAACCAAAAATAAGCTCTTTATTTAAACGTGGCTTTAAAGGTTGGGATTTGAGGCTGGGTTACCCTTGGATCATAGCCCAACAGGTTATGTGCTGTAAACTATTATGGAACTCAAAAGTTGTGTTACCACCAGTTAACGTTTTACAGGTAAAGGGCCACATGAGAGTTGATAACAAGACAAGTGAAGCTGATTCCGTGGGTTTCTACAAGGGAAATAGACACACAGGAGGTGGGTAATGCCAGTTCAGTGCAGCTATGATGTGGAATTTAAACCGTTTCCACGCCTTTAAGTAGAGGGTAACAGCCCTTGTTGAGGGTACATGAAGATAATATTTTTGAGGTTTTAGAATTGAGGGAATCCAGGTTCCTTTCGTGTAAATATCCCTGAGGAACATTATTGATGAGATTCGTAGCCTACTGTATTATGAAAATGCTGCTCTTCATATCTCTAAACTCACTCAGTGGCAACTACTTACAAAAGTCTACTGGGTGCAATACAGATAAGAGAACAGTTAATCAAAGAAAGGAATCTAATGGGATGTTCTTGTCTGATAAATGGGGTGCAGCTTTTGCTGCACCGGTATCCTCTAAGCATTACAACCCAGGAGATATTGAATAACCCTTCATTGCTATCACTGTTCTAAAAGTCGGGATCACCTTCATACTCACTTCAGTTGTCCCTTTATACCTCATTGGGAACACTCTTTTAGGTGTCACCCAAATGGAAATCAATAGGTTCAGTGCTTTGTAAAGTGCTGCTCACAAGCCAATTTCTAAACAAAGAGTAAGTCATATACTAAAGTGTCAAGCGTGCCATTCAGGCCAAAATGACACAGTGTTTCCATTATTATTTTTGATATACTTTGCATTTAACTCCTTCACTACATTGCAATGCATTGCTAGTTCCTCTAGCAGCATAGGAGTCCATTGTTCTAATTAAATAACCCAGAAAACATAGCAAAGCAAGCCCCTTTAAATCTGGAACATCCATGAGTTACTCATACTGTAGCACCTAATTGTGTCATTTTAGCTTTATCAAGTACCCCGACACCTTCATTAGCCTCAACGGAACAATGCACCGAGAGTGGCTAACATCCCAATAGTTAAATCCAGACTTACTTGTCTAGTACAAAGTACAAATCAAAACCTCCGTAGCAAGAGGGACTGCCGCTTTCTCTTGTACCACCTTGTCCATCACAGAGGAGAAGAAACATCGCAAGGAGGAAGGGTGTAAAGCCAAAGTGTCTGGCCGTAGCCATCCCGAGTAGTGTTCGCAAAGTCAAGAAAAGTTGCCCCTCGAAGATGCACCAGAGCACATTCCACTCCAAGAGAGTCACCAAATATCTACAAACGATATCTCCGCTTCTCAGATTGTCCTGGATGTTATAATCTACAGTATGTTCCCTTCCAACTCTGTGGTTCAGTTTCTGATTTCACTGCTTTTGCTGCTGTGTCTTGGTTTTTTTTGTGTGTTAAAGAGGGCTTTGCATCACATTTGTATGCAGCTCAGAGGAGGCTCTGCTTCTTTTTGTTTTATAGGATAAAAGTTCTTCCTGACAAACTTACTTTCTCCAAGACTTTTTTTTTCTCCTTAAGAAAGTTCAGAAAGAATAAACCCTGACACCTTGTGAGGATCAAGCAGAATGCAGGCACTGTAAAGATTAATATTTAATGTGTTTTTTATGCTTTGGAAGAATCTTGTGATACCAGATAATTACACTTTTATTCATTATACAAGATATCTCTAGGGGGGCAGATAAACTTAAATGGATGATGGGAAAGCACCTGTACAGACATAGGGGCATATTCTAGTGGCTTGATGAAATCGCTGATACATCGCAAGTTTGGCATGTTACCACTTGACGTTTTGTCAGTTGAGTTATCACGGTATTCAGAAAGACTCTGAAGCCATGCGATAGGAAAATGCCCAAACCGTACGATGAGTGTGATCTCAGCCTCTCTCAAAAGTTCTCACCCGTGCGATCTGCTGCGATCTGGCCCAGCTGCATAAAGAGCTGCACAGAGAGAGCCGCCTCTCCCTGCGCATATCTTGCCAGCGATCGCAGGGTTTTTAGAAAAATGTTAATACTAGTGTACGTGAGCAGGGGGTCTCCGGAGCAGATCCACATTGATTTGAGGTCTGGGGACCCCCTGCTTCCCGAGATACAGGCCCCTTTATGGGGCGCCGGTATGCCCTATGCTTTTAAATGTCGTCATGTGACGCGGGACATTGAAACACTGCATGGGGATACCGGCACCCCATAACAGGGCCTGCATCTCAGGAAGCAGGGTGTCCCCGGACCGCAAATAAACGCGGTTCTGCTCCGGAGACCCCCCGCTCACGCACACTAGTATTAAAATTTAAATAAAAAAAGCTTCATTACACTAGCGGCTATCCGCTAAGGCAATGAAAGGGTTAAACTTGAATAAAGTAAAACTCTTAATAATATATTATAAGAGTATAATATAATAATAAGAGTTATATAAAACTCTTTGATAAAGCGCCAGCACGGCGGAAAACGCGTCAGAGTGTTTTTTAGCTCTCATGGGCATGATCTATTGAATAAAACTTTTTTGTTTTTTAACCCTTGATCTGCCTCCAGTTCTCTTTGCTGCAGTGCTCCTTGCTTTTCTCTCTACTTCTACTTTGGACTTCAATGACGGGATGCACGCCAGGATGAACACACTAACAGCTGTCCGTGAGTACTAATGTTTTTTTCCTGGTGTTGGCTCAATGCCTATGGAAGATACATAGAACTGACCTAGAGTAGCTGGCTGCTATTTGACTCCATGGGTTTCCCCTTTAATGTGAGATACCCTTTGGCTTCTATTCCAGCGCTTTAATTATTTGGTCATTATACAGCTTATGTTTACATTGCATCCTACAAATTACTATTACAAAAGGATTCAGAAGATGTTTATTTGTTAAACTTGAATATCCTGTTTATTGGGGGCAGAGGGAGTGGATGAAGGGGGTAGTAGCCCCAGGGTGGGTGGTTAGGCCTGCTGGGAAGGTTGCGGGAGGAGTTAACCCTTTCACTACCATAGAGGTGGGAACCGCTATGGTAATGAAGGGGTTAACCAGTCCCACTTCCCACCCGGTAGACCTAAGCACCCACCCTTGGGGCAATTACCCCCTTCACCCAATCCCTCTACCCCCAATAAACATTTTAAAAAAAACAATACTAACACCCACCTCCTCTACCCGCAACAACCCACCCAAAACATACAGTACAGTAATGGGCAAAAGTACTATTATCCAGAAATGGATAATACTGCATTTGCCCATTCAAAATAAAACAATATAAAGCAGCATAAAGTAAATATAAATTCTACTTACCCCTGCCAGGGTGAAGGGTGTCCTCATTACTATACTCCGCATTCATGTCCTCCGTTGGCAGAAACACAACAAGAAACAATGCAACCCCTGGAGGGTGGTCCACGGTGTCGAATGCTGCAGAGAGATCGAGTAATATGAGCAGAGTGTAATGACCTCTGTCTTTGGCAGCATGGAGGTCATTAGTTATTTTAGTGAGGGCTGTTTCAGTGGAGGGAGCAGTGCGGAAGCCAGATTGTAGAGGGTCTAGGAGAGAATAGGTTGTGAGAAAATGGAGCAGGCGAGAGAATACAAGACGTTCAAGAAGTTTAGAGGTAAAAGGCTGGAGGGAGACAGGTCGATATTAAGAAAGACAGGTATGGTCAAGCTAGCTGTTTTTGAGTAATAGTGTGACTGTTGCATGTTTGAAGGAGGAAAAGGTACCGGATTAGAGGGAGGAGTTAAAAATGTGTGTGAGCGTAGTGATAATAGTAGGAGCAAGAGGTTTTAACAGATGGGAGGGAATGGGGTCAAGAGGGCAAGTTGTAGAGGGAGAAGAGGAGATGAACAATGACACATCCTCTGTGACAGCGGAAAAAGAGTCAAAGAAGGCAGGAGGAGAGTGTTACGCCGGTGCTGCCCGCAGACCAGACCCGTCCCCTGTGCTGAAGGGGGAGGTAGAAATACACGCACCCGCAGCAGAGGGAGCGTTTCCGGAGTGTGGTATTAAGCGTTGCCAGGGCAGATGTAAGTAACGTAGACAATACTTGCCGGTACCGGGTATAGGAGTAGAATAGTGATTGCCTTGCCGAGGTCAGGGAGCGGAGAGATGAGGAAGGTTGAGTCCAAGCCGTGATCGTGGGATGCCAGAGAATACGTAGTCCAAGGAGAGCCGAAGTCGAGAGCCAAAGGGGGTAGTCGTACGAGCCGTGTCAAAACCTGTAGTAACCGAGAGTACACCAAACACTTCCATACAGAGACTATGTCGAGCGATGAGTGAGGGCTCAGAGATGCTAGATAAGGCTGGGCTGGCCAATCAGGGATGGGGGCGGTTCAGGAGGTCTGCAGGGAGCCTCTCTGGATTGGTGTGGCTGATACAACCCAGATGAACACTGGTAGTACTCTGATTACACCCGTGCGGTGTACGGGGGCGGAGCCTCACAGCAGGAGTGGAGGTAGAAGGGTAGCTGCTAGGAGTGCACTCTGTAAGCTGCGTGTGCACGTGAGCGGTATTGGGGGAGGACACGTGTGCGCGCGGGATGGGGGACCTGCGCCTGCCACTGAGAAGGAGGGGAGGGACCCTGCGGCGATGGAGGCGTTGACAGTCTGTGGAGGCAGAAGGCGGAGGTTGCGCTGCGCGCCCTGAGTTCCTGAGGGTAGTCTGTGTTGTGCGGACGGCGCTGAGAAACCAGATTCCTAACAGTGCCTCCCTCTTCAGGAATGGCCTCTGGACGGTCCTCAAAAGGTTTCTCTGGAAACCTCCTTCTGAAGGCTCTAAGAAGAGCTGGAGCGTGAATGTCCTTTAAAGGAACCCAAGACCTCTCCTCGGGTCCAAAACCTTTCCCTTGTATCAGGAACTGGAGTTGACCCCTGGACACGTGGGAATCCAATAGAGATTGAACCTCATACTCTTCGTTATTTTGGATGGTAACTGGATCCGGCTTGCGAGTCTTGTCCGGGAAGAAATGACTGGAGACGAAAGGTTTTAAGAGAGAAACATGAAAAACATTGGGGATCTTCATACTGCGTGGTAGCTGGAGGCGAAATGCCACAGGATTGATCTGTTCTAAAATAGGAATAGGACCCAGGAATTTAGGTGCCAATTTTGGGGATGATACCTTTAAGTGGATATTTTTAGAGGAGAGCCACACCAAATCCCCTGGCCTGTACCTGGGCGCAGGATGACGGTGGCGATTGGCCTGAAGTTAAGCTCTGCGGGAGGAGTCGAAAAAGGGTAGTCTGAATCCTGGACCATGCTGCTTGGAGAGAAGAAATGCGTTCGTCTACGGCCGGTACCCGAGAAGGAATGTTGGAGATGGGCAAGAAGGGAGGGTGAAACCCATAATTTATTTTTAAAAAAGGGCGATTCACGGGTGGCTTAATTATTGGCAGAATTAACAGCATACTCCGCCCAAGGAATCAGTTGAGTCCAATCATCCTGGGAATCAGAAATAAAGCATCTTAGGTACTTTTCCAGGGACTGGTTGATTCTCTCCGTCTGTCCATTGGACTGAGGATGATAAGCAGAGGAGAAGGAGGAAGAGATGCCCAATCTCTTGGTGAAAGTTCTCCAAAATTTGGACACAAACTGAGACCCTCTGTCAAAAAAAATGGAGGAAGGAATGCCATGAATCCGAAAAATTTGATCCGTAAAGATATCAGCAAGGGCGGGAGAGGTGGGCAGTCCTTTCATTGGAATAAAATGGGCCATCTTCGAGAATCTATCCATGACCACCAAGACTGTGTTCATTCCCCTTGATTTGGGCAACTCCACGATGAAATCCATCGAAATATGGGACCAGGGATGGTCGGGAACTGGTAGAGGCAACAGAAAACCTTGGGGTTTTTGACGGAGTGTCTTGTTCTGAGCGCAGGTAGGGCTAGCGCGGGTAAACTCCAAAATATCCTGGGACATGTTAGGCCACCAAAAATTGCGACGAATAAGATCAATAGTCTTTTTAAAACCTGGATGACCTGCGGATTTAGAAGAGTGGCCCCAACTCAGAACTTCAGGAACAAATTTGGGGGGAACGAAGAGTTTGTTGTCAGGAACCGCCAAGTGCTTAGGAATGCATCTCTGAGAATGCATAATCATCAAGGTTCTTGAAGGTAGATATGGCGAGAATCCTCTCCCGTGGAAGGATGGTCTCCAAGGACTCCTCTGGTCTCTCCTCAGAGGAATGTTGTCTGGAAAGTGCGTCTGCCTTTACGTTCTTTGTCCCGGGAATATAAGAAAGGTGAAAATCGAATCTGGAAAAAAAAGGAGACCAACGAGCCTGTCGTGGACCAAGGCGTTGGGCATTCTCAATGTAGAGAAGGTTTTTGTGATCCGTGAGGATAGTAAATGGCTCTTTAGATCCCTCCAAGAGATGTCTCCACTCTTGGAGAGCCATCTTAACGGCCAGGAGCTCCCTGTTACCTACATCATAATTCCTCTCAGCAGATGAGAACTTCTTGGAGAAGTATGCACAGGGATGTAACTTGTCTTGGGGCGTAGGTCTCTGGGACAGAACTGCCCCTGCGCCACAATCGGAGGCGTCGACTTCCAACACGAAGGGAAGATCGATGTTTGGATGACGGAGGATAGGGGCGGATACAAAAGCTTCCTTGAGTACCTTGAAGGCGGACAGAGCCTCGGGTGACCAAGCAGCTGGATCGGCCCCTTTCTTCGTTAGAGCTGTGTGGGGTGCCACAATGGTAGAAAAATTACGTATAAACTTACGATAGTAATTTGCGAATCCCAAAAAGCATTGTATGGCCTTGAGGGTATAGGGTCTTGGCCATTCAGTCACTGCCTGAAATTTACTGGAATCCATCATAAAACCCTCGTCAGAAATGATGTAGCCCAGGAATTGAGTCTGATGAAAGGTGCACTTCTCCAGGTTGGCGTACAGATGGTGTTCACAGAGACGAGAGAGAACGTAGGAAGTGTGACGAATATGATCCTCGAGATCCTTGGAAAAAATCATTATGTCATCCAAGTAAACTATTACAAAAATGTTGAGTACCTCCCGAAATCTCGCTCCGCTTCTATGAGAGAACCTTTATCGCACCCTCCCCCCCCCCTCGTACCCCCCCTACTACCCTGTAACCAGACCCCCTTGTTTGTCCTGTGAGTCTAGTAGGTCTATTTGTTGGTCGATTGTTAAAAAACAAAACAGGGTGATATTTTTGATGCTATCAGGAAGTGATAACATGTATGTTTGAATGCACCCAATAAAATCAAAGTTTAAAAAAAAAAAAAAATGTTGAGTACCTTACGAAAAACGTCGTTAATGAAGTCCTGGAAGACTGCTGGGGCATTACATAGGCCGAAGGGCATTACAAGGTACTCGTAGTGGCCGCTATGTGTGTTGAAAGCCGTCTTCCATTCGCCCCCATGTCTGATGCGCACCAAATTATAGGCCCCACGTAGATCCAACTTGGAAAAAATCTTAGCCCCCTGTAATTTATCGAACAGTTCGGTAATGAGGGGAAGGGGGTAACGATTCTTAATGGTGATGCGGTTAAAACCCCTGTAATCGATGCAGGGTCTTAACGAGCCAACTTTCTTTTTCACGAACAAAAAGCCAGCCCCTGCTGGGGAGTTGGAAGGGCGAATGAAACATTTCTTGAGGTTCTCCTGGATATATTCATCCATGGCCTGTGACTCAGGTAGTGATAAGGGGTAGGTCTTAGACTTGGGCAAGCAGTAACCTGGAACAAGATCGATCGGGCAATCTTAGGTCCTGTGAGGCGGCAAAAGATCTGTCTGGACATTATTGAAAACGTCCCGGAACTGGTGGTAGACAGGGGGAAGGGTAATCTCAGGGACGGAGGTATTGGCCAAGAGTTGGAAAGCCTCATCTGACCTCGGATTCCAAGTGATGGGGGAGGAGGAAGTCCAGTCAATCTGTGGATTGTTAAGCTGTAACCAGGGAAGGCCAAGGGTAATGGGTGTTCCAGAAGCATGGATGGCATCAAGAACTAAGGTCTCCTTTTGAGGGTGTGAGGTCAGAAGGAGAGGAGCCGTCTCTAAGGAGATGTATGCCGGGGTAAGAGGAAGTCCATCTATACCGACCAGTGCGATGGGACTTTTCTTTCTCATGAGCGGTATGTGGTTCAGCCTGGCGAATTCTAGATCCACAAAGTTTCCTCCTGCTCCAGAGTCAATGAACGCTGCGATCGAGGTCTGAAACTTATCGCCTGTAAGAGAGACGGTATGGTGAGTTTCTTAGGGAGTTCTCCCTTATGGAGGGGAAGAGGAGACATGACACCCAGAGAGAGCCCCTCCGTACTCACTGGGTGTTCCCGTTTCCTGGCCGCAGGGGGCATTCCCGGACTAGGTGTTCAGCGGATCCGCAGTAGAAACCCAATCCCCCGGCATAGCGGAATTGCCGTATACACTGGCGACACACTTTATTCGAGCTCGGCTAGTCCCACGAATTCGGGTATACCCGGGTGTATTGAGGTTTGTGACTGTTTTCTGCCCGAGTGCATTGAGGTATTTTCCAGGCAGGGATTGAAGCATTTTATTCCCGCTGGCTGCAATACTGCACAGTATATATATATATACTGCATTACAATTCATGAATTTATGCCATCTGGTAGACACGCGAAGCATTGCAGCCTATTAAATCCTAATCATTATCATTTAACAGATCAGCCGCCCGTCAGCCAGGCATGAACCCAGGCTGGGAAGGCAAACGCAACGGGGCTTGTCAGAGGTGAGGAGCGGCGCATTCCAGGTATCTGCCAGGTACATACTGGGTATTTGCTCGAATAAAGTGTGTCGGTGCAGTAGGTGTGCGGATGCGTTGTACCCCCAATTGCTTCGGCTCTGGTGGCTCCAGGGCAGGATGAAGAGGAGTGATAGCACTAGTAACCGCAGGGGTACTGCCTGGAGTACTGAGGAAAGGAGGCTGAAAATTATGGAAGCGAGTACTCTGACGCTTGGAGCAGCGTACCTCGATACGTTGATCCACCCGGACTGCTAGTTCTATGAGAACCTTCAATTGATCTGGCCTGGGTTGACAAGCGAGTTCATCCTTGATGGGATCTGCCAGGCCTTGCCAGAATACAGAGACGAGAGCCTCCTGCCCCCAGTTAGTCTCGGCTGCAAGGGTCCGAAACTCTACGGCATACTGCATCACCGTTCGTCGCCCTTGGGTAATCTGTAGGAGAGAAACAGATGCCATCTCCCGGCATGTGGGAGAATCGAACACTTGCTGGAGTTCAGCCTTAAATGCCGGGTAATCCTGGGTAAGGTAAGAATGTCGCTCCCAGACCGGGGAAGCCCAAGCCAGGGCGCTGCCCCTTAGGAGATTATATATGTAGACTACCTTCTTATGTCCAATATTGAAGAGATAGGGGGCCATTTCAAACTGCACCTCACACTGATTGAGGAAACCCCTACATTCTTGCGGTTCGCCTGCATAAGGCTTGGGGGGCGGAATTTCTATGTCAGAGCTGCTAGCTGCGCTTGCAGGCTAGGGATCAACAGCAGGAGAGGAAGCAGCTGGTTTTCGGGCCGAGAGTACGGCGACCTGACGTATAAGTGCCACAATTTGATCCGCCATGGCCTGGTTTTGCTGAAGCAGATCAGAGAGAAACTGCCTTAGTTCGGTCTGGGTCTTGTGGGCTCGATATAATGTTATGCCGGAGCAGCCCACAGACCAGGCCCGTCCCCTGTGCTGAAGGGGGAGGTAGGAATACATGCACCCACAGCAAAGGGAGCGGGTTCGGAGTGTGGTGTTAAGCATTGCCAGGCCAGATGAAAGTAACGTAGACAATACTTGCCGGTACCGGGTATAGGAGTAGAATAGTGATTGCCTTGCCGAGATCAGGTAGTGGAGAGATGAGCAGGGTTGAAGTCCAAGCCGTGATCGTGGGATGCCAGAGAATACATAGTCCGAGGAGAGCTGAAGTCGAGAGCCAAAGGGGGTAGTCGTACAAGCCGTGTCAAAACCTGTAGTAACCGAGAGTACACCAAACACTTCCATACAGAGACTATGTCGAGCGATGAGTCAGGGCTCAGAGATGCTAGATAAGGCTGGGCTGGCCAATCAGGGATGGGGGCGGTTCAGGAAAACTGCAGGGAGCCTCTCTGGATTGATGTGATTGATACAACCCAGGTGAACACTGGTAGTACTTTGGTAGGTTGACAATTTGAGCGGAGCGCTGTGTGTCTCGTGAACATGGAAGAAAAAATATATATAATAGTGCAGATGGTATTAACAAATGAAGTCTCAAAGTATATATGTCTCTGCAATGGTGGTACTCACAATTGACAATGTCAATATAAGACGTATCAGAGACACTTCTCTCTCTCTGATAGGAGCCCTTTAATGGATTCCCCCTCAGAGTGGTGTCTTGATAGCGTGTCAGGAAGCTTGTTTGCGGTCAGGTTTTAACTCCCAAGATTTATGTAGAAGAAAAGAGAGAACGCACAATGGTACAGTATAGTCTAAATAATGTATTAGCAGCAATGAACAAACATATGCGTGATGCACTCACATTTCCAATATGCTATGCGTTCGAGGGAGAGGACAGCTGTAGTAGGAGAGTGCCGGTGTCTCCAGGAGCGGCGGAGCACTTCCGCATGCGTCACGTGTATCCGCGTCACGTCCTGTGACGTCTCGGGTCAGGGCGGAAGAAGCTGCCTTGTGTGTCCGTCTCCGTGCCAGCACCTAGCTCCAATGTTCTCCCCAGCTCAGTCACCTCCCACAGCAGATTGATTCTACGCGTTTCGCTGTGGCTTCTTCAGGAATCATAAATCTTGGGAGTTAAAACCTGACCGCAAACAAGCTTCCTGACACGCTATCAAGACACCACTCTGAGGGGGAATCCATTAAAGGGCTCCTATCAGAGAGAGAAGTGTCTCTGATACGTCTTATATTGACATTGTCAATTGTGAGTACCACCATTGCAGAGACATATATACTTTGAGACTTCATTTGTTAATACCATCTGCACTATTATATATATTTTTTCTTCCATGTTCACGAGACACACAGCGCTCCGCTCAAATTGTCAACCTACCAAAGATCTACCTGGACCCGGACAGTCCGTTTAAAGGGTGTAGAGCTGCTTTTTATTTTTTGTATTTCACATTACTATTATATTCACTTTATATTGGTGGAGGTTATTTATCATATTATATGATATATATTTAAAATTTAAACATCACTGTCACTTGCACTGTATAGACAATATATTTTTTCACTTTAGTTTAAGAAGCGCCCGGTTTTTATTCTTGTTTCTGAACACTGGTAGTACTCTGATTACACTCGTGCGGTGTAAGGGGGGCAGAGCCTCAGCAGGAGTGGAGGTAGAAGGGTGGCTGCTGGGAGTGCACTCTGTAAGCTGCATGTGCACATGAGCGGTGTTGGGGGAAGACACACGTGTGCGCGCGGGATGGGGGACCCACGCCTGCCACTGAGGAGGAGGGGAAATGGCGGAACCGCCGAGGGGAGGGACCCTGCGGCGACGGAGGCGCTGACGGTTTGTGGAGGCAGGTAAGCGGAGGTTGTGCTGCGCGCCCTGAGTGGCCCTGAGGGTAGTCTGTGTGTTGCGCTGACGGCGCTGAGAAACCAGATTCCTAGCAGAGAGTTAGCAAGGGGTGTAGGGTGGGAGGAGGAAACAGTGGATGTTCTGACGTATGGATTCCACCTTTTCCTTGAAATAGTCAGCAAAGTCCAGAGGTGAAATGGAGGAAGAAGAGGCAGCTGAGGGTGGTCTGAGTAAGGAGTCAAAGACAGAGAAGAGTCGGCGTGGGTTAGACTTGTGCGTGTTGATTAGTGAAGAAAAGTAGGGGTTGTTTAGCTTGAGAGAGGGCAGAATTGAAACAGAATAGCATAAATTGGTAGAGAAGGAAGTCTGCGAGAATGTGAGATTTCCTCCAGAGGCGTTCAGAGGAACAAGTACAGGAGTACAAGTCCCTCTCTCGCAGCCCTTCTCACCAGCTTCACGCCAACTTTTTCTGGTGAGAAGAATTTGGGATAAAATTGCAATTCTAAAGCCCCGATGAGATTCTCGAGGCTACTAGAATTGCACGATTTTCTAAAAATTGCGATTTGTGGTTCATCGCTGCACACTGCATGGCATGTTTGGTCGAGAGCCAAAAATGCCGATTAAATGCTTTCGCCGTGCACTTATCGAGGCTTTCTGAATAGCTACAAGATTGTTTTGTGCGATGACTGCTGAAAAGCCTCGATAAGTAGGTTATCAAGGCTACTAGAATAAGCCCCATAATGTTACATTTCTTCCATACCCAGATTTAACTTTATTATAATCGCTAGAGGCTCTGCACATGATTGTAACCCTGCCAAATAGTGAACGTTCGCTGTTGGTCAAAAGTTTTGAAACATTGCTAGAAATCCCCAACTGTGCATTTTTAACAACGTACTGTAATGTTTGCCACTTGAAGCACAGGGAGATATAGTCATTTGTAAAAATAAAGACAGAGAGGGTGAATGTCTATGGCTGGGGATATCTCAACAATATTGTGTATTCAAGATGACACATTAACTGCCCCTGGCACAGAATCGATTTAATTCCTGACGCTGATTCTGCACTCGACTATTTCCAATGCGAGTTCTTAAAACTCTGTGATATCCATGCTCCACTACGCAGAATAAGGGTACGTGGGGCCCACCTTCCATGGGTTTCAACTGACTTATACCACTCTTTCAGTTCAGGGATGCCTTATGGAAAAATTACAAAGTAACTGGCACCACCAAGGATCTCAATCACTACAAATGCCTGCGGAATATGTGCACAAGGCAAACAAGGCACACAAAAGCACAATATTACTCTGACAATCTCCTCCAGAATACATCAAACCCAGTAACTTCTGGAAGGTTATCAACAACATATTCCAGCCTTCTAGCCATCAACAACCATGTAATATCACTAAGGGGGATATTAGTTTGACAAACCCCACTGACATCGCAAATACATTCAATGACTACTTTGTGGGGTGTGCCACTAATTTATTAGCGAAACGCAACTCAAACCACAAACATGAATCTAATCCTGGGAGTACCCCTATAGTCCAACCCCCTCCCAACAATGCCCACAATTTTCAATTTGGCCCAGTATCCGAAGAGGAGATTACACAAGCGCTCCTCAAATTAAAACTAAGCAGCCAATGTGGACCTGACTTACTACAGTCTCAGTTCCTAAGACTTGGTGCCCCAGCCATTGCCAAACCAATTGCTTCCGTAGTCAACTCTATCCTGTCTGCAGGCCATATCCCTAAGACCTGGAAAACTGTCTTCAAAAGTGGGGACAAAAACACTGTCTCAAACTACAGGCCAATCTCTCCTCCCAATACTATCCAAAGTCATGGAAAAATGTGTTCTCTCCCAATTAAGCGATTACTATACCAAGACAAATTTCCCTAGCCAATTCCAATCTGGCTTCCGCCCCAAACACTCCACCATAACTGCCCTGCTAAAAGTTTGCAATGAAATCCAGTGTGGAATGGAACAGGGACAACTCACTGCTGCAATATTCCTTGATACTGTTGATCATGCTATCCTGCTTAATAAACTCCAGTGCTCTGGAATAGGGAAGCATGCTTTAAACTGGTTTCGGTCATACCTATCAGGTAGATCCCAACATGTGTCCATCTCAGGCTCTAACTCCAACCCCTTGGATATCACCTGTGGCGTCCCGCAAGGCTCTGTTCTGGGGCCCCTACTCTTCTCAGTGTTCATCAATGATCTTCCCACAGCTTCTAAGGAAGCTTCAATACACATGTATGTATGCAGATGACACAATCCTATATGCACACAGCCAAAGCCTATCCGACCTTGAACACATACTTCAGTTTAACTTTTTGAGACTTGAAAACTGGATTTCCCAAAACAAACTTTTTTTAAACACTGACAAGACTGTAACAATGGTGTTTGGGACCAAGACTACATTTTTAAAACTTCCAGTGACTGAGCTCCAGATCAGAACCAACGCTAACACCACCCTAACACCTGTCACTAGTTTTAAATACCTGGGCTTATGGTTTGACTCCCACTTAACATTCGGGATGCACATTGATACCCTGACATCCAAAACCTATGCCAAACTAGGTGTACTTTATAGGAACAAATCCTACCTAAGCCTGCTGGTCAGAAAATGTATCGCACAGCAGATGCTAATGCCAATTATCGACTATGGAGACATAGTATACGGCTCGGCCCCCCAAACCCACCTTAACAAACTTGACACCCTCAACAATTCAATATGCCATTTTATCTGGTCTGTAACTGTTACATACGCCCATAATATATATTATCTTTAACTGTGCATGCAATGTTTTGTATATAATGTATACCATGTTCACTTATGTAACTGTATTTGTAAACATGTACTATTTGTAATTTTAACTCTATGCCCAGGACATACTTGAAAACGAGAGGTAACGCTCAATGTATTACTTCCTGGTAAACATTTTATAAATAAATTAGTGCTGGAGATTTGGAGAGAGTACAGCAACCCCCTCTGTTCAAGGGATTAAAAAAATTTTTTTTGATGATGATTGTTAACTGAACCAACATTCCAGCACCTTATGGGAGTGTAAAATGGCCAATGGATTGTATCTGTGGTAAGACTAGTGAATAAATCAGTAACAGAAAGGCTGTTATAAAAAAGTAAAATCTCTCTTCGACATGAGCAATACATTACAGGCCAGCAAAGGCATATCTATGAACTTCAGGTCAACAGTGTGATCATGATCCAGGACGATTTCTTCAGATCTTACTCTTAAACTAGAGATGTGCAAAACTTTAGCTAAAGTTCACAAACCAGGATAAATGTGCTCTTTTTTGTGAAAAACGTAGTTTTTTTTATTTTAATACTATGTTTTAAGTCAATGTTCAAGTCCCTTGACCCTAAACTCAGTTCACATGACCACCTTAGCAAACTAGACACCCTCTACAACTCAATATGCCGCTTTGTCCTACAATGTAACTACAACACACACCACTGCAAAATCCAGCTGCAAAGTACATTTTTCCTGTCTTGCCTTTAAATATTTTCTGTGCAAGTTATCCGCCTATGTGTACAAACTCCTCACCCCTACCACACGCAGCACTTATTACCTGAGATCTGACTCCAAACGATTGTTCACAGTCCCAAGGTTCAACAAGGAATCCAGTCACTCCTCCTTCTTTTACCTTGCACCTCACAACTGGAACAACCTACCAGAGACTCTCAAAGCCGACTCCAGTTTAAGTTCTTTCTAGACTTCAGCTGTCTCACATTTTAATCTTGTCTGTAACTGTTACATACAGTACGACCATAATCATCTATTATCTCTAACTGTCCATGAAATGTCTTTAGATGTAATGTACTGTATAACCTCTGTTTATTTAATTTAACCATGTATTGTCATCATAACTCTGTTCTCAGGACATCATTGAAAACGAGGGGTACTGTAACTCTCAATTTATTATTTCCTGGCAAAACATTTTACAAATAAAATAATTACATTTATATACTGTCACTTTTGCGAAATTCTGTCAAAATTGGCAAAAGTTTGGAGCATGATGATCATGAAAATGTCACAAAAACGTGAGAAATGCACACAAAAAAAGCATGAAGCACATTTGAAGACATTCCCATATCTCTATCTCTGACATCACTATTGCAAATAGGAATACAAAATCAGGACTGGATAATTATTACAATGAACTTTGAATGAGTCTCTTTGCCATTATGAGACTGTGGTCCAGTCCTAACTTTAATCCCAGTGCATTCTGGTTGGTGATAGTCATGAATCCCTATGGACAATGGAGACCAAAACTGGGCCGTAGTTTTATGGTAACAGGGTTGGCAATAGTGGTGAGGAAGGGGATACAATTTCTGACAGCACTTGGAATAAGAGGAGCAAGGCTGCAAACTTTATATACATCAGAGTTTTTCATACGTTGAAAAGATATCCCAAGACAACCAAATAGACACAAATTGGATTTGATACCAATACAGAATGTTTATTAATCAATACAAATAGCATATGTGTTGTTATTGGTCACAGCTGTAAGGGCCATCATGGGAATACTCCTGAGATCTGCAAATGAAATAAGGGAGATCTCCCAATCTTCCACTGACTTGTGTTGAGGGAACATATTTCAGTTGAGTAACAAGAGGACATATTGTGGATAAATACTAGGGAAGACTTGGCCGGTATTGTTGTGATATCTTTGCTGGTTGGATGGAAGGATTAGCAGAGACAGAACTTTCAGAATGATGGTATAGGTATGGATAGACTTGATGAATAGAAGCACAACACCAATATGTTTGCACCTGTAGCACCGTATTAGAACAGGTGGAAACCTCCACATAGTCCAACCTCCAGGAAGAGGAATTTAACGCCAGCACAGCCCCCTGCTCCAATCAGAGACCTTGGCTCTGCAATGAAAAATACACGGTGAGCACCTGTCTTGTTCCAACACAATAACCCCTTCCCTGCCAGAACGGTCAGCAATACATTGCAGTGCATGTTGTTGACATACTGTATACTATCAGCTCTATGCTAAGCCTTCACTATTTAAACTTTCAAATCCCAGAGATATCTGACAATTTTTTAATTGTTTATTAAATTGGCAGTTGAAAAATGAATGACGTATCAATGGCATTTATTTGTTTTTGTAACAACTGTCACAAAGAAGAAAATAAAAATAATAATTATTATTATCATTAATAATATTATTGTTATTATTAGTTAATAATCTTACAAATTTGACAACTATGTTATAGCATAATTGATAACAACAATATTAATTATAATAATACATATAATATTATTTTCATTATGATTGTTATTATATTAATATTTATGCAAATCATATCAGATCTAACATAAAATACATAATACTTGGTAATATTGAAAATAAGAGTAATAATAGGTATAATAATAGCAATATATAATAGAATCATAAATATAGCATACAACAGCCATATGAATGCTTTGAGATACATTAATATTGTAGTGTTGCAGCGCAGATACAGATTAAGGATCCAGGTCTACTTACTGGGATACTCCCGGGCCCAGTATGTGGGGATTCCCCAGCACAGCCCTTCCACCGCTCCCCCAAACTGGGACATATCAGTAACTTGCTGGTTAGTGACCTCGTAATGTTTGCGCAGAGTGTCCAGCTCCTTTTTCATCTCCTGTAATGGAGAGAGTATGCAATCAGAGTGTCTGCATATTATCATGTCTGAGAAACGCTAACTGAATTTGTATTTTTTTTTCTTTTACATAGTATTGAAGCAGGGGGTCTCCGGAGCTGAACCCCATTCATTTTACCTCAGGGGACCCCCTGCTTCCAGAGATACTTACCTCTGAATGGGGTGCTGGTATCTCTGTGTTTTGTTTTTTTAACTCAAATTGTGTTTGTTTTTCAGAAGTGTGCAGGGAAAAAAATTGGGTGGAGAGGGGTGGGAGGGGGATACAGAATGAAGGAGCCAGGGGGATAAAGATAGTCTATGTACATTAACATTTACTGAACATATTACAGTGCAGAATTACACAAGATGCTAAAATTACTCCAGACTGTACAAGTTATTCTTTGGCGTCACACTGTAATCCACTGGCTCCTTTGCTACTTAGGATCTTAAAGACACTTCACTATATATATTATATTTTGGATAGGGCTTTTTTTTCTTCTTAATCTGAGACATCGCATATATTTCCTTTATTTAGGTTCATACTGTGTCTGTTAGCTTTTTTATTTTTACCAGATACAGGGTCGTTTTGACATCTTTTGTTATGTACGATCAGTATGTAATTGGGGGTGGTCTACCTGTGTCTCTGCATAAATCAAACCATGGTTGCCAAGTGTGCCGTATTTATAGTAGTTGTCATTAACCAGGCTAGTGAGGCTACTCATCTGGCAGGCAAAACATATTTTTTCTCTGCTCTGAGATAGGGATGGAACTGCAATCTGGAGGCCGGGACTATTTGCGCACCCGACTTATTTTCACTCCTAGAGAATATCTCTAAAGGTCTATTCAATAAGAACAGCCACAGGTCCAAGGCTCAAGATTGGTAAGTCATTCTCTGGATTCATTTATGTATTGAGGTCCAGACACATTTAATTTTGGGGCAATCTATTACATATGGAGATAAGTGCCTTGAATACTGCACAGTTTTTTGCTTTTTAAAGCTTCAGCGTCACGTGGGTCAAAAGGAAGTCACACTGGATGACGTCACTGCTTCCTATTAGCCTGTATGGCGCGGGAGCTTTGAAAAGCTGCATTATGTGATCCCTGCTGGTGCGCCAGAGCGGTACCAGCATCCCCTATGGAGGTAAATATCTCTGAAAGAAGGGGGTCCCCAGAGCTGAAATTAATGGAGGTCAGCTCTGGAGATCCCCTGATTCAATCCTATATCAAATAATAATAATAATAGTTGCCCTTTTGGATTGCTTCTTTTAGGGGAAGTGTAATAGCTGGAAGATAGCTCAGTTGTAACAGCAATGCCTTTGACGTGGAGAAAGTAACTTCAAATACAGAGTCCGTCAGCTCTCTCCTTGTGCTTTTGGGTCATATTTACTAAGCAGTGCTACACCATTTGACACCTTCCAGCACAGCTTTATGGCACATTCAAGTAAATATATTATCATGTATACATTATGTAATGTTCACTGCGGTATACCACTTGGGTTATTGCTTCCCTCCAGCTTATCATTTATCTAAGATAAGCAGTTACATATGTAATCCTTCCCCCACCCCCTTTGGGAAGGAGTTAAGGCCCTGAAAGGGTTAACTGTATGGGTTGTTGCAAGTACTGTGCCCTTTTCCCATATTTGTTGCAAGAAGCTTAGCCACGCCCACCTTCTAGAAGGTGTTCATCCTGTCAATTAGTATAGGACACTAAGTATACTTTTAGCTCAACCCACCTTCTAGAAGGTTCCTAGCCTGTCACCTGCTATAAAAATACTTTGCTGAATCCAAACCACTCCCCCTGTAGGCACAATGACCAATGATGTCACTAGTAGTTATAAATTGGAGGGGATTAGTACCCCACCCTCAGATCCCAGGAGGAGAGCCAGAGGAGGGGGTTATCACCAGTATATAAGTAAGTGCACAGTTATGTTATAAGGTAGTTATGGGTAGTAGCCCCTGTGTTGTTTTGATAGACAGGGACGTGCGATTGAAGATAGTCTCCCTGGAAATGTAGGAGTCATAGCAGTACAGGCTACCAGAGGGGAGGCCTGTGTCCCATAGGAAATGCCCAATATGTTGCTCTGTGACTATTCTGGTAGAGAATCTAGGAGATGCCTGAAGGTCTATCCCTGTGGTGAGCATCCCCAAGAAAATGAGTAGGGCCAGTATATCCCTGTGGTGAACACCCCAAGGGTTTGAAGGTTGTTAGGCTGTCCCTATGAGCACCCCGAGGGAATACAATGAGCCCATACAAATGGACCATACTCTCTGTTACCTCTTTCAGGAAACATAGAGAGAGAAAAGTAATACAGAGACAAACAATCAGTTACCCTCAGATGGGATATTCAGGGTAGCCCAGGCAGTGTCCCTGAAATATAAATGGTTATATAGTACTACAAGAAGAGCTATCATAAATGTATGTTCATGTAACCTGTTCAAGGGATCCAGTAATGCATCTGGAGAAAAAGCTGTAGCTATTGACTTATCAATAAAGCCTGTACTATTTATAACTACAAAACTCCGGGCGCTGATCTTTTCCATCGCCTAACAGACCACTGACAACCCCTGAGACAAGGTCAATCGTGTCGGATGCCTTCTACACCACTACACTGATGTAACCTCCCTAGGGAAACGAGCAGGGAGGGTTACACATAAATACATATATATGGCAGGTTACATTAGCAGTTATTCATTAGGCTGTGATAGTGCTGCTGGAGGCACTATCGCACAGAAACTCCTATTGACCTCAATGGCAGTTTCCGTGCGATAGTGTCCCGATCTGCACTATTGCAGCTCGATGGAAAACCTCCAGTTTATCTGATACAAAATGACACTTCAGTAACACCCTAAAAGACAGATAACACCCTGAAAGGATCCTATTAAACCACAGCATTTACCCTTCTGGTATGGATCAGCTCTTCCAAACGCCCCAAGCCTGGGAAGGTATTAATATCCATTCGTGCGACTATACAGATACCTCTGTATGGCATGTGATAGGCAATTATATTCTGGGGAGACACAGATGGAAATAAATCTATTACATGGTTAATGGACGTTGAGATTCAAGTCTTATTTATTTAAAGAAATAGTATGGGGGGGGGGGGATTTTACAATTTTTAAGAGATGAAGATGAGAAATAGCTCTATCTGTGTCAGTTTATCAGCAAAACTGCCCCTTGCATCTCTGGGTACAGATCCATTGATGTCAATGTTCTAGGTTTATTAGAACCTAAAGCCAGAAGTCTTCACTTTAGGGAGGATCCATGGAACTGGCACAGAGCTCACTCACCTGATTGTAATCAAAGACAGCATTGGATGTCTGCCGTCCGGCGTACACATTAAACACGGCAATGTTGACTTGCCGGTTAATGTTAACAGTCTGGTAGATAGTTGCACCGTTGTTTCCCGAGTTGATGAGCTGGAATGACTGAAATATACAGATTTACAGTATAGCTATGTATCTAAGATCCAATAAAATGGCACTTTAATAATATAATGCAATATCATATATTATATAATATACTATAAAATAATAAGTTATGATATATAATATGATACAATATATTATAATATAAAATAATATTTTATAACATAATGCCCTATTATATAATATAATTTTAAAGAATCTAATTTAATATTATATCTGATATATTATACAAGATAATCATACATAACACAATACAATATCATATAATATATAATACAATAAAACACAATAAAAAATAAATATATATTTATAATACAATATAGTATACTATAAAATTATATATAATAATATATAATGCAATATAATATATTATGATATTATATATATATATATCTTACTATAAAATAATATAATATATAATGCAATATAATATCAGATAATTATATATAACATATAGTGCAATATCATTTTATATATATATAAAAAAAATATATATAATGCAATATAACATACAATAAAACAATATCATAGTACATCTAATACAATTATAATATACATATTATAATTTATAACATAATTGAATATAATATAAAAGAATGTCACAATCTAATGCAATATAATAGAATATATAATGCAATTTTATTTAATTTTTTATCTTCCCTATTCGGCATAAAAGGGATTTATGAAAGTCTAATGAGAGCACCTTATTTATTTAAAAGTGGAAGATAAACTGACATTTGTACTTTAATAGAATGTAATACAAAGAAAGAGTTCCCCCAAAACATATTATCTGCTTGTGAGGTTTTTTTTTAAACAACTTACTCACCCATTTATCTAGAAGTTCAATTATTAGGACACTTGTACATTTAGTAGGGAAAAGAGGTGGGATTATGCAGCACACCAACACCCAGCAAACAGAGTAAAAATAACCAATAGGGGTCTCCCACAAAACATTTATTTATTAGTCACATGTAAACACTAGGTTAAAAAATGCACCCCAACGCATTTTACGCATAACGTGCTTTGTCAAGGTGTCTGAGCACTGGATCCGATTGGACATTTATTCTTGTCACTTCTAGAAGATACAGTGAGTGAAAATTGTTCTATATATTACCTCGGTGTTTTTCAACAAGGGTTCCTAGGAGCCTTTAGGTCATCCCTTTTGGGCATCCTTAAAGGGCTCCCTGCAATTTTCTATTATTATTATTATTTTGTATCAATTACAGAATAATTTATAATGCATCTGATCTGAAATTAGAGATGGTTGGGGGTTCGTCAGAATTTCACATACAGTAGGGTTCCTTAACCACAAAAAGGTTGGAAACCACTGTCTTACCTCATCTGCCTGTAGGGGACTTAGAAAAACTCCTAAGAAAGCAGCAAGCAGGATCTGTGAAATTAGTCATTTTTGAAAACAAAAAAAATGTTTAGTTAGGGTTTTCTCTTCATTTTTCAACCATAATCATTCATTAGCATTAGTAAAATTCAGCAGAAATATTAAAGTTAGCAGAAATGTACAAAGCTTCAGTAGTATATTCTCGTTTGGAGAAATTTGTTGAAGGTTGACATATATGCAACTTTGTATACAGCCGCACGTGGCTAAAATCCACTAAATTCCCTAAAAGCAAGATTTCACCCTGGTCTGAATTAAAAGAATAGTTTTATGAAAATAAAAGCAGCCATACTAAGGAATTTAGTTTAAGGAGTAGCTGTAGTGCCAACAGCATTATCTCTGAAGTGGGTGAACCCGGTTTCAATCCGAGGTCACTGTATTTGTCCCTGAGGCACCAACATAACTTTGTAATCACTATAAAGCAGGGAGTAATTATACAAAATTCTATGTGCAGTGCTGTATACAATCTCAGCGCTATATAAAAGTATTATTAAGTCCCACATAAAAATGAAAAAAAAAAAAATATGTACATTCATTTAAAAATATATATATATATTACTAGAGCATTTCACAACAAAAAAAAGTATTTGGTTCAAAGAATAAAATAAATATATGTGAGCATTTTTACAGAGCAGCGAGAGGTTTGAACAGAAGCCACTTACGATTGCACTCATTGTCACTGAGTCACCAAGAGAACGCTGAGGATTCTGGGCTATAGCATCTTGCTCTCCCCATTTATATGTTCCAAGAATGAGATCTTAATAATGGTCCCTGAGATAAGATATTTGACTTTCTCATTACAATTTGAGATACGCCAGAGTAAACCCTGATAGTGGGTGATATGTGTTTGCCAACTAGGATCGGCTTCGAATTGTTCCACTTCCATGACCCTTCCTCCCAATGTCTTTCTTAACCTCATAGGAATGACCGTACGGAAAACTATCTGCAAAGAAACAAGGGTGGAGAACACATGTACAGTACAAAATGAGTGTTTAATTACAGAGAACAGTACAGAAAGTAAAGTGACGATTGGGAGTTATAGCCCAGAAAGCAAAGATATGAATCACAGTGTGTCAGTTTCACTTGGTCTCACGGATGATTAAATAAATCATTTTTAGCAGTGTTAAATAAATAATCAATAGATCATCCATCTTAAAATGAGCAAATGTAAAAGAAATAGCATACAGCCACTATTCCTGCACCATTCCTAATAATTTCACAATACACTGGCGACACACTTTATTCGAGCTCGGCTAGTCCCACGAATTCGGGTATACCCGGGTGTATTGAGGTTTGTGACTGTTTTCTGCCCGAGTGCATTGAGGTATTTTCCAGGCAGGGATTGAAGCATTTTATTCCCTCTGGCTGCAATACTGCACAGTATATATATATATACTGCATTACAATTCATGAATTTATGCCATCTGGTAGACACGCAAAGCATTGCAGCCTATTAAATCCTAATCATTATCATTTAAAAGATCAGCCGCCAGTCAGCCAGGCATGAACCCAGGCTGGGAAGGCAAACACAACGGGGCTTGTCAGAGGTGAGGAGCGGCGCATTCCAGGTATCTGCCAGGTACATACTGGGTATTTGCTCGAATAAAGTGTGTCGGTGCAGTATATATATATATATAAAACGGCTGGACCCCCCTTGTCTGACCCACCCAATCTCACATTGGCCCGTGTGGTCTAACCGGTCCCCATTACAAGGTCGTGTGTGGTGGTGCACCTGCAAGTAACAGGACTCCTGAGTCTCCCGCTTGGTGTTATCAGAGGATATCATCAGGACAGGTATCTGAGGTAGTGGGTACGAGTCCAACTTACTTCACGTGCAGCGCCTCCACCTCATCAGGATCTATGCTTCCGCAGGGAGATGGTCCTGGTGAGGAACTCCTTCTCGGTGGTGACTGCCACTGTAGAGTAATCTCACACTCACACAGTGGGGGTTTCTTTGAACATGGCATCTTTATTGTAGGTTGGGATGTAGCAGACTGCCCCATGCAGCTGCCGGCTCTAGCCGCACATCTCTCCGTGCTGTCCCTTTGCCAGGTACACCCTCCCGTATTGAAGTGGGATTCCCTTTCTCCTAGGGAGATCACCACTGCGCCAGGTCCCTGGACACAGTGTGGCTTAGACAGACTTGATTGGTCACTCTGGTACCGCTAGTTACTGCACTAGGGTCACAAAAGTATTCCTCTAATCCCTTATGCCATAGCATAAATCTTACCAGATGCTTCACACAACTGCTGGTTAACACTTGCAACACACACTAACTGACAGTGCTGTGCCCTTTATACCTCAGGGGGCAGGCGCATCTCTGATGTCACTATCCAGGGACTCAGAGCATACAGCCACTCCCTTCCTTACAAAGGGCACCACACCAGGGTGTGAGGGAAAACCTCCATAACTACTGTTGGCAGGCCTGTACTTACCAGGACTTACTGCCAACAGAGAAGATGTATGCAGTCATTATTATGCATGGCTACATATATATATATATATATATATATATATATATATATATATATATATATATATATGCAAAAAACAGGGTAGTGGGAGTGTGGCGGTTCACAGGAGAATAGCAGCGGCGAAGACAGGGACTGCCCGGGTTCTAATCTAGACATCAGTCCCAATTTACGGTGTCTGCCACCAGGACGGACAACTCCCCATATAGGATTGAAGCAGGGGGTCTCTGGAGCTGAACCCCATTAATTTCAGCTCCGGGGACCCTTACTTCCTGAGATAATTACCTCCTTAGGGGGTGCTGGTATCTTAGCTCAGGTTGAAAGCCTCTGGTAGGAAGCCGCATAAGTAGTCACGGCTTCCTATTGGCCATGTGATGGGACATATAAACCTGAGCTGATGGGAGAGAGGTGGAAGGGGGGGATAGAGGGAAGGGGGGAGAGAGGGAGGGAAAGGGGGGGAAAGAGGGAGGAGAACAGGGGGGAGGGGAAAGGGGGAGGAAGATGGAAGGGGGAGAGGGAGATAGATGGAGGGGAATGGGGGTGAGAGGGAGTGGAAAGGGGACGGGAAGGGGGCGGGAGGGAGAGGGGAAGAGATAGGGGGAAGGGAGAGTGGGGGAAATGGGGGAGAGAGTGGAAGGGGGGAGAGAAGATGGGGAAGGGGGAGAAGAGGGGAAAACTGGGCGATAGGGAGAGGAAGGGGGTGGCTGAGGGAGGGGGAAGGAGAAAAGAGTGAGCGGAAGGGGGAGATATGGAGGGGAAGGTGGGAGGGGAAGAGGGAGAGGGATGGGAAGGAAGGGGGAGTGGAAGGGGAGAAAGGGAGGGGAAGGGGGAGAGAGAAAGAGTGGGGGGAAGGGGGATAGAGGGGAAGGGAAATGGAGGGAGAGGGGAAGGGGGTGAGGGGAAGGTGGGGAGAGAGGGATGGGAAGGGGGAAAGAGAGGTATGGGAAGGGGGAAAGAGGGAGGGGAAGGGGCAGAGAGGAGAGAGGGGAAGGGGGGTAGTGAAGGAGAGGGAGGATAAAGGGGGGAGAGAGGGAGGGAAACGGGGGGGTAGAGAGTGAGGGGAACGGGGGGAGAGAGGGATGGGAAGGGGGGGGGTAGTGAGGGAGGGGAAGAGAGGGAGAATAAAGGGGGGAGAGAGGGAGGACAAGGGGGAGAGAGGGAGGGGAGGAGATAGGGGGGGGGGAGATAGGGAGGGGGAGGTGGGGAGAGAGGTAGGAGTAAAACAACTGAAAATAAACGATCATCTATTTCGTCAGAGTGCTGTCTATAGGCCTTGTTTTCATCCTTAGAGTTCATTCGACCCCCCATCTACCATTGTTCTACCTTACCCCGGCGGCCAGACACCATTCGTGTCATAACAACTTGCGGGTACCATACTGCAGCAAATCCATGCTGCTGTGGGACTTCCTCTGCAGGGGTTTCTCCAGACTCCAGGCTAGGTGGGCAACCCAGGCACTTCTCCTTGAACACAAGATCCGACAGCAACTGAGAAAACCGCATTAATCAGGCCTTCGGGTTCCACCAATTGCGGAATTTCAGGCGGGTCCTCAATCACTTCCTGGATAGCATTGCGCTCCGGCGGTCCTGCCGAAAGGGTCTCTAGAGGCATCTCAGCAACAATAGGAATAGGTACGGCATCGCTCCTATTTTCTGGGCTGGAACTCACGGGTTCGCTCACTTCCGCTGATCAAGGTCAACTGGTATAGGGAGGAGGCACGTCAGGATCTGCAGGACGTCTGGGGGTGGATCTGTCTGTTTCACTCAGGTCCCCACTTCCTTGGGCAGAGTCGATCAGTATCGTCCAATGGACATGTGGCTGCTTGTATGTGTAACCCCTCTTTATTTGACTGTACCTCAGTGTATGAGGTGGGGTTCTGAGTTCGTTTCATATAGTAACCCTCACACTTGAGTGGGTTCAGTAATAAGGGAGAACTGCAAAACAGGATACTGTATGTATAAAAGTTTATGGATAAACAAAACAGGAATAAACACAGGTTTGCAAATACTCCTGTATCCCTTATAATTAGGGCCACAACATATCAAACACAATAACTTATTAACCTCTCAAATGTAACTAGCACAGCACTTATCAGTGTATAGTACAGTCACTTTAACTGAGTTCACTCCCCTGTTGATCAGACAGGGTTAGGTGACATTAATATCTCGTTGGAGCTCTTTATTCTGAATTGACAGTTGCAGGCTTTTGCGTTTTATAGATAAATGTAAAGGGTACCCTTCCCTTTGCACAGCAGGGGAATCTCTTCCTTCCGCTATCTGTCTCCTGAGCTGTTCCTCTGGGGCTGGCAGGTTTCTCACTGTGGTGTGTCACTGAGCTTTCCTCACTGTGCTGCAGATCACCACATAACTCCACTCTCCAGCTCTCTGTCAGACAGGTGCAGATCCCTTTTGGTGGATGGCTGTGCAAGCATGCCTCACAATCCAAGCCTCACAGAGATCTGAGAGCCACAGATCTGTCATTTCCCCAACCTCACTGTTACACTCCCCCTCATAGTCCCTCCTCCTTCACCAGTTCTCTCCCTGGCTGAACAGAGTCCCATGTCCTGTGGAGTATAACAGCTTAAAGGGGCAATGTCCTGTGCAGCTTGGCAGCGTAATGGGGCATTGTCCTGTGTCCTTGTAGACACGGTGTTACATCCTCCCCCTTCTCAAATGTTGACTTTCCCCATCACAACACTGCCAGTCATGCACCATTTGGGTAGCAGTGTCCATCCAATTTTCAAAATCATGTTCCCCTACAGGGATAGGCTTCACCCCGTAGACTGTCCTTAATTGTTTGTAGGGGCTATTCTCAGTAATGGGTTTCATTACTCTATCTAGTACTTATCCCACCGCTTGTAATAGGGCCTTGGAGAAGCCCACTGCAGCTAGGGAGAGCTGGGGCCCAGTAGCCAATAGAGGTCAGACAGCCAGGAGCCGGCAGCCGGATGCTGATGTTGGGCCTGACCTCTGGCCGCGCCCAATTCTAGCACTGATTACGGAATTGTCCCGGCTCTCTCTCCTTGTCAGCGGCCCTGCCAGTAGCTCTGACATACGTGCTCCACTGGGGATGGGCACTCTTAACCTCTCCTCTCTGAGCTCATCCCTTCCTGATACCCAATCACATAAACCCTTCTTTAGGTGCTCATTCATTGGCTCGAGCACCTGTCCATGAATCTCATTGTGGTATATATTTTGTAAATAACAGAATTTAGATTTCTAAACAAACACCGGATTCCTCCCTAGGTACAGATCATCATCAAAGGCATAGTTGATATCATACAGTAAAATTAGAATTTTTGCACAATCAGGTATTTGTGCACAACAAAACACCACACTTTCCGGGCTCACCTAGGTCAAGCATCATGGGGATCACCCACTTAGCTATACTAACCACTGGGACCTCAGTGATAGTAACCACTAAGATAATGAAGGGGTTATCTCCTCCCACAACTCTCCCGGTAGGCCTAACCACCCACCCTGGGTCAACTCCAAGCTTCACCCACCCTGGGTCAACTCCAAGCTTCACCTACCCCTCTACCACCAAAAAAATTTGGCACTGCTATTTAACGCCTTCATTATCTTAGTGGTTAGCCACTGGACAGTAAATATATTTTTGTTACATATGATTAAAGCAGGTGGTCTCCGGAGTGGAACGTAATGTTTGTCAGCTTCGCAGACACCCAGCTTAAGTCCTATGCAGTAAAAATGAAAAATTCACCGTGATATGCACCCTGCCATTCCGATCTCGCCACCCTTTAGATGGCGAGATCTAAATATGCGAGTTTAAGCCACAATATGCATATCGAAGCTACCTGAATAGCAGTTATGTGACGGGGCTCATCTCGAATCAGGAAGTGGACCCACAGGGCTGAGGTAAAAATGCAGAATAACCAACCATAGCCAAGGGACAGAGTCCTGTTAGAGTATCCGTAGTCAGTAAGGAGGCAGAGGTTAGGGCTGTGCAGGGTTAGAATCCACCTATAGTGTGTCCAGCCAGGTAAAAATTTCCTGAAGTCGGCTTGAAATAAGTGCAGCTGTTGGTTTTGGAGGGCAAGGCGTGTCTTATGATCGCTGAGTAGTTCCCCTTGGAGAGATACGGTTTGCTCTACCTCAGCGGGGTCCATGTTGGGCCGAGCACAATGTGACGGTGCTCATCTCGAATCAGGAAGCGGACCCGCAGGGCTGAGGTAGGAATGCAGAATAATCGACCAGAGCCCAGGGACAGAATCCTGTTAGAGTATCCATAGACGGTAAGCATGCAGGGCAGGTGGCAGTGGTGCAGAGTCCTGGCAACAGGCAAAAGGTCAGTGCAGGTGGAAGGCAGTGAGTTCAAGATCACGGTCTGGGGTCAGCAACAGGGATTCCAAATAGGCGAAAGGGTGATGTGTGACAGCAAAGATCAATCAGAGCTGCAGCAAACAGAACTTTGCTCGGCGATTCCTACTGGGAACTGCAGCCTTAAGCAGCAGGCTGCCAGTAACCAAAATGGCCGAACTGAGGAGAAATAGCAGGCAAGCTGGAAAAAACGAACTGCAGCAAACCTCGGCACAGATCGGGCAGAATCCTTACACGTTACTGGAAAAAAAAGCGAGTTTGGCCATTTTTGGAGCTACTGCAGGACTTGTCAGAGCCAGAGTGCTGACGCTGATTAAAAAGCCATTTCCAAGTGATTTTGCCATTAAGGCAGGCAGAAGCTGCAAAGAGGGGGGGGGGGGGGGTAAACAGAAGTATGAATCCTGTTCCAGGACAGCCATGTTATCGAAGCTTTTTGAATAGCTACACGTGCAATATCCCTTGGAAAGTGCACTTAACAAGCATTAAGTCACTTATCGGATCTACCTGAATAGGCCCCTATGAGTTTCCATCAACTCGGTCTAAAACACCCAGATATCATTCATTTAAATTATTGAGCCCTAGATGCTTACTCTATCTCTGCCAAAGCATCCGATCGAGCCGTTTTCTAACACAGTTAACCTATCACTTCAGTGTGGAATTGTGCCCAAAAAGTCCTGATTGGCCGCTTCACAGATATAAAATAAGCGCCTTAGACCTGTTGCTGTTGATCTCATTGACAGCTAAGCAAGTGGAGTCATTTGCACCTCCAAAAGTCTTAGTCAGTCTGGGAATATCCTGATTAATTCTGCTTTCCCTCTTGGTATGTTTTATATACTTTATCATAACAATTCACAAGGTGTGGGAGTTTTTGACAGCTTTTTCTCACACCTCTCTGTCCATGCCAGGAAAATTAGATAAGACAAATTCAATGTGTGCATTGGTTTACGCTCTAATATGATATTTCCTGCCATTTTAAAAACATCATTTTGAAAACCTTTTGCAACATGTTGCAGCATTTTGTGTTAGCATTGTCAATGATCAAGTCAAAGACAAGTTGCGCTGCATTTTTTTTATTTTCTTCTGCTTGTGACTGTCAGATGTAGAAATATAGGCCTAGATCCATAAAGCTCAATTACAGATGCAGCGGCCGTTATCCGATTATTTCTCGGACCAGGTTTTAGTGAAGTCTGCTGTATACCACGCGGCATTCACTCATTAATCTTCCGTGAAGGCTGTCAATCAACCCTGTGTTTACCGTTGTTGGTTTCCTTGATTACCTGGATTCTGATTTTGTTTGGGTGCATTTCTGCGCATATCCGCCAGATGGCAAAAGTGAAACCCTTTGCACGGACTATACAGTGGGTAGTGGGTAGTGAATCTCAGGTGTTAAAAAACCTACTGGTCAGTCAATACATTACCAGTCAATGGGCAATCACAAACATAAAAATAAATAAATACAATGAAAAAAAAGACATTTATATAAATTCAATATTTTACTTACTTTAGAAGTCGTCACCGTCCGAAACCTGTTATATCTGCAATCTCTCGTACCACGACGTCTGTAACGCGTAGCTCACCACAAACGAAGCATTACCACGGTGCCGAGGTAGGGAATTGAGTAACGCCAACCCACAGCCACGCGGGCGCGCCTAGAATGTAGATTGGTCTTGCAAGCCAGGTCAGGATTAGATATGTGAGAGTAGTTCAGAGTACTTGCTGAATCAGGAGAGGAGATTTGCGGATCGTCGGGGTATGTAGCCAAGTTCAGGATAGGAGAGTATCGGATCGTCGGGGTACTAGCCAAGGTCAGGACTGGAGACAGAAGAATGGTCGTTCGTAGCCGGATCAGGAGAGGAGAGGTGCGGAATCCAAGGTGAGTAGCAGGGCCAGGCTACAGCAGGCTACACAGGCAAGACAAGGCAAGGTAACTAGAACTCAATGCAGCAAGGCACGGCGTCACACAAGACTATGCTCAGCAATGAGAGACTGAGCGAAGCAGGTATTTAAAGGGCGATCCTCCAATGAAGAAGCAGGGCGGAACCAGGAAACGGAATCCCATAGGCTGCTGGTGCACACAGGTGTGCCCTATGATGCAGCCTGATCAGGAAGAAAGGTGGGACTGAGCGTGCGCCGACCCGCACGCGTCACGGAGGTCAGTGGGTGGAGTCCGGAGCGCAAGACACTCCCACGCTGGTCCTGTCCGTCAGCGGGGTGGGGGCGGAGACCGGGGCGTGTTTCAGAGGGGAGGCTATACGAGTTCAACCACTGAGCGTCAGAGCAGGGGGCGGAGCTAGAACCCGCAGAGGGGCAGACAGACCGCGCAAGATCTGCGCGCAAAGCGGGGACGTGAGACTGCGCTTCCTGAGTGTCCATCACAGCAGCAGGTTTGAGGTGAGGAGACGGTCTCCAGCCACCAGGATGGCGAATCCTCACAACGTCATCACCCACAATCCAATGCCATCCACCTTGAAGACCAGCATCTGGTAAAAAGAAAATCTTCTTTCTTTTTTCTTCTATAACCGTCTTCTTTCGTCATCTGTCATTATTTGTATCTTTTCTTTAATCTTCTATCTTCATCTGTCAATCCAAAACCCAATGGTAAATCCAGAACAGGATGTTCTCTCATCGGCTTCTATATAGGGCCCGTGACATCACATTTTATGGTCAGATGGCCAAACGAACAATAGTGTCCAAATATCAGTGCGACAGAACATGAACAGGTTGAACATAAATCTTTATCTTAATGTCCTTTAGTGTGAGCCATTCAATAAAATTCAATGGGGTGTCTTAATCATATCCAGATTCAGCCTAATAAAGCATCAATTGTCAACAGTTGACTCATATAATAGTAGTAACCATGTAGCAAGGCATAAATCTCTAAGTGGGATTTATGGTATAATAGGGAAAGAAACAGCTCATAAAGCAATTCAATACTTTTAACCACCACACTAATAAGAGATACTACTTAGAGTAAAATGGCCACAGTGATGTACTGTAGATAGCAGCAAGCAAAACCTCCATTAGAAAACTCACAGTTAGATGAGGTGATGGCTCCACAGGTGTGCATCTGACAAGGAAATGTAGACACTGATAGAATCCTCAGAGGAGGGGTGTGGAGCACAGCAAACAAATTAACGGGGATACGGCACACCCAAAATTAAATTAAAACAATTTATTGGGTAACGGAAGAGAGAGACATCTAAAATAGGTTACAAGGACCAACTCTGACGCGTTTCGGGTGCAAGTGCCCTTTGCCAAAGAGTATAACCCTTCCTGGTAATCTTGTGCCTCTTATAGGGATGAAATGCAGGCAGCTGCTGATACCAGAAGTGACGTCGGCGGTGTGCCACGTGCGTCTCAAAAGACATACCACAGAAAATGTGGTGAAGGCCAGACACTCATAGCAAATGCGATAGCGCCACCTAGGCAGGCAGACTGAACCGCAGATCACCTATACACAGGAATAACACATTCAAACAGCACGCTGTGAGGAAGAACAGGAGAACAATGGTAATGACTAGTGCACATCAATCAAAACTATTGACGGATTCACCGAGCCAACCATGGACCTATGTAAATCTCACAGCATGGAGTAATTAAATAAAAAATATAACACACAGGAAAATAATGAAAAACAATAAACAATATATAATGAAAAGAAAAATTAAAACAATGAATAAATGTATAATACATACATCAAACCAAAAGAAGGGGATTAAAACATGTACCCTAATATGGATATTAATGAATGAATTAATGTATTATATAAATCAAGAATATCATCAAATAATTATATAAGCATGCTATGAACCGACTTAATGAACCGTTAGAACACATACATAACCTAAGGGGGATAATAGATAGATGATCAACAGATATATCAAAAATCTACACTGCATCTTAATGAGGTTATTGGATAACAGAATGTATCAAATTAAACATATCAATTGATAGTAATATAAATGATTAACCATGTTATAGTGGACAGCAGGGGAGACTTCATACAAAGAGAACCTAAAAAAGAAAAGGCATATGAACAGCCTCAACCAATCACATTAAGATAATATTGAAAGAAATATAAGAAATGTTTCAATTCCCAATCCGTATTCATCCTTAGTGGAGAAAGAGTGCCCAAGGAATACATCCAAAACATTTCTCTGAGGTTTAGAATTGTGTCTCTATTACCACCTCTGGCAGGCGAAAAAATCTCTTCAAGGGCACTAAATGTAAATGTATCAACACTGCCAGAGGACACGCAGAGAAATGTCAAGACACTGGATACCAATCATCTTTTTGTTTGATAGATCTCAAATGTTCGGCTATCCTTTGTTTAAGGGGGCGTATAGTTCTACCTATATATTTATCTCCACAACCACATTTGAGCATATAGATAACATTACTGGAGCTGCATGTAATCAAAAACTCAATATTGTGGGTTATTTTAGTATGTATATTTTTTACCGTTTTTAGTGGAGTTGCATTGCGGCACATATTACAATTGCCACAAGGTTTAAAACCTCTTAATTTAGACTGAACGTTAGCCTTCTCGTCAGAATATAACAAACTGGGTGATAAATAATGTCCAAGCGTTTTTGCCCTACGAAACACACATTTTGGTGGTTTCTTGATGTATGTCTTCAGATCACCATCAAGAACCAGCATGTTCCAATGTCTTGAAATGATTTCACGGATTTGTTTAGACTGTCTGCTACAAATGGATATAAATAAAGGTGCTGAATGTTCGGAGAATACATCTCTATCTCTCTTAACTTTTTTTGGAAGATCATTACGATTCACACTGAGGGCTTCACTGTAGGCCCAATTAATATTATCAATATTATATCCTCTTAGCAGAAATCTTTTTTTCAATTTTGCTGATTTTTCAGTAAAAGATTGTTCAGTCGAACAAATCCGGCGCAGCCTCAAAAACTGTGCTTTCGGGATCCCATTAATAAGGGATCTAGAATGTGTGCTATTGGCCTTGAGAAGGGAGTTACGTCCGTTAAAAAGCACGTCCGTTAAAAAGTGAGGCCGGAGACGCGATTCACTAAGGCCTTGAGCCCATTTTCTAACGTATGTGCTCAAAACAGCCACAGCGTACGTGTTGCTTTTTTTCCCCCTGCTAGCGTTCTGAAACTTCACGTACACTAGCTGATAGAAAAAATAAGCCGCCTGTAACATTTGCATGGAGATTTGGCATCTCCATGCAAGGCTGTTACAGGCGTTCGTGCACTAAATAAATACATTTTAATAATAGTGTACATGAGCAGGGGGGTCTCCGGAGCTGAACCGCATTGGTTTCAGGTCCGGGACCCCCTACTTCAGGAGATACAGGCCCCGCTATGGGGTGCCGGTATCCCCTGCACTTTGAAAGCTTCCGCGTCACGTGACCGGGACATTTAAATTCTGCAGGGGATACCGGCACCCCATAACGGGGCCTGTATCTCCTGAAGTAGGGTGTCCCTGAGGCTGAAACCAATGCGGTTTAGCTCAGGAGACCCCCTACACATCTACATGTAACGGATTTTCTGGCCTGACTGACCCACCCAATCTCACATTGGCCCCTGTGTTCTAACCAGTCCCCATTACATGGTCGTGTCTGGTGGTGCACCTGTTGGCAACAGGACTCCTGAGTCTCCCGCATGATGTTGTGTGGGGATTTCCAACCCAGACAGGCAGCTGAGGTAGTGTGCATGAGTCCTACCTATATCCAGTGCAGCGCCTCCCCCTCATCAGGATCCCTGCGTCTGGATGGGGATGGTTCTGATGAGGAACTCCTCCATGGTGGTGCCTTCCCCTGCTGAGTAATTCCAGACTCACACAGTGAAGTGTCTTTATTTAAGGTCATTCTTTATTGTTGCTTGGTATGGGCTAGCTGCCCCTTGCAGCAATTTACTCAGCCGCACATCTCGCCGTGTGATCCCTTCAAAGGTACACCCTCCCAATGGAGCGGGATCCCCTCTCCCTTCATGGAGATCACCCCTGTGCCAGGTTCCTGGACACAGTATGGCATTGACAGCTTGATGCTGATTGAAATAGAATAGGGCCACTAGTTACAGCACTAGTGGGCCTCTTGCTCCCAGGTCTCATCGCAGACCTGCTCCTTACTCCAACACACTAACTTTGAACAGTGCTGTGCCTTATATCTTCAGGGGGCAGGCACATCTCTGATGTCACTAACGGTGGACTCAGAGTATGTAGCTCCTCCCATCCACACATAGGGCACCTCACCAGGGTGTGAGGGCAAACCTCCATGATTACTGCTGGCATCCCTGTAACTTACCAGGCCTTACTGCCAGCAGGAGGGATAACTGCAGACCATTTTAAAGCAAGGCTACATTCTCCCCCTGGTAAATCCCAACGCACCGTCTGGGACCTAAATTTGTTGTACCTTCTCCGGGAGACACTGTAAAATGTAAACATAATTAGTTACAACATTATTAAGTCATAGTAATTGCGTCACACAAAGCACTTTCTGACCAGCAGAGGCAGTAACTCGCGCAACACCTGTCCTGTTCCTCCTAATAATAGTGACGGGGATCGGGTTTCTTAACTTCCCGACCACCCATGTCCAGGATCGTCACGCTATACTCGCACGGCAACCCACTCTCTGGTCTATATACGGCTTTGTGCATATAAATGCTCCGCCCTATGCTCAACACTCGCATGAGTTGAGCAATTCTTTCTTCTGCCTTGCGCCCAGTAATGGTACCCCCCTTGTTTACCATGTACTGCTCAATTGTTTCCCGCAGCCACCTGTCCCTGTTATCCTCAATCTCCTGCATGAGGGGTTCAGGGACATAAGGATACTCCAGCCCATGGGAGTTCTTATATTTTGTTATAATGGCCCTCTCTGCCCTACTGGCCCGGATCAACCTCGTGTTGCCCGCTTTTCCTGGTAGCACCCATGATAGGGGTTCATCTGGTTCCACAGGATCCGTCAATCTACTGGGACCCATGGGACCCATCATCAGAAGTGAAACTTTCCAATCTCTCCCCAGTCCGTTCTTCGGAGGTACCCTGGGACCCTCCAGACATTCCCAGACTTGAAAAGGACTCACGGGAAAACGTGACCGGGACTGGGGCTTTAGCTAAGGCATGGGGTTGGGCATAAGGGCGGACGGTGGGTATCTGCGGGGTTCCGACCCGCTCTCTACCACTACATTGTCCGGAGTTACCGCAAGGGCTCTCCGATGGTCGGGTCTCACCGCTCTCGACTTTTCTCAATGTCTGCCGCTTTTCTTTGGTCCGGGCGATCGGGAAGCACTGCCCGATCGTTGTGGCGCGGTCATCTCTACGGCTGTTCCGCCACGCCCACCGGAAGTGACGTCATCGACGGGACTGGATGCTCCGCCATCTTGGGACGGGTCCCCTAGCGGGACTTCTTCCTCCAATACGACATCCAGCAGCTCCGCTGTTCTCGGCCGCACCGCCAGGGCGTGGTACCGCCCTTCCTCCGTTGATGTCGCTTTTGGAGCCTGGTAGGAACAAGGACTGCTCTTACCGCTCCTGGGAGTTGGTGTGGATCGACCCTCACCACCGGAACCGCCAACCCCCGGAACCGGGGGACTCCGTCTCTCGGTCTTCCGCTGCACTGGTGACACTCGGCTCTTCTCACCGACAGCCCCGGTAAGTGGCACTTTCCTTCCATGACCGCCACAGGAGTTTGTTGGCTGCCGGGTCACTACTGTGGACGACGCCACGGGTTCCTCATCAGAGGAATCCAATTCTATCTTGCTTGGGGGCACTCCCCGGGGTGACCGCCGCTTAGGTTCTCGACCGGCACACCGGCCGATAGTTTCTTTTTCCTCGGGCTCAGTTTTGGCAACCGGCCCCGATCCCCATTCTCTGGGATCTGCAGCTTCCCTCCATAGCGTGCCGGGGAGCTCGACCGACAGCATAGCCGCATCTCCCACTGCTTCGACAGCCTGGATGGGTACAAAAGTAGGCATGGGCCACATGTACTGGAGGCCACATTGCGGGCAGCGTGCAGCTGTACCCACGGCGCCACCGGGTAGTCTGCACTGTAAGCAGAGGCACGCCACCGTCTCAGTACCCGCCACCCGAATCACCAGGAAGCCTCCTGGTGCCGAGTAGGGTTGAGTAGACACCATAGCATTTTCTTCTTGCTTACAGGTCATAGTCACGGTAGGAGGTACTCGCAGCAGTGGTCTGTTCAGCACACTGGCTCCTCGTGACTGACGAGCAGGGGTTGAGTTGCCAACCACTCCCTTGATTAGCTCCACCCTCATTTGACAAAGCTGGAAACCACCCCCACTAGTGGAGATTAGGGGAGGGTCCCACAATTTCATAGGATGTCCCGGAGTTAGTGCTGTACTTTTCACAGTCCTGGGGGGCGCGGCTTCTGGTTTCGTGCCACCACTCCCTGAGCACCACTCCTTATTTGGCGCCATCCCCGGCCAATTTCTCTCAGACTCTTTGTCTCTTCCTCCACCGGCAGCACTAATTACAGGAACTACTTTCTGCAAGGGCGCGGCCGGCTCACCAGCTCCTCGCTCAGCTGAATCCGTTCCCACTGGGCACAGTTGGAAACCACTCCCCCTGGTTGAGATTAGGGGGAGGTCCCACAGGTTGATCGGGTGACCCAGCACTGGGGCTGAATTAGTCATTGTCCATGAGGGCGCGGCTGCAGCTTTCGCGCCATACTCCCCATCAGGGTGGGGTTTTCCTGTTGGCGCCACTCCTGGCCAACTCTCTGTAAGTCCCGCAGTTGCAGAATTTTCTGCAATTGATCCACGCGGTCTCCCAGGGAAGCGGGAGCCGCCATTTTGGTTTGCACTGTCAGTCTCTTTAACGGTTGAGGTAGCGTTTAACTGCTTGTATGCCGACTGACAAGCAATTTCATCATATTCCCCACACATCACTGTAATGTCCTCAATGTCCTCAGGGGTAGTACCCCTAGGTCCTAGGCAGGACCAAAATGGCGCGGCCACAGCTTTCGCGCCACTCCACAACAGGCTTGCCAAAGTCACATCATTAGCTTGCTCTTCAGCGGAACGCACACCACATGCGCTCCCTCCATCTGCCTCCGTCCGCCATTTTGGACCTTCCGCACCGCGCGGATCCTCCATTCTTGCGGTCGCCATTTGGTTGCTGTATTTGCGGTTATTGTACGTGGAGCTCCTCTCTGCGGAGCAGCCGCCACACCGGTACAATAAAGATTACCTTGATACACCACCTTGTGTACCTAATGTAGGCTGGACTCATGTTTGCACTACCTCAGGCTAGACTCACTCTCTCTGTGTCTGCTGTATCTCCTTCCTCCCAGTCTGTGCTCCCTTTGGTAAGTGGTCTGGAATGGGCTAGAGTACTCTGGCTCTTCCATGCAGTACTTGGGCGTCTACCTACTGTTGGCTAGCCTAGCGCAGACCCTGTCCAGGATTTCTGACCTCGTTAACAGGCTATCCCTTCAGGCATCCTACCACTAGCACTACCTCAAGGTGACTAGGACAGCAATAGCCCGGCTCCAAACCCCCAACTCCTTTCAGGCCCCTAGGTCGTCCCTGCGAGCTGACAATACTCCATCAACGCCCCCTGACTACCCCCAGGTCCGTCCCAACACAGCACAAAGTGGCAGCATACACTCTCCCTGTTTCCCGGTGTGCCTAGCAAAAGCCTGTCCTGTTGACAGGTATCTCAGCAGCGCCTCCAAATGTAACGGATTTTCTGGCCTGACTGACCTACTCAATCTCACATTGGCCCCTGTGGTCTAACCAGTCCCCATTACATGGTCGTGTCTGGTGGTGCACCTGTTGGCAACAGGACTCCTGAGTCTCCCGCATGATGTTGTGTGGGGGTTGCCAATCCAGACAGGCAGCTGAGGTAGTGTGCATGAGTCCTACCTATATCCAGTGCAGCGCCTCCACCGCATCAGGATCCCTGCGTCTGCATGGGGATGGTTCTGATGAGGAACTCCTCCGTGGTGGTGCCTTCCCCTGCTGAGTAATTCCAGACTCACACAGTGAAGTGTCTTTATTCAAGGTCATTCTTTATTGTTGCTTGGTATGGGCTAGCTGCCCCTTGCAGCGATTTACTCAGCCGCACATCTCGCCGTGTGATCCCTTCAAAGGTACACCTTCCCAATGGAGTGGGATCCCCTCTCCCCTCAGGGAGATCACCCCTGTGCCAGGTCCCTGGACACAGTATGGCGTTGACAGCTTGATGCTGATTGAAATAGAATAGGGCCACTTGTTACAGCACTAGTGGACCTCTTGCTCCCAGGTCTCAACGCAGACCTGCTCCTTACTCCAACACACTAACTTTGAACAGTGCTGTGCCTTATATCTTCAGGGGGCAGGCACATCTCTGATGTCACTAACGGTGGACTCAGAGTATGTAGCTCCTCCCATCCACACATAGGGCACCTCACCAGGGTGTGAGGGCAAACCTCCATGATTACTGCTGGCATCCCTGTAACTTACCAGGCCTTACTGCAGCAGGAGGGATAACTGCAGACCATTTAACAGCATGCTACATACACTACTGTCAAAACACACATATCAATAAACAATTCCTTACTGTAGCGGCTATCTGCTATGGTAATGAAGCTGCATTAATGTACATTTTAATAATAGTGTGCCGGAGCAGGGGGTCCCGTGAGCTGAACCGCATTGCTTTCTGCCTCAGAGAGCCCCTGCTTCCCGAGTTACAGGGCAAGGTATGGGGCATCGGTGCCAGTGTCGCTGCCTTCTTTATAGAGTCCAAGACGGGACAGGGACACTATAAAAATGGCGGCGACGCTGGCACCGATGCCCCAAACCGGGGCCTGTAACTCGGGAAGCAGGGGGTCTCTGAGGCAGAAATCAATGTGGTTCAGCTCAGGGGACCCCCTGCTCCCGCACACTATTAATAAAAATACATTAAAGCAGCTTCATTACCTTAGCGGCAAACCGCAAGGCAATGAAGGGGTTAAGGCACAATAGCATTGGAGACAATTGCCCCCAATAAACATAGCAATATACAACACACATCCCCCCGCCCACTAACACATACAATACAGTAATTGGCAAAATAACTATTATCCACATATGGATGATAGATTATTTGCTCATTATTAAACACATAAATCAGCATAAATAAATTGTGTACTACTTACCCCCTGGCAATGATGGGCATCCGGTCACCCACCCTGCCCCCATTCATTTGTACAGTTGCATACACATACATACATACATATACAAACACATACATATAACACCAATATACAAATAAATGGTTCAGGATTACATAAACATGTATACATAAAAACATCAAATCTGAATCTCATAATTATCACATAATAAAATGAATCCAGCAGCACTTTTAAAAATAAATGATATGTCCTCTCCCAACAAACCAGCAGCTAGACAAATGTATATCAAATGTCACACAATTGCAATGAGTGTGTACATGATGCTATTGTTCTGTGTATCATGTAACACTATGCAAAATCAATTTCAAAATAAAATACACTATGAACAATGTCCCCTAACCACCAATGCCATCCACAAAATCAAATAGAAACTAAGCAACATAAATACATTTACCATCAATCAATAAATCTATTTCCTAAACCAATTACAATACAGTCCAAATCAATTATACAATTCACTATTCAATTCCTAAAGCAAAACCATTGCCAAATAAATTCTAAGTCAAAGTAACCACCATCATTCCAATCTAACTACCAGAAATAAACCATTAAAAATTACATGTTACTAAATAAAAATTACATTACACACACCAATGTATAAATAAAGCTGCTAAATACATTTGTAATACATGAAAAGAACATAAACATTAGCAAAACAATCAATTATTATCCCTGTATGTATATCCATATAGATAGATATACATAACATACAGGGGCAATAATAGAGCATAAAAAACAATGCATTTACATCCAAAAATCACATAGAATACACCCATTCAGTGTCCTTGAATGTATGTATATACATAGGTACATAGCTACATTAACGGGCATTAAATGGAAAATAAAAAATAAAACACATGAATAAAAAATAAAAAAAAACCTGCAAAAGATAAAATAATAAACTTTTCTTTTGTTTACTTACCATTAGATGCCCACTCACCGAAATCCAGGCGACCCGGAAGCACAGTAACCAATCCACAGGTAAACCATAAAATAATAAACCCTTACAATCCACAACGGTGTCTTCTTTCTTCTATTTGTAAACCTTTCCGTCAGTCTTGGGGTCTTCTTTTCTTCTTTGGGGTCTTCTCCGTCTTCTTCCATCTTCTTCTGCCACGCCCTTCTTATCTTCTTAGGAGGGGAGGTCTTCCCTCTTCGGCGTCTGGCTTCAAAATGAGACGACATAGGCTTTTATAGGCCTATGACGTCACAATTTGGTCAAATGTTTCCCACGGCCCTGATTGGGCGTGAAAAACATGTGATTTGGGAAAATAAAATAAAAAATGATGACGTCATTTAAAGGCAATGACGCCAGCCAATCAGAATGGCTGAGCTTCAATTGCCTTTAAGATGACGTCATGAAAACAAAGATGGCCGGCGACACATGGTATGGTAGCCAATCAGAGCGCGGGAACGAAATCCCAACTCTGATTTGCTCTGGTAGACCATGTGACAGAGGCTTTGCTTCAGCCAATCAGAGTGTGTCATGTGTCGCGGCCATCTTTGTTTTGATGACATCATCTTAAAGGCAATTGAAGCTCAGCCATTCTGATTGGCTGGCGTCATTGCCTTTAAATGACGTCATCATTTTAATTTTTTTCCCCCCAAATCACATGTTTTTCACGGCCCAATCAGGGCCATGGGAAACATTTCACAAAAATGTGACGTCATAGGCCTATAAAAGCCTATGTCGTCTCATTTTGAAGCCAGACGCAGAGGAGAGAAGACCTCCCCTCCTAAGAAGATAAGATGGGCGTGGCGTAAGAAGATGGAAGAAGACGGAGAAGACCCCAAAGAAGAAAAGAAGACCCCAAGACCGACGGAAAGGATTACAAATAGAAGAAAGAAGACACCATTATGGATTGTAAGGGTTTATTATTTTATGGTTTACCTGTGGATTGGTTACTGTGCTTCCGGGTCCCCTGGATTTCGGTGAGTGGGCATCTAATGGTAAGTAAACAAAAGAAAAGTTTATTATTTTAACTTTTACAGGTTTTTTTGATTTTTTATTCATGTGTTTTATTTTTTATTTTCCATTTAATGCCCCTGAATTGATCTATGTCCCTATGGATATACATATATTCAGGGACACTGAATGAGTGTATTCTATGTGATTTCTGGATGAAATGCATTGTTTTTTATGCTCTATTATCAGTGTTCGACAAATCACCCAAAAATCTACTCGCCCAACCAAAAAATCTACTCGCCACCTAGTCCCGCCCCCAACCCCGCCCTAGTCCCACCCCCAACCCCACCCCTAGTCCTGCCCCCAACCCTAGTCCCGCCCCCAACCCCGCTTTAAAATAAAATATAGAAATAAAATACATTTAATAAATTCCTAGTCAGAACAACATTCGTTTTTGACATACATGTATTTATTGTATTACATTATACTACAATTAGTCCTTGTTACGTGTGTGTGTGTGTGTGTGTGTGTGTGTGTGTGTGTGTGTGTGTGTGTGTGTGTGTGTGTGTGTGTGTGTGTGTGTGTGTGTGTGTGTAAATGTCAGATCTAGAAATAAAAGCCAGGTGTGTGTGTGTGTGTGTGTGTGTGTAAATGTCAGATCTAGAAATAAAAGCCAGGTGTGAATGACTAGTTTCCTGAACCTCTTAACCAGTGTCTGGACGTCCCCGCTTCATAATATCTAAAGCAGCAATCCCGCCTGGGATCTTACCTGATCCGCAGTCCCTCAATGTCCAGGTACCCTCATTCCCGCAATGTTATACATTGGGGAGGTGTTCCCTACCTGTCTTCTGGGTTAGGGGGGGTTCCGATGTCTTCCGTGTGAAGCTTGAGTCAGATCTGGAAGACAGCAGTATAGGTTATTTCGGTGTAGTATAGGGCAAGTAAGATATATAGGGTAAATAAGAGATCCAGAGTGTGGGGGGGTTAGAGAGAGAGAGAGAGAGTGGGGGGAGAGAGAGAGAGAGTGGGGGGAGAGAGAGTGGTGGGAGAGAGAGAGAGAGTGGGGGGAGAGAGAGAGTGGGGGGGAGAGAGAGAGGGTGGGGGGAGAGAGGGGGGATAGAGAGAGTGGGGGGAGAGAGAGAGAGTGGAGGGAGAGAGAGAGAGAGGGGGGGAGAGAGAGAGGGGGAGAGAGAGAGAGAGAGAGTGGGGGGAGAGAGAGAGAGTGGTGGGAGAGAGAGAGAGAGAGAGTGGGGGGGGAGAGAAAGAGAGAGAATGGGGGGAGAGAGAGAGAGAGAGTGGGGGGAGAGAGAGAGAGAGTGGGGGAGAGAGAGAGAGAGAGAGAGAGTGGGGGAGAGAGAGAGAGAGAGTGGGGGGAGAGTGTGAGTGGGGGGAGAGAGAGAGAGGGAGAGAGTGGAGGGGAGAGAGAGAGAGAGTGGGGGGAGAGAGAGAGAGTGGGGGGGGGGAGAGAGAGAGAGAAAGTGGGGGAGAGAGAGAGAGAGTGGGGGGAGAGAGAGAGAGAGTGGGGGGAGAGAGAGAGATAGAGAGAGAGAGAGAGTGGGGGGAGTGAGAGAGAGAGAGTGGGGGGAGAGAGAGAGTGGGGAGAGAGAGAGAGAGAGTGTGGGTGAGAGAGAGAGTGGGGGAGAGAGTGAGAGAGTGGGAGGAGAGAGAGAGTGGGGAGAGAGAGAGAGTGGGGGGAGAGAGCGAGAGTGGGGAGAGAGAGAGAGAGTGGGGGGAGAGAGAGAGGGTGTGGGGAGGGAGAGAGAGGGTGTGGGGGGGAGAGAGAGGGTGTGGGGGGGAAGAGAGAGGGTGTGGGGGGGATAGAGGGTGTGGGGGGGAGAGGGAGGGTGTGGGGGGGAGAGAGAGGGTGTGGGGGGGGGAGAGAGAGAGGGTGTGGGGGGGAGAGAGAGGGTGTGGGGGGGAGAGAGAGGGTGTGGGGGGAGAGAGAGGGTGTGGGGGACAGAGAGAGGGTGTGGGGGGGAGAGAGAGGGTGTGGGGGACACAGAGGGTGTGTGGGAGAGAGAGGGTGTGGGGGGAGAGACACAGAGGGGAGAAACGGTGGGTGATACACACAGAGGGTGGGTGATACACACAGACGGTGGGTGATACACACAGAGGGTGGATGATACACACAGAGGGTGGGTGATACACAGAGAGAGGGTGACTGACTGATTGGGGGGGGGGTGGTGACTGATTGGGGGGTACCTCTGGTGTCACACACATACACATGCTCCCATACACACATACACATGCTCCCATACACACATACACATGCTCCCATACACCCATACACTTGCTCCCATACACACATACATACACTTGCTCCCATACACTTGCTGCCATACACTTGCTGCCATACACTTGCTGCCATACACATGCTGCCATACACATGCTGCCATACACTTGCTCCCATACACACATACACTTGCTCCCATACACTTGCTTCCATACACACATACATACACTTGCTCACACACACATGCTCACACACACACACACACGGGGGGAAGGAAAGGCCGCGACCAGCACCACCACCACGCTCCTCCCCCACCCACCCTCGCCCATCTCCCGCTCGTGGGGGGGGGCAGGCCGACACCCCCCCCCCATACATTACACGGGCATATTGGAAGCTTTGGGGAGGCAGGGTGGGGGGAGGCATGTGGCGAGGTATCCCCCAGGGGACAGTAAGCCCCGCAGTGGCCGCCACTATTCTGCTCTCCTCACCGGCATGTCTTCACAATGCGCGGCCAAGCAGCTTTGCAGACTGCTTCTTCCCCCCAGCCCGCGGCGGCATGAAGCTAGCAGGCGGGGAGGCGGCAGGGTAGGTGGGAGTCAACCGTGCTGCAGCAGTGGGGACCTCCCGCCCCGGGCAGCGATCGGTGGATCGAGGGGGAAGGGGACAGGAGCAGGGGACAGGAGGAGGGGACAGGAGGAGGGGAAGGGGATAGGAGCAAGGGAATGGGACAGGAGGAGGGGAAGGGGACAGGAGCAGGGGACAGGTGCAGGGGACAGGAGAAGGGGAATGGGACAGGAGATCTGCCGCGGTGGGGAGTAGGGAGCCATGTGGGGACCAGGGGGATCGCAGGGAAGGAGCAGAGGGGCCGCAGCATGGCGTGTACTTACTTTTGATGTCCGGGCAGAAATAATGGCCGCTCGTTGGGGGCGGGCTCATATAGAGCCTGGCCGCGCGCCCATAAAGCCTGGGAGCGCGCGCCAATCAGCAGTCAGGTAGGGAGTTTATTTATTTATTTATTTTTCAGCGCGAGCAGGGAAAATTTGAGCGCGAACAGGGGAAATTTAAAAAAAAACACGTGTGTTGCTTGGGCCAATATTTACACGCCCGGGGGTTAAATCCACCCACCCCGGGCGAGTAAATGTATAGGATTGTCGAACACTGTCTTTTATTGCCCGTGTCATATTCTCTAGCCTGCTGTACCCATGCTTGGCCACCGGGACTGCTGCCACTCTCAATGTCTTGTTCTAGCCTGCAGTACCTATACTTGTCCACCGGGATTGCTGCTGCTAAACTAAGGAACATTCCAGACTCTGATACCTGACACACCTGCACCTGTGCTCCCTCTCAGCCTGCATATATAAACCTCCCTTTCCTGTTCCTCCCTTGCCTCTGTTCAAAGTCAGACTCCTATGCACATGCCTCTGATCCTGATTTGTTCCTGTACCTGTATTTGAGTCTGTTCGCAGTAAGGCCCTTGCTGGTAATCTGGCTTGTTTGTTCCCGTTCTCAGTCCCTGTTCCCAGACCTGTCCCTGCTCGCCTGTCCTATTCCAGTCTCCTCGTTGCCGACCTCTGCTTGTTACCTGACTTTGCTACCTGCCGCCTGCCTCGGACCCCTGCTTGTTACCTGACTTCGCTATCTGCCGCCTGCCTCTGATCTCTGCTTGTGACCCCTACTACGCTCCTACTGTTCAGGCCACCGAGATCCTACCCGCCACAGGAGTCTCCTGTGACACCCTGTATGTTATGTATATCTATCTATATGGATATACATACAGGGATAATAATTGATTGTTTTGCTAATGTTTATGTTCTTTTCATGTATTACAAATGTATTTAGCAGCTTTATTTATACATTGGTGTGTGTAATGTAATTTTTATTTAGTAACATGTAATTTTTAATGGTTTATTTCTGCTAGTAAGATTTGAATGATGGTGGTTACTTTGACTTAGAATTTATTTGGCAATGGTTTTGCTTTAGGAATTGAATAGTGAATTGTATAATTGATTTGGATTGTATTGTAATTGGTTTAGGAAATTGATTAATTGATTGATGGAAAATGTATTTATGTTGCTTAGTTTCTATTTGATTTTGTGGATGGCATTGGTGGTTAGGGGACATTGTTCATAGTGTATTTTATTTTGAAATATATTTTGAAAAGTGTTACATGATGCACAGATTAATTGCATCATGTACACACTCAATGCAATTGTGTGACATTTGATATACATTTGTCTAGCTGCTGGTTTAATTGTAAGATGCAATGTGGTGATTTTCAGATTAAATTACATGTTTTTATTTATGCATATTTTATGTGTTTCATAATGGACAAATAATCTATTATTCATATCTGGATAATAGTTATTTTGCACATTATTGTACTGTATGTGTTGGGGGGGTGGGGGGGGTTGATGTATTTAATGTATAGGTCAGGTTTATTTTTTTTACATACAGGGTTGGTTCCTTTTGATCTGCGGGGGACCTCTGGAGACCATCTGAGGTCTCCTCTGGCTTTCCATGGGTACCAGGCTGGAGGTGTCCACGGGGGATACCTGCAGGAAGAACCAGTGGCCCCACGTCTGTTGGGGGCACTGCAGACCCGTAGGGACCACCTGTGGCCCACAGACCCCGTGGGAACCACCCGAGGCCCCTCAGACACCTGGGGTCTGACCCGGGGCCCCCCAGACAGCCGCGAGCCTACCCGTGGAGACCCCATTGTGGCCCATGGTGACCCGCGGAGACCACCTGGTGCACCAGGGCACCTGGCAGGGCCACCCGTAGGCCTCCAGACCCAGGTTTGAAACATGGTGCTGGGCTACTGTGAGGTCTGTGAGGTGACCAGTCAGGGCCACCGGGGACTCCCGTGGGCTTGGGGTTTTAACCCTGTATGTAAAATAATAAATCATGTATTTATGGGGGGCACAGGGGATGGGTTATGTATAGAATAAATATAATGATGTTTATTGTGGGGCTGAGTATTGTTTTTCTTGTGGGTACTGGGGGTGGGGGAAGGGGGTATGGGCCCCAAGGGTATTTGGGTAGGCCTCCCGCCTGTGTTAGTGGGTGAGGGTGGTTAGGCCTCATGGGATGGGTAGTGGGGGAGGGTATTTAGGCCTCCCGAGTGGTGGGTGAGGGTTGGTTAACCCCTTAATGACTGTAGCGGTTAATGACCGCTAAGTTGATTAAGGGGTTAGGGGCTATTTTTATTCTTGTGTATGTTTTGCAGCACCGGAGGGACATGGGCAGGATGAAGATGAGGATGAATACGGCCTTCATCGTGGATGCCTGGAAAAGGTAAGTGTAATATGTATTTACTGTATTTATTGTAATTTATATGTATTTAAAATGGGCAAATGCATTATTATCCATATGTGGATAATAGTAATTTTGCCCATTACCGTATTGTATGTGTTGGGGGGGTGTATTTAGTTATAAATATTGTTTATTATTTTTGTAGGCACAACATTGGTACCGCAGGCCCGCGGGTACCCCGGGACTCCCGCAGGGACCTTCGTTGGTGAGCCAGGGATACCCGGACCCCCGCGGGGTCAGCCGGGGCACCCCCGGCCTGTTGTATGGGTGTTGCATCTGCAAAAATGTAAACAAAGAAATGTTTCTAAGTCCAGCTTTTTTAGCGGCTACCCTGAGCTGACGTGTTTTCTTGAACACAACTTTCGCGTACGCTAAGGTTGCATAGCTTAGTGCATCCCGTAGAAGGGCAGAATGGAACACAAACAGGGTAACGAACGAGCAAAGTTGGACTTAGAAAAAATTCCTGAAAAAAGTCAGTTTTAGAACGCAAAGTGCCTGTTTGCGTGACTTAGTGAATTGTGTTCAGCGCAACATCACGTTCTAAGAGCACTTTGCGTTCTAAAAACGACTTATCGGAGCTTAGTGCATGACCCCCCTAGTTTGTAATAAGTTAATAGTGTTGAGGATTCTATGAATCTCCTGTACCATTTTATCACATAAAATATGGGTCACATTAATCGTAATATACAAAGCATGGGCATTGTCAGTAACATCCCGAATTGTTTACCGAGGTATGCTCATTATATTATCCTAGTAAATTAGTTTATATTTATTGCAATATACAACTTGTGTCTCTCTGTAAAAATGACATGTTTTCTTGATTGCTGACATGTAAAACAAATCCATTGACATATTTAGGTTGGTCAAATCATGCAAATATTTTCTTAGATTGTAAGCTCTTCGGGGCAGGGATTTCCTTTCCTATTGCCTGAATTTGCTGCACTTGTTGTATTATTATAATTCCCTGTACTGTATTCTTTGTGAAGCGCTGAGTACACTTTTGGCGCTATATAAATAAAGACATACAATACAATACACACAGACATACTGATATACACACACTAATACACTGTAACAGGTGTTCCCTGACCCTGTGGGAGATTTCACTGCTACCTATTGTTCTTGTGCTACTCACCTGCTAGGCTTAGAGGATACTGAGTGTCCGCTGATAGTAGTGGGGACGAACAGGACAGGCTTTAGGATTTCGCATAAGTTCTTTACTTGGGGCAGCGCCTCCATTCCTCGCAGGCCCCAGCAGAACTGGGTGCAGTCCCTGCAGGAAAACCCTCCGGTACTCCCCCTGATTAACTGCACTCTTAGGCAGGAGTAATAAACAGGAACAGCTCTTTATTGTTCAACAGCATACAACAGGTACATTTCTTCTATGAGTCCCTGGAATAAACTCAGTGAGCTTGAGGCCCCAAAGGTCTATCCTTAGCTCCCTTATTTCCTGGCGGAATAAGGGGTAGTACCCCACTCCCATGAGAGAGAGGGTCTCTTCAACACTCTGAACTCTCTAGGAACACTATCAGATCCAGAACCAAAGTTAGGCTCTGCAGCTCCTTTTGCACCCAGGGGGAAGGTCTTAGGTCTGAGCCCCTGATAGGGCAGCACACAGGCCCTAGACCCCCCTGTCACTTAAGGGAGATGCTGATGGCAGGGGAAAACACAGATTAACCCCAACACTGCCTGCACTGGTACCAGGATTTATGTGTTAGGCAGGGCAAATTAGTAGCCAATAAAATACATGGCTACAACACATAAAGAGAAGTTTACATCTGGGCCCCCATATCGTTAAGCAGGTGGGAGGGGGGAGGGAGTGCGGTTGATTTGCCCAACTGTTGAGCTTAGCCTATCAGAGAAAAAGGCCTAACTTCCAGGCCTCCGGTCTCCGCCAGGCTTGGGACAGTTGGCCCGATGCTCCACCCCTCCCCCCTCAACAAGTTTTCTACACACCCTGCAAAGGCACATAGAATAAACAAAGACATACTGATGTAACCCTCCCGGCCCAGCTATCTAGGGAGTTTACTGTACATTAGTGTCTATATAGTTGGCTCCTCAGAAGGCATTACCTTATTCAGGGTTCTGGATTCTTATGTTTAAGCAATGAGGTAGCAAAGATGGAGATGATGGGGACCAGAAACTTTTGTTGGACAAACACACTCTTTATTTATGCCCCCTTGGTACTGGGGCCCTTCTCATTCATTTACAATATACATTGACATAGCTGTTGTCCATTTGGCGCAACACACTGGGGATGTGCGGACACTTGACTGACTTCTCTTAATGGACCCGTCCCTGTTCTACATAACGTTCATTACGCTCTGTTATTATGTGCTCCTTGGGCCCTGACCGACTCAATATATTTAAGGGATCTTTACCCTATTTCAGTCTCTGAACTGCAACTTCAAGGCAGACTAGGATGTAAGGGATGTGTGCAGCTGATCCAATGGCACCCGGGGCCCTCCTCATAGAGACCTCTGTGGCATACTAATATAGAAGTTAAGTGCACATCTAAATAACCACTAATGGTAATGTGACAGTAATTAAGTGATGAATGTGCAACTAGTACATACCCTAAAGCTATAACTAATTAGTGAGAGCAACACAATAATTTAAAAAAAATATGTAATACATACAAAACTGTGAAATATATCTCGTGAGTGCATCTGCAGCTGTAATGGAGGGGTGGCTCAGCACCCCCAAACACTAGAGAGACGGAAACAAAAAGCGCAAAAAACGCGACTGGTGAAGTATATCAAAATGTTATTAACAATATAATTAGGGTACATCAAGGAGTAGAAACATGAGCATGAGTTAAACACACAGGTTACCAGTTAGCGGAACTCAAAGCTGTTAACAGGAACAGATCCCTCTGGTAAGTGGCCCGTGATCGTCTCAGGACTCCTTCTCAGTTCTCCATGAGTGGTAGTATCTCCCACAGATGGTGTAGTCAATCAATCATGGAGTATCCGTCTCATCAAGGAGAGCTCCCCATATCAAATGGTCTCAAAGTTCCAGAGAGTATGCACATTTTTGCCTACAACTATGGACTATACACCATTCTGGAACTTTGAGACCATCTGATATGGGGAGCTCTCCCTGATGAGACGGATACTCCATGATTGATTGACTACACTATCTGTGGGAGATAGGAAACAGGGTAGTCACTCCGTGCTGGTGCTGTCTGATGGAATGAAGGGGAACGGGGAAGAGCTCTCTTGCAGCCGTCTGCCTATAAGGGACTCCACACCCCTAGAAACGTGAGCTCCTGGAAGGGAGCTCACAGACAAGAGGAAACAAAGAGGCAGAATGGCACACTGAGAGATCTAATATTTAATGACCCCAAAAGGGTGAAATACACAGACCAAAGGGCATACAATTTAATGGGATAAAAACGCTAAAAAAGGGCTAAAAAATAAATAATAATTGATGGAGGAGTGAGAGAATCCGGGAAACTCCAAGCTGAAGCCACAAAAGGGTCCGGACCCAATCTACTTACGTAGCGAGCAGTTATCAGCAAAGAGACCCGCGTTCTCCAACACAACCTCCGCCGGATACAAAGTCACAGGGGCAGCTTCACGTGACACTCTACGCGTTTCGCACGTGGTGCATCTGTGGGAGATACTACCACTCACGGAGAACTGAGAAAGAGTCCTGAGACGATCACGGGCCACTTACCATAGGGATCTGTTCCTGTTTACAGCTTTGAGTTCCTCATTGAGTAAAGACACTGACTGGCACTGAGAGTTTGAAGCAGGTGAGCCTGGTTCAATTCCCGGTGTCGGCTCCTTGTGACTTTGGGCAAGTCACTTTATCTCCCTGTGCCTCAGGCACCAAAAAAATAGATTGTAACCTCCACGGGGCAGGGACCTCAGCCTGCAAAATGTCTCTGTAAAGCGCTGTGTACAACTAGCAGCGCTATACAAGAACATGCTATTATTATTATTATTATAAGGCGCACTGTTCCTATCTAGAACATAACAAAGAGAGACCGGTCTATCATATACACGCAGGAAATACTTCTTAACTATATACACTGAGGCTCCTCTCCTCTTTTCCTCTAGGAACATAACCTCTAGAATCTTCTCCTTTTCCTATATACTCTCTGTGACGTCATTGTTCCCCAGGCAACACAGGGCAGGGCTTAACAATCTGGTGACTCGTTAATCCTGTGTAATAGGAAAGTATCACTCTATACAGATGCAGCCACGAGTATCCGAACACTTGCCTTGGAAAATCTGGGGCAATCTCCAGTAATGCTGCAACAACCATTAGTCTTTCTGCAGAAATGTCACAGAAATGTTGCAGCATTACTGGGAGATTGTGTCATGGATGCTCACCACAAACCGGACTAGACCGCGAGACTGAGGTGGGGATATATAGAACCGCTATCATGGAACAAGAATCACATTTCTGCCTGACCCCCCTTCTGCTTGTCAGCTCCTTAAGTTCAGCTGCATGCATTTGTTCCACATACACACACCGTGCCTGTGTGATGTATCAATATGTTGCCCTTTCTGCCTGTAAGCAGGTAACCAGTGAGTTGCTACAGCAACCTCTGAGATTCTTCTCAGAATGGGCTAGTCTGCCCTCCCCTCTTGTTTGTTTCCAGATAGTCTGTCCCAAGACTATTCCTGCTACCCAGAATTCCCTCACACTACCTTTTACTTCCAACATTGGCTGAGTGAGTACGTTCTGTTACTTCTCTACTGGCAAGGCCTTATCCTTTTCACCTTTCCCCACTATCAAGCACATTCACTTTAAGAGACATTCTCTCACAACACCATCTTCCACAAGTGCCTTTGTGTATTTATGCTTTCCTCATTAAAGTAAGAAAAGATAAAGAACTTGTTGTGCTTTTAAGAGGAATGAGTTGAAGCTATCTAGGCTATTCATACCACACGTGACTCTGGCCTCAGAATAACCGCCGCCCTACAACTGCGAAGGCAGGTCCAGTAAGCAGAGTTGGTGTTGGTTAGCCGGGTCAGGGTAGGAGAGTGTGGGATCGTAAAAGTACTTGCCGTAGTCAGGAGTGGAGAGATCAAGAATAGACGAGGTCCAAAGCCAAGGTCGAGGAAGGGAGAGAGGAGAGATCCGGAAGGCGAGCTGAGGTCCAAGGATGTCAGAGGTCAGAGGTCTGGTTTCAGGCTCGGGTCTAGGTACACAGGCTTAAACAGTGACAGAACAAAACAGCAGCAGCTTGTAGCAAGCACACGGAACAAAGTATATGCTCAGCAATCAGCATAGGGCTGATTGGGTATATATGAGCACCAGGATCCAATAGGAGGAATCCCCAAAGGTGGTGTCATCGGTATGTGGAGCGCTGATAGGAGTAGGCAGGATGAGGGACAGGTGTGAAGGTATTAGGGAGATCACTGTGATCCGGTTCAGGTCTGCGTGTGCGCGGCACGCGAGATGTCAGGCGCATTCCCGAGATGGGTGTCAGATGAGAGAGGAGACCTGCCGCGGCTGCGCGTGCACATAGAACACATCCTGGAACGCTGCGGCCGTGGCCAGGGATCGGAGCCTCCGCACGCTCCTCCCTGTTGGCGCGGGAGCACGCGTGCCTCTGCCGCGACCGGGCGCACCGGACCGCAAGGAGGGAAACCGTGAGTCCCTTACAGATTGCCCCAGATTTTAGAAGGCAAGTGTTTGGATACTCGTGGCTGCATCTGTATGTCGTCCACAACATTAACCCCTACAAGCCCATAGTAATCCCACAGGGGGTTGCACTGATATACTGTACACAATGACATATATATGCAGAGATCCACATATAGTGCTGACATTGTATGCTTTTGTTTATTTGATACGGGTATTATGTTCTGTTATGTTGAGAGAAATAAAGTGTATTACAAGCAATAAACAATAGTAACCACTTACATGAATAAAAACTTTAATAATCCCCGGTCTCGATCGTCACTTCTATGGTAGGGCATCAAAATAGGGTGAGCAGGGGAAGTATCACTCCTCAGAAATCAGTCCCGCGCGCTGGGGCTGTCCCTGTAGCGCTGTAACGCTATCAGACCTCCACGAGTGTCAGCGTGGTGGACCGCATACAGTTAGGTCCGGAAATAATTGGACACTGACACCATTTTCATAATTTTGGCTCTGTACGCCACCACAATGGATTTGAAATGAAACAACCGAGATGCAATAGAAGTGCAGACTTTCAGCTTTAATTCAAGGGGTTGAACAAAAATATCGTATGAAACGTTTAGGAATTGCAACCATTTTCATACACAGTCCCCTTATTTCAGGGGCTCAAATGTAATTGGACAAATTAACACAATCATAAATAAAATGTTCATTTTTAATACTTTGTCGAGAATCCTTTGCAGGCAATGACTGCTTGAAGTCTTGAATGCATGGACATCACCAAACGCTGGGTTTCCTCCTTTGTGATGCTTTGCCAGGCCTTTACTGCAGCTGTCTTCAGTTGTTGTTTGTTCGTGGGTCTTTCTCCCTTAAGTTTTGTCTTCAGCAAGTGAAATGCATGCTCGATCGGGTTGAGATCAGGTGATTGACTCGGCCATTGCAGAATATTCCACTTCTTTGCCTTAAAAAACTCCTGGGTTGCTTTCGCAGTATGTTTTGGGTCATTGTCCACCAGTAAAGTGAAGCGCCGTCTAATCAACTTCGCTGAATTTGGCTGAATCTGAGCAAACAATATATCCCTATACACTTCAGAATTAATCCGGCTGCTTCTGTCTTCTGTCACATCATCAATAAACACTAGTGACCCAGTGCCATTGTAAGCCATGCATGCCCATGCCATCACACTGCCTTCACCGTGTTTTACAGATGATGTGGTATGCTTCGGATCATGAGCCGTTCCAAGCCTTCTCCATACTTTTTTCTTCCCATCATTTTGGTTCAGGTTGATCTTAGTTTCATCTGTCCAAAGAATGCTGTTCCAGAACTGGGCTGGCTTTTTTATTGTTTGGTAAAGTCTAATCTGGCCTTTCATGTACTTGAGGCTTATGAATGGTATGCACCTTGTGGTGAACCCTCTGTATTTGCTCTCGTGAAGTCTTCTCTTTATGGTAGACTTGGATAATGATTTGCCTACCTCCTGGAGAGTGTTCTTCACTTGGCTGTATGTTGTGAAGGGGATTTTCTTTACCATGGAAAGGATCCTATGATCATCCACCACTGTTATCATCTGTGGATGTCCAGGCCTTTTTGTGTTGCAGAGCTCACCAGTGCGTTCTTTTTTTCTCAGAATGTACCAAACTGTTGATTTGGCCACTCCTAATGTTCCTGATATCTCTCTGATGGGTTTTCTTTTTTTTGTAGCCTAAGGATGCCCTGTTTCACTTGCATTGAGAGCTCCATTGACCGCATGTTGTGGGTTCTTGCTCTTCCCTTGCCCCCTTGTGGGGTAAGGGGAATAGTCTTCCACCTGTCCCCGTAGGGAAGGTCTCAGTAAGCAGAGCCCTGCACTTCTGAGTTGGAGAGACCACACCTCTATCACGATAGAGGCACAACACTCACTAAATTGATATGTGCAGCTCCTTAAGTCAGTTCCAGTAAGAACCAGCCCCCTGTCCCTGATTGGACAGCAGGCCTGATTGCACTACCTTCTCTGACTCACTGAGCTGTTTTGTGTGGGGAAAACCCATTATTACTCCTGGCAAACCTACCCTCACTAGGGATTACTGCCAGGAGTAGGGCAGACTTATAGCCCAAAACCAGCCAGGGCTACATGTAGGTATCAGTGTTAATGTGTGAGTTTATCAGGGTTTTTTTGAACCTGAACTGTGTTCATTTCAGCTCCAGGGACCCCGTGCTTCCAGAGATACCTCAGAAGGGGTGCCGGTATCTCTGCAGGCAGGGAACTTGTGTTCCTAACATAATGGCAGTGTTTAAATGTCCCGTGTCATGCTGCAATGCTATCTTTCCTATTGGCCCACATGACCTGGACATTAAAACTTCACAGAGATACTTTCACCCCTACGAAGGAAAGTGTCTCAGGAAGCAGGGGGTCCCCAGAGCTGAAATCAATGCAGTATTAAAAACAAAAAAGTAAACCTGGATTGCTGCTTTAATGTGTGTGTATCAGTGTGTTAATGTGTGGGTATCAGTGTATTAATGTGTATTTATCAGTGTATTAATGTGTGTGTGTATCATTGTATTAATATGTAAGTATCAGTCTGTTAATGTGTGTGTATTAATGTGTGGGTATCAGTATATTCATGTGTGTTTATCAGTGTATTAATGTGTGTGTATCAGTGTATTAATATGTAGGTATCAGTGTGTTAATCTGTGTTAATGTGTGTGTAATAATGTGTGGGTATCAGTATATTAATGTGTGGGTATCAGTGTATTAATATGTAGGTATCAGTGTGTTAATGTGTGTGTATTAATGTGTTTAAGTATGTTAATGTGGGTATCAGTGTGTACCTGCGAGTATGTGCATGCTAATATGTGTGTATTAATGTGTGGGTATCAGTGTATTAATGTGTGTGTATTAATGTGTTTAAGTATGTTAATGTGTGTATCAGTGTGTACCTGCGAGTATGTGCATGCTAATGTGTGTGTATGGTGTTGTAATCTCACATAAGTGGAATCTTTTAACCTTTTGGAAGGGAAGGGGTAAGGCAGTGGTTCAAAATCCTTTAAACTGTGCCCCTCTCTCCCCACCCACCCCCAAAAAATGGGCTTGCATTTGGTACTACCCCCTTTTGTTTTGTTCTCGGGCGTAAATGAAAATGACCACTGTTTGGGTCCCCAAAGGCCCTTGTATAGAAGGGCTGGCTGACCTCGGTCATCTATAACTGCCGTGTGCGCGCACGGCGCAGCATGCCCCTGCACTATAGAACCAGCCAAAGACTCCCATGTGACATAATAATGATTGCGGGATATATGAATTGGGTTATTGCAAGATAACAGCTGGGCATTTCAATCTGGGGAGGAGCACAGATCTTCTGAAGCAGGAGAAAAAACAGCCTACGACTTTCTCTGGAGTTTAACCCCTTCAGTGCTGGATGTTCGTGTGACGTAGTGCAACCCCTTCAGGCCAGCACAATAAGGACTACTCCTCCGGCAGCATTTGTTAAACTGTGCACACAATATATGACTGCTAAATGTAATTTTACAAAAGCGCCTCCTGTTTTCTTTTACCGTAAATAAAGTTAAAAATAATAACTGCATTCATCCCATCTTTTGTTTGTTTTTTGTTCTTTGCATTAACACACAAACTCAACTAAGTCTGAGGATATTGTGTTTATGGTAAAAATTAAAGCTCAGACAATCAGAGTGTTCCATTGAAAGCTTATTATTTTACATCACTCATGGAACTTTTAGAAACCTAGTTATCTGATTGGCTGAGAAATGTGTTTAGGACACAATCTGCATGTAATATGTTCCATTCATCCACAATCCTTAGGAGGATCTGCTTACATTTTAACTCCACACACCCATTTTGCCTTGCTGTCAATTAATGATCATTGTTTTTTTTTAATGAAATCCGGATTTAACAGTGGATAGGTTTAGTGAAGCCAATCTCAAACCTGAAATAATAATGATTTCCTACCTAATGGTTAAATATATACTGTATCAATTGTAATGAGAAAATAAATGAGTATTATAAGAGAACTTTGTCATGCGGAGCAGCCAAAATCCAAACGAAGATGTCCATTGTTATTACATACATTTCTGTTGTTGTATGGGACCCCAGAATAGGGTGGATCTTGTGACTAATTGTGGTACAGTTGCCTGGCAACCAGAGTAAGATATGAAAATACCAAAAAGAAAAAAGGGAGGGTTACTGTAAGACCACAGTCTTAGGTACCTTCCTTTAGTAAACAATAATAAACTAGAGTGAGCTATATGATCGATTTCAACTACATAATCTACTAAATCCATTAAAAAATAAAACCCATATAAATTATGTAAGCATCATTTCATAAATAATACCCAAAAATAAAGTATCCTAAAAGCATATATTATTGATATTAAACATACTAAAAATAACCTTAAAAAAAGACGTACGCAGACTTGCATGGTACTTGCCAGTCCTAAGTAATACTATGTAATTACATCATATAAATATTGCATTAATTCACAACATACTGCCCATCAAGTCAAAAGCACATCACTATGGTTTTCTAGTGTCCCAGGTCTTATTGACAGACAACTCAAAGTGTATACCGCAAATTCAGGTATAAAAGTCTATTTCATGTGTTATCTGCCTCTTGTGTTATTTTTTCTAAATGCCATGGAAATTAAGTAGAAACACATTTGCAAGTTGTATTATCCTATTTCCTTGGAATTCCTAGTGGAGTTTAAATCTTCACTGCATTGCTAAGTAGGGACTGGGTTATATGTACAGTTGGATGCCGGCCAAGGTGGGGCCCTCCCTTTGCTCTTCCAGTTTAGTTCTTCCCCCCGTGTCTCTTTAATTTGTGCAGATTTCACTAGCATCTTTTGCTGACGCTCCAATTTTCAGTAGGACAGGACACGGACTTAAACAAAGTCCCCAAACGTCCCGTTTATATTTTGCTCAGTTCATTCATCACAACGGCTATTATTTGTGCATATATTGTTTCATGTTTGTGTGCAATATTTCATGAGGGTACGTGCCACCAATTTAAATTGGCACAAAGTCCATTCCTGGGGTTCCTTAAGTCCTTGGTACTGATTCCCGTCTGGTGAAATCCTCACACCCTTGGAGTAAGTGACTCCTCCATCCAGGGCCGGGTTTATGGCGGTTTAATCGTTGCCTTCACACCGAGCCCCACAATTACAGGGGCCCTTCCTGAGAACAATAAACTGATTGCTGGGGCCTTTCCAACTGTCTCTTACCTTGTTTGGTGGGATCTCCTCCTGCAGGGTCTAACTATCATGGCCAATTAAAGAACCGACATGTTTCGTGCGTAAGACGCTTTCTCAAGGTTCCTTCAGATCTAGCCTCCATCAGGGACATTTAAATACGCCAGGACTCACGCTGTACCACGCAACGTGGTTACGTCATGACGTGGGATACAATGTAAGCATAGTTAAAAAACCTTTTTTAACAACTTTATTCAGAAAGACAATGAACTAGAGGACAAGAATTGACACATAACTATCCACAACCTATATTTAAATGTAGTTAAAATACTAAGGCTGCAATGTAACAGTGTCAACTCCCTAGAAACAATAAAACAACTTCTAATAGCAAAAAGGCATAGATTTTTTTGGAAGCCACAATCGCTTTCTCATTCCTATTGGTGGTGCGTCGCAATTTTTCCACTTCTTCACTACAGCTCCATTGTGGACAGCACACCGTAGATTCCGATCACGGCCTGATTGAGGTGGACAAGAGCAACACACCACGGCAACAGTGAGTTACTCTATCTGGCTGGAGAGGATCACAATCTTTATTGGGGGCCTATGTCAGTAGTCAAACTTACTTATAAAAAAATATTGGTTGTCATATATCGTTCCTGGAGGTCGCAGGCTCTTATTAAGAGTGAAGCCAGGTAGGCTCCATCTTTATTATATTTACCTGTCACTGGAAGCCCCCAGACTATTGCTCCCTATATGTACATAAGGACTTGATTGGAATCCCTTATATACTCTCACGGGAGACAAATGCTTTTAACACCAAAATACCCAGATCATTTGATTGAGCAAAGCAAGAGATAAAATAAATTGTAATTTATTTACAGAAGAACATACACAGCTTAGTTTACAAAAAACACTTGAAATACACTTACTGGGACGGGGCAAAATGAAATCTTCTATTCCCAAAACGAAATCTTTAGAAATAGTGGCTTTAGGCACAATTTCCCAGGAGCGGGAGTTGTGCGCAAACAGAGCCATAAACAGTCTTTGGATAGGGGCGTCTCCCGCAACCCCTGTTTCTCCTCCACAGCTGCTTACTTCGTTCTACCGCAGTAGACTTGGTTCTGGATTCCTTAGTTCTTACGAACTCTTGACTTGGGTTACGATGTTGCAAAGTTTAAAATCCGGCTGCAAGGACTCTTATACAGTAAGAATCCCTATCTGTAACCTCTGCAGCCAATCTTGTTCATGGGAATAATATTCCCACCTATCCCAGAGTTTCCCATACTTGGAAAACCAGACAGAGGGGCTTCTTAGTTTGCTAAGGTTAACAACAGCTGTGGAGTGAAGGCATATTTATTGCCAACGCTTAGCAGCTCATTTGGGAGTGCACTCCTTGGCAATTAAAACTTAACATTTAATTAATACATATAATAAAATAAGTTCGTAACATAAAGTGAATTTAATTAACTACATATAATATACTGAGGCGAGAGGGAATGGAGAGATGGTGGATGGCCAAGGTATATAGTAAAGTGTGCTTGTGCCTAAATAAGTTAGCAAAAGCTGTGGATACCAAATTGGCCTTGATAAGGGAGTGGGTTACTCTGCTGTGAGAGCTCAAAGGTGCTTGCCCTGTATAAGTGTATTGTGCGTCATGTGGCGTAGCATATCGATCAAACCAACCTGTATTGATATAATAGCCCAAAACAGTGTTCAGCTAATAAATATAATATTTAGGCCAATGGATAATTATTGTCACTGTATGTGCAACTCAATAACAGGTTGGTGGTAAGTGGATTGATTCTGCGCCCAATGACATTTAACAAACACTATACACAGATGGTATATAAGGAAAGCTACTATTTATAAAAAACCAGGATAAGCTGATACTAAACACTCTGCTAATTGTTAAAGCAGTAAACAAATTATTACTGTGGTCTATAGACATGCCGTCCAAATATAATCAATACTGTGAGTACTTGTCCCCAGCAAAATCACTGCACACACAAAGCCATTTTAACAATTCACAAAACAATTCGCAAGTGAATAAGTGGCTCTGTATAGCAGATGCTGACAGGCTAGCTGTACTGGTGTTAAATGTCACGTGAATCGCAACAATTCGCAACTAGATATCTGATAACCACAAAGCAAGATGACACAATAGCTGACAGTACAGAGACAGGCTAGGACATAAACCACTGAGTGAATAGAGCCTGCTATAACTTGGATGCGATCGCGTTTAAAATTGAGCAACAGCAGAGAACACAGACACAATGTAACGATACTACCAGTCTCTCTCAGTTCCCTCACGCTGACGTCACCACGCCAAAACGCTAAGGGCATGCATGAACTTTGAACTTTTGCCGCTTAACATACCAGACCAAGCCCCTTTACCTGGCGACATTTTGTCTGAGCTGGCCGGACATCTGGGCCAGTTGCCCGGACATTTGCTAAGATGGGGTATTTGGATTACCACTCCCCATTTCACACTTTAGTCGGCAAACGCTTTTCAACTACAGACTTTTTCAGACACTGTGGAACCAAACCAGCGGGGTGTCTTAGAAGTCCGAGTTACATATGCATTGCACCCCTCACAGGAGTTTCCAGCTATACACTTCTAAAGTACATTAATTACAACTTAAGTGTTTCCCTCTGTTCCGGCCGTCGGAATGAAAATCCCCTTATGCCTATAATGTTGGAACAAATAAAATAGGGGGACTTTCATTCATCAATTTTTATAAAACTTTCTAAAAATTACGTTTATAACCTTTTTCATGATTTTACCCCACCAGCGCTCACAGCAAATGTCAGCGCGCTAGGACCTTCCTAGCAGAAGTTAGCTAAAAGCCGTGCGCTGTGCTGTGGGCCACTGGGTTTTAGAACCATTTTTCCTTTGCACTGTGTACAGGGAAACACTGCTATTGAAATACATTTTACAGTAGAAATAACATTATTTTCGCCACCTTATATCTGGTGGGAGACAGACCGACATTTTTATTACAAGCACAGTGTTACTGCCATTACTGGGTCGCAGAGCTGACCATCTACATTTCCCAATAAGGCTCAGGGGCACCCAGCCGGGCATAATACTTTTATTTACTGGCCTGCGTACCCCTTCACCGTCACAGATGGAGAATAGCAATCTCGCCCCTCTTGTTTGAACACTCGAGCCCCAGATTCCTTAACTGGACCTTTCTACTCATTATCATGGTGCCACGTTGTCAAATGGTGTCGCGTTGCCATGTCACGACGTCATGATGCCGCATCGTCTGAGGATTAAATGCCGCACCAGATAAAATGAGGCCACGCAAATAATCCTACACCGAGCCCTGCAATAATCCCAGCTGGCCCAACCTCCAGCTCTGACCATGCTTCTGGTATGGTGATCTTTTTGGCTTGTTGAATTACTAAAATAATTAAATCGTAGCTACACTTGTTCTATAAAATGGGATAGCTTCCCATTTGCACATAAACTCTTTATCATGAAGTCTAAGGGCTGGTATTTTTTTGTTTTCTCAGAACACTTAGGATACCTGGCCTCAGAAGATATTCATAGAGCAGAGCTCAGTTTGACAGGTTATACCCCCAAAAAAACACAAAGAACTGTAGATTAGACACACAGAGCCTATTCTCGTAGCTCAGAAGTGGGATTAAGTGCCCTTTAGAAGCGGATTGGCATGCTTTGCCTTCTGTAAGCGCAACTTGAATATTCAATATGTGTCTGAAAGGCTTTTTAAGAAGCAGTTTCACTCTGGCTCTGAAAATCCAATTGGTTTTTAAAAAAAAAACTCCAACTCACATTTTTTGGACAAATACTGAAATTCTCGTAGCTCCGTTATGCAAACCACTTCTAAAGCCTCAACATTTTTTTCACCCTCAAGGGTGACGAGATTGGTATTGTGAGTTACCAAGCCTGAAATAAGGGGTGGATGAGAGAGCTAAACCAAAATGTCAGACTGGGGATGAAGTTAGTACCACCTCAGGTCATTCCGCTTCTAAAGCAAGTACAATCTGGTTTGGCTGTTAAACCGTGCGATTTGTCACCTTTTATAGAAGCGGTTTAGAAGAAGTGATTTGCAATAGAGAATAGGGATTTTCTCACATTTCATTCTGCTACCTTTGAACATATGAAACGATGCAACGTATGAAACGTTGCGATTTGGCAATGATAACTTCGGAGCTACGAGAATGGACCCCACAGTATGTAAGGTGGCCTATTATTCTAGTAGCTATGATGTGTGACAAACCCGCTTCTGACGTTCACTTTAGTAGCGGATTGGCATACTTTGCTATTCTGTAAGCCTTGCTTGTCCAAACCGCATCTAAACGATCGGTTGGTCAAAAAAGCCTCAAACGCATTTTTTGTCCACAACTACTATTCTCGTAGCTTCGTTTTGCAATCCGCTTCTTAAAACGTGCATTTTTATAACAACATCTAAAGGGTGGCGAGATTGGTATTGCAAGTTACAGTACATCCAGAGCCTGAAATATTGGTTTTGTTTTCTCAGCCAAATTCAGAGTGAGGATGGTGTTAGCAGCACCTCGAGTCATTCCACTTCTAAAGCAAGTACAAACCAGGCGTTTTGGATGTTTAAGCATGCGGTTAGTCATATTTTTTTATAAGCGGTTTAGAAGAAGTGATTTGCAATAGACAATACCGTTTTTTCTCACATTTCATTTCGCTTCTTGTGAGCATGCCAAACAGCGCAGTTTGGCAATGACAACTTCGGAGCTACAAGAATAGGCCCCACAGTATCTAAAGCTTTTACAATTTAGGAGCTGATTCAATAAAGTCCAACGCAGACATGTGGGCCACTAACAGCCAAAAGTTCCAATTGCCTGCCATCTTGAATTGTTGTACATGCGCGATAGAGTTCTGGCGCATGTGCAGTACAGCAGAGTTGCAGCGGCCATTAGACCGGCTCTGCAAGGGACTACAGGTCCCAGCAGCCCCTGGGGCTGCTTACCATGTGAGGGTGCACAGCCAATAGGGTTGCTAGGTCCACGGCAAGTAGAGGGTTGTGTTTGGCACGAGCAAGGGACCACTCTAGTCGGAGCAGGGACAGCAAGGTGTGAGGATGTGTTCAGGGTGCAAGTGGCCCCTGAACTAGGCCAGATATCCCCCTAGATCCCATATATGCCCCGACTCATCTCTGCTTGTGGCTGTTGCAGAGAAGGCCCATAGATAGGGACGCTTCCCCAGTAGCACTTAGCTATTTAGTAGTAGTACACCGGTGGCGGACACCACGCAATGTACACGGCCTGCGGTCCGGGAAAAGACCACAGGCAACCACAGACATTAAGGGACACACTCCAGCAGGAGCTCCCTCAAGAGGTGCCCAGGGCACTCTCAGTACTTTGGGGGAGCAGAAATTGAAGTAGCGCCTCTAAAATATCCTGATTAAAAATAAATTCTTAGAAGAACCAATTGCTAATCATGAATGCGCTTAGCGGGGCGGCTAAATATAGGCTAGTACACTATGATACAGACAATAAATTAATACAATATTAGTGCAATCTCTTGACAATATGACCCTAAAAAAAATAAGTGAATAAAAATCTAAAAAATAAGTTTAATATGTAAAAAATAGAAAAAATTGTCAAAAAATAAAAATGAAGATTAAAAAACCATTAATATGTAGCCCTCTTCCCCCCCCCCCCTTGTGAGATTGGGGTGGGTAGGTGTATCTGACTACTTCTCAGTGTGGTGCTATACCTGTTGGCTCACAGGAGGGCTGAGCTTCCGCCACGGGGAACCTGGGGCATTTATACTAGGGGTATTCACTTACAACGATGCAGCGCCTCCACCTGCGATGGCTCCCACCGGAGGGGGAGTGGTTCCTCGCAGGACAATCACAATAATCAATACTCACACACAGATATATATATTAACTAGTTACTTTACTGAACATGAAAGACAACAGATCACGGCAATATCATAATAACCTGTGTCCCTCTCTAGAGGAGACACTTACTGCGTCGCGCAGGACACTTCCCCAACACCAGGTGATCCCACCCAGTGTCCCGAGAATCCCCACCCAATGTCCCGCCCTCTAGGAGAGAACGTGGGTGACTGCGCAGTCACTATTTATACTAAGGGCCCGTTGGTGCACTTGTGTATTAGATAGTACCTGCCGAGCACTCCCGTGCTCGGATCTCCAACTGGCTTCACAAAGGATCTGTCGTGTGATGGTTCCGTCTGATCCTACACCGGACTCCTTACACGCGGACCGCCAGGGGCGATCCGGACCTGGAAACAGTCTCTGCGGACCCCAACTTGGATCCGAACCTCTCAGCAGGAACCGCAGCGTCCGCTGTGTCCCTATCTAAGCTACCCTATTGTGACAGGATCCCTAACATAGGACCTGTCCCTACAGCACTAAGTGACATGCACTATACTATAGGCCGTCCCTACAGCACAGCAACCTGTAATGACTTTGGGGAAAACTCCTACCGGTTCTGTACTACTTCCTCCCCCTGGTGGAAGGAATAGCACAGTGTCTCTTAACCAGGCCTTTACCCAGTCATCCGCGGCAGGGATGCGGTAGACCCAGAGGCCAGGACCTTTCCCGCGGTCCACTACATGGTGAATGGAGCGCTCCTTGTTGGGCTTAAAGGAGGCCACTTTCCTTGAATCCTTCTCCATACAGTCTTTGTCCCTACACACTTGCGAGGCTCCCACTGGGAAGCGAGCAATATACAATGTCTCTTTCGGCAAAGTCTCAGTGTCACCTGGCAGGGGGTAAAGGGTAGATACCTTACCACTGCGGTGATTCACGGTGGCCAGCAGGTCCTCGGGGACGCTGTCTGTTCCCACCTCGGCTGTATTGGGACCTGTCCCTGGCACTTCTGGGACAGTCCACTTACTTGCTGGAACATCGGGAGCGGTGTATCCCAGTCCTGGGACCACTTGTGTCAGAGCGCACGGGCTCACACTCAGATCAGGAGCCGTTGCGAAGTAAGGAGGTTCCTCACCACTCCAGCTGGCTTGCGATGGGTTCCTCTTCATCTGGAACACGATCAGGTAGGTACGGGTCCACTCGCACCACTGGACAGCTACCTTCTAAGGAGGACACCTCCGCCAGGACGCGATGCAGAGGGGAGCCCTTCGCCCTGGTGACCAGACTTAAGGAATTATCGTGCTCCGCGGTCACCTGGAGGCTCACCCCCAACACCCCTGGGGCAGTCGACTCACCCTTGTCTTCGTTAGGTACTGGTCCCAAGCCTAGGACCGATGGTACCATCGTAGTAGGCCGGACTGGCCATTGTAGGGCACAGGGGCCCACAGCAGGGTCCGCAACATCGAGATACACCTCCTCCAGGGCCCACGGGCCCACAGCAGGCTCTGTATCCGACGAACAAATTGGTTCGATGACTTCACTAGAGTGGTCCGCCGGCAGGCGCATCACCATGAGAGGTTGGTCACTGGAATCACTAAAAGAAAATGGGGGTATAGACACCTTACCCTGTGATTCCGGCATCGGCTGGTCTGGGCTCTGTGGTTCCTGCTCTACCACTAAGCCGTCCCCTTTGAGAGGGTCTGGAACCGTTTCTGCCACATGGTTTTGGACACACGGGTCCCCTGAGGCCTCTGGAATTAGGACAGACTGATTAACAATGTCACTCACTTTTGCAGAGGGGTCAGGCTTCCTCGCTTCTTCTTTAACTGCCTCCGTAGCCTGGGGTGTAATAGGCTTCAAGAACCGCACACCGCAGCATTCACATTCGGGCTCCCACGCCAATGCACCTCTAGAGCAGTCACAGGTGGGACTAAAACATTGTATACCCGGTTCTCCGCATACCTCAGTCGTCTTGAAGTCTAGCGGTAACTGGGACAGTTCGGCTCCCTCGTCATAGGCTTCTTGTAGGCAGGGGCACATTAGCATAAGGACATCTACTCCTGGCGCTCGCCAGGCCACATACACATTGGGGTGTATGTCCTGACAGTCTATCTCATCATCCCCCTCAGAAAACCAAGAGTCTATTACGGCATCACTGTATGGTTGAAGATAACAAGGCTTGCTCCCCCTGGTGGAATCTGAAGGAGGGGCACTTTCTACAAGGGAGTGGTTCTGGCTCTGTGCTGAGTCACTCACATCACATGGGAGGGGCTCTGATTTTCACGCCAAACCCGGACAGATTTCTTCGACACAATTTAGTGCAGGCTTGCAGTCAGCAGCACGTGCGCTCTCCTGCTTTGGCGGGAGACGCCATTTGGCTGGGTCGGCGTAGACTAGGGGGTACCCCTCAGACGGGCCCCCGGGCATACACAGGGCGGACGGTGCCTCTGCCAGGCATATATCCACAGTGGGGGTCGCTACAAAAAGTATCGTTTTCCATGTGGACGTGGGATCGTGTTCTTCATCTAAGGAACATGCGTGCGGCCACCCAGAAATTTTACGCATATAGTACTGAACCACGACAGCGGGTGTAGTTGCGGGAAGGCCGCCTACCGCCACCACCCGGCCAGGTTCCATACATTGCCTCAAAGCCCAGGCAAGGACCTCGTGTCCGGACTTTACAAACATGGTGAGAAAAAAATGGGACTTAGACAATTTGGAAAAAAATGGAACAGGGCACCCCAGGTCTATCTCAGCAGGGCCTCCAAATGTAGCCCTCTTTCCCCCTCCCCCCTGTGAGATTGGGGTGGGTAGGTGTATCTGACTACTTCTCAGTGTGGTGCTATACCTGTTGGCTCACAGGAGGGCTGAGCTTCCGCCACGGGGAACCTGGGGCATTTATACTAGGGGTATTCACTTACAACAATGCAGCGCCTCCACCTGCGATGGCTCTCACCGGAGGGGGAGTGGTTCCTCGCAGGACAATCACAATAATCAATACTCACACACAGATATATATTAACTAGTGACTTTACTGAACATGCAAGACAACAGATCACGGCAATATCATAATAACCTGTGTCCCTCTCTAGAGGAGACACTTACTGCGTCGCGCAGGACACTTCCCCAACACCAGGTGATCCCACCCAGTGTCCCGAGAATCCCCACCCAATGTCCCGCCCTCTAGGAGAGAACGTGGGTGACTGCGCAGTCACTATTTATACTAAGGGCCCGTTGGTGCACTTGTGTATTAGATAGTACCTGCCGAGCACTCCCGTGCTCGGATCTCCAACTGGCTTCACAAAGGATCTGTCGTGTGATGGTTCCGTCTGATCCTACACCGGACTCCTTACACGCGGACCGCCAGGGGCGATCCGGACCTGGAAACAGTCTCTGCGGACCCCAACTTGGATCCGAACCTCTCAGCAGGAACCGCAGCGTCCGCTGTGTCCCTATCTAAGCTACCCTATTGTGACAGGATCCCTAACATAGGACCTGTCCCTACAGCACTAAGTGACATGCACTATACTATAGGCCGTCCCTACAGCACAGCAACCTGTAATGACTTTGGGGAAAACTCCTACGGGCCTACAGGGGTAATAACCTGCCCCCACTCCCCTAGCTCGTCCCAGTCCTGACTCTCACTAAACACTAACACTAGCAGCTACGTACTGCAACCTTCGGAACGCGTACAGCAACTTGCTGCACACTAACACTATGCCTTCTTGTCAGGCCTCACAGCACTGCCAGCCGTGACCCTGACAAGACAGCACTCACACGCACTAAGGGCAGCGTCCCTATCTGGGCCGTCCCTCAGCACTTACCCACTAACCTGGTGGGGAGTTGGGGCCTTACTTGGGATGTGGGGTACCTTACTCGATGCAGAAGCTGCACATGCTCTCTGCACCCTTCCTTCCCTCACAGCTCCCCAGCTCCAACTAACTAGCGTGCTGCAAGCCCAAACAATGTATCCACTTTCTCCCTCTGGAGATCCTTGGCCCTCATTGGCCACACTGAGGCACCTGGTGTGCTTGCCCCTAAGCCTCATGGGAGTTGTAGTCCCGTGGAGGCTGCAATTACATTGGGGCCACGTGCGCGCCTTCCCTGCGCCTGCGCGAATCCCTAATGGCCGTCGCATCCTCTCCTGAACAGTCCCTGCCCTCGCGCGACTTCCTAAGGGCTCTGGGGCTCTTTCTACGCATGCGCGATCACTGTGCATGCGCGAGTAGCGGCAATGGCGGCCCCCGCTAACCGGGTGCACCGCCGGGACTCTCAGTGCTCCCTGCACTGGCCCCCACCTTCGCATTGTGCCGCCAGAGCTCCAGGGATGCCGAGCGCTCCCTGTACTGGCCCCCACCTTTGTGAACAGCCTGCGGGTCCGTCGCTGCCTCCGACGGCACCCGTGACCGCGCTGACACAAAAGAGAGGGGGTCTCTGGTGGTCTAGGGGCACCAATGCTACAAATACATAAAGTCCTGTTCCGATGGCATTGACTCCAGGTTCCTGCAGCCCGTTTTGAAGGGATCACCAGTCCCTAATGATATCTAGAAAAAAAGAAAGAGAAAGAAACAGGCGCACACCTAGTGCATTACCATAATAAAAATGTATTAAAGGAACATAAAATCTATCAAATGCCCACTCACAAAGGTACAGCAATCAATAGCGTGTATGAGATAGGCTCTCATGTGGCAGCAGCTCAAACATCAGCGTCCGGCCCAAGTCAGTGGCGTCGTCACGTGAACCTCCTTCGTGCAGCCGGAACCGGAAATGGAATCCCTCGCCTTTGGTGTTCAGCGTGTTCAGCGAGACAGGTACCTCCAGGAAACGATGCCTTGAAAGTCCTTAGTGTAGCTGAGTAATGGCCGTGACAAACGCACACGAGAGCCAAAAATCTATATGCAAGTAGCAACAGTGTTCGTGCGCAAATGGCGGCCGCAATCTAGCCAGGGCTCTGGCAGTGTTTTTGGCCCTCCCTCTAGGGAGTGGTGTGGAAGACTATACCTCCTACTTCATTAGGGAGTAGGGGAAGATTTAGACCTGCTTTCAGGGCCCTTGCCTGGGAGTGTAAGGTCAGGGACTTCCTTTGGGTTGGCAACCTGAGAATGAGTGGCTAGATGACCGAGGCACTATGATGGGCAGCTGTCCATGTCTGCTGTTAATAATGGATGCCAAAGAAAGATATTGCTTCTGTCCTGTGTGTGGAGTCACTAAGGAAGAAGGTGCACATAGAGGTTCTCTTTCAGAGACTCCTCCCTGCTACTCTGGGGGTCTGAAAGAGATGGAGGCGCTGTACCACGAGTGAGTATAACTCGACATTACCTCACAAGCCAGTCCTGATGCTATTCCCCTTGTAACGGGAGTAATCCCTGTTAAAGTAATGTGCCTTTAATCTAGCAGTGTGGTGGTTAACTGCTGGTAGTCAATTAATAAACACCACCTGCCTGATTTAGATTGCTTACAAAAGCCTATCTTGTGAGACAGGAAGTGACTCCTTAGCTCACTTGTGAGCTGACCTTGGAGACAGAGCAGTGGTTCTTGTGTCTCCCAGGAGAGACTGACCAAGAGAACACAGACCTCTGGAGCTGACAAATAAGATTTCTAAACCTGGATGCTGACATTTTTTGTGCACACACGGGTGCGGTTCCAGGAGAGCAGAGAAGCTTACTCTACAGCAGCTAACAGATAAGACTTTCATTCTTAAGAGACTTCTTATATCTGCTTATTACATGCTATGTGTTTGGGGCTGGGAGACATGCTTAACGAGGAGTTGTGAATTGCATGGTATTTCACTAGAACCACTCCCAAGTGAATAGAAGCTTTGTTTCCCCCTTGTTTGGATGTTTTCCTAATGTAAAGGAAAAGGCACAATAAAGCCTCGTTATAATTTCACCTTATATAGTCTCCAATTGTGTACCTCTGTGAACGTCCTTCTACACCCCTTAATACCATCAAGCGGGAGACTCAGGAGTCCTGTAAGCCAGCAGGTGCACCACACTATAGCCATGTGTAACCAGAGTAGTATTTCCCTAGAGGGGCCAATCTGCGATTGGGGGGGGGGAACCTGTTACATTTTGGAGGCGCTGCTGAGATAGGCAACAAGACAGGCTTTCAGCTAGGCGAACTGATGTAGGAACATGTATGCTTCCAGGAAAGTGCTGCAGAGTGGAAGGGAGCTTAGGGGTAGTCAGGGGTAGATTGTCTGCTCACAAAGCACACCCTAAATGCCCCTGATTGGTGTGATATAGTTCTGGAGACAAGGCTATTGCTTGGGTCACCTGGATGAGGGTAGTTGTTTGATGCCTAGGGGGTAGCCTGTTAACTTGGTCAGGAACTCCTGGTATGGGTCAACGCTATGTACAGTATAACCGACAATAGGTGACATGTTAAGTATAGTGGGGTTGATCCTAGTTACTTCTAGCCAGTATCCAGATTGTACACCACAGAACACTTACACTGGACTGATATCGTGTGCAGCATACACAAGAGAGAGTTTAGCCTAGCCCGAGGTAGTGCAATACATCTGAGATATATACACTTGAGATACATAGAGATGTGCACGTTGGCTTACTTTATTGCATCAGCATGGCGGCCGCCCAGCAGAGGAGCACCATGTGCGATTTCAGCAAAGAAGTAAAAATAGCGACTATATGTGATGTGATCCCATGCGGTGCGGAGAGCCCAAAATGGCGGTTCGTGCCAGAGAGGAGAAGCGCACGTGCTGTGTGGACAGCGGAGGAATCGGGCGCGGAGACGCCTATACTGAGTAGGCTGTGGAGTGCCGCGAAAGCTGTGGCCGCACCCTTTCTGTCCTGTTTGAATTCCCTGAGTGTTTCAGAACAGGAGATCCGTGAGACATTGCAGTTACATGTGAAATGTCGGACGACGTATCTGAGTGTCAGTCGGTGATTACCGAGCAAGTCAAAGCTGCAGTAAGTGTGGACTACAAAGTGATCAAAGATGGCGGTTCCCGCCACCCTGGGAAACCGCGTGGGCAGAGTGCAGAAAGAAATTCTGCAGGGACTTGACCGGGAATTGGAGCGAAAGCTGAAGCCCCGCCCCCTATACTGTGATAGGCTCAGAGCCGATTCTGAGTCATGATGTGCCACTGTGGGACCCTCTAATCTCCACTAGAGGGAGGGGTCACTGCACTCACCAATGGAAAGCTGATTTGAGTAAAGGAGGAGCCGGATGTGAGCTTCCGATCCTTCAGTTGCGAGGAACTGGCGAGCAAGAGAGACTTTTGTGTCGGATGTCTCCCTTACCCAGCACAACAACTGACTGTGCCATGGCGGACTTTGCTATACACCCCTACCAACTTCCAGGAGGCTTCCTGGTAGTGAAGACGGGTGATCGAGAGATTCTCCGGTGTCTATGCATGCAGTGTAGACTACCGGGTGGAGAAGCCAGTACGACGGCGAGATGCCCTCAATCCGGCATCCACTGCTTGTGGGCCGTGGAGCCATTTGTACCTGGGCATGCAGAGGCGGGAGGAACTACAGCCATGCTGACGGCCGTAGAATCGCCAAAGATCAAGACAGAGAAGAGAGATCCCGGAGAATAGGGATCTCTCCTGATGGTAGCGCCGAAGAAAGAGAGCGTAGAGGCCTGTGACCGTAGCAGGAAACCGGAGCCTCAATGTCGGTCCCCCGCGGAGGTACCCTTACCTTCATCGGCATCATCCTCGTCAGACGACGACAATGGAAGCAGCACATCGGTGGTGATGCGCCTACCGGCGGACCACTGCAGCGGTGCTGTGGAAGAAGAGCGGCTTACCTGCGATTTGGGCCCACTACAGATCGACATCCCTCGCCAACAAGCGCTGGTGCGACCGGAACAGCGGAAGAGTCCCACGGCTGTGGCGACTCCCAGTACAGCAGAGGGACATCCGGAGATGGGACCGGAGGAAGAGGAGACCATTGCAAGCTGGCGGAGTGGTGAGGAACCTCCTTACTCCCCACAGGCTCCAATGGAGGCGGCCGTAGTGAAGGCCCCAACCAAGGCCCAAGCTGAGCCGAGAAGCGTCGCGGGACATCCGGTGTCGGACGTCGAAATAGAAGAGGAAGTTCCGGAGTGGGACGACTCCACCCAAGATGGTGCCATCTCGCGAGAGGAAGATGACGTCACTTCCGGGTTTAGCAGCGGAACCAACCGGGAGCATCCGGCAGTGGCGCTGAGCAGCAACCGTCTAGTACAGCAGGATGGAGAGAGATATCGGCAGGCTATGCGAGGCCATGGAGGACAGCGGGTTGATGACTCTGCTACCCCCAAGGCCACGACGGGTCGTGGCATCGCCAAGCTGCTGATTTACCTGCCGAAGCATAAGAACACTTCCCCATTCCCTTTGCCCAGTGCCAAGGCCAATGCCCTTGCCCCTTTCCCTACCATGTCACCTTTGGGGTCATGTTCGAGCCAAGGGTGGTCTGGGAAGTCACGGGACACATCTGAGGAGGGGCCTGTGTAAGCCATGGACTGGGGGGACTGTAATCGTTTGGATGAGGGATCCAGGAAGGAGGTTGTACCGTATGTGAAACCACCTAAGATGAATCCTACTATCTACACCCACATTGTTAGAGGGAGGTATAAGCGTTATGGGGCCTCTACACATTCCAGCATCACATCTGGGGTATTATCAGGAGGGGACTCAGAAGGGCTTGAGACTGCCCTGGTGGTGAGAAATCAATTGAGGGATCATAGCACTAAGTGGTGGGCTCCGTTATATGAGGGTTACTCTGAATGGTTGGACCGCACTAGATTCATTCTGATGACAGGAGATGTGATTGATCACTGGTGGGATGTGGGTGTATACTCGGCTAAGGAAACCCAAGAAGAGCTAGTGAGGAGATGGGATGAGATCCAGAAGGGGATAGTCACCCCTAAAGGGTCATCTATTTTGTATGATGTTATTGTATACTACCAGGTACAGTGGAAAACAAGAGATTGGTGAGAGTAAGCAGGGCTGAGAGAGCCATAGTGGCTAGGTATAAGCAGTCTCATGGCTTTGAGTATCCGTATGTTCCTGAGCCTGTAATGCAGGAAATTGAAGACAACCGGGATACATGGTTAAGGGAAGCGGTGGAGGACTACCTCAAATCTAAATCTAGTCACTCTGAGTACTGAACAGAGGCTAGAGTATGTTACCTCATGCGTGTCTGGAGTGTAGGCAGGAACACTTACAAACACAAGTTAGAATACAGACCAGAGAGTGGGCCGACCAGATCATATAGTGTCACCATTATCGATTACAACGGGCGAGAAGTTAAGAAACCTGATCCCAGGCACTATTATTGAGTGGATTCTCCTACGGAGTAGTCCAAGTGATGGGAGGGTAAAATGAATATGTTCTGTATTACAGTAATGCACTTGTGTTGTATTTGTATTTTTGTATTAATGTAAATTTTGTATTGTTATATTGCAGGTTGTCTGTTTGAAGGAAGACCCAGTAAATTCAGAATCAATTGGGGACCATTGGATCCACCAGAGGGAGATTGTAGCCCTGTGTAATTTTGGGGTTACATGCCTTTCTCCTCCTGTGCAATAATCCCTATTAAAAGGGCAGGTTTGCCAGGAGTGGTCATGGGGTTTGCCCTCACCTCCTGTGATGCATATTATTCAGAGAAGGAAGAGACATCAGGCACAGGGGTGGTGCCTACTGAAGCTATATAATATGCAGAACTTCCTCAATTTAGTGTGTGTGCCTCACCATCTGAGTGAGGTGAGTCTATCCAGCAACCTGTCAGGGCTCTGGCAGTGTTTGTGGCCCTCCCTCTAGGGAGTGGTGTGGAAGACTATACCTCCTACTTCATTAGGGAGTAGGGGAAGAGTTAGACTTGCTTTCGGGGCCCTTACCTGGGAGTGTAAGGTCAGGGACTTCCTTTGGGTTGGCAACCTGAGAATGAGTGGCTAGATGACCAAGCCACTATGATGGGCGGCTGTCCATGTCTGCTGTTAATAAAGGATGCCAAAGAAAGAGAACGCTTCTGTCCTGTGTGTGGAGTCACTAAGGAAGAAGGTGCACATACTGTAGAGGTTCTCTTTCAGAGACTCCTCCCTGCAATGCTGGGGGTTTGGAAGAGATGGAGACGCTGTACCATGAGTGAGTATAACTCAACATTACCTCACAAGCCAGTCCTGATGCTATTCCCCTTAATACCATCAAGCGGGAGACTCAGGAGTCCTGTAAGCCAGCAGGTGCACCACACTATAGCTATGTGTAACCAGAGTAGTATTTCCCTAGAGGGGCCAATCTGCGATTGGGGGGGGGGGGAACCCGTTACATATATGTTAATAAAGTTTGTTGTGTATACCTTGACAAAGCGCTCTGAGAAGCGTGAAACGTTGGTGGGGCTTTTTTGCCCTTTTCTTGCCCTCATGACCATTAAATAATTATTTTTTATGGGAAACGCACTCTCCTGTTTGTTTATTTTTCTATGGACATTTGTTGTAGTGCTCCACCATTCTTCCTTCTTCTCTTACACGCCGTATAAATAGGATTTGGGGCGTCTTCCTTGAGGCTACACCAAGGAAGCGTGGTTACCCTGCCTATCAAATGTCACGCTGTGCTCACCAAGGAGAAGGAGGGACCCGAAACTGAGGTGAGATGGGTAACAACTGCACCCACAGCTACGGGGACACGACTGGAAAGTGGAAAATAGGCGTCTGGAACCGTCTGGGAGTATAAGATAGAGTAAGATACTCGCCAGATGAGAAGGGAGGTTCCAGAAGATAGTTGGTACCGAGAGCCTGGGGGCCAGAGACGGGAGGTAAAGCTCAAAGAAGAAATGGCTGAGCATAAATAGGAGGAAGAACCAATAGGGAGAGGGGGAGTGATGAGGGAGCGGCCCCAGGAAAGATAGGGATTGGTGGGGACAAGATTGCCACAGCTGTGCTGGATGCGAGGCTTGTGGGCGGTGCACGCGCATCAGGCGTGTGCGCCGCATGGGAGAGGAACACGCGGCCTCAGCAGGTGGAAGAAGGTGCGCACGGCCTGAGCAGGGGATGGGAGTTCATCCCACGAGAGGGCAGAGGAGTCCCTGTGTGTGTGCGCGGCCTGAGCAGGGAACGGGAGTTCATCCCGCGAGAGGGCAGAGGAGTCCCTGAGTGTGTGCGCGCGCATGCGCACGTCCTGAGGCAACTGCGGGAACCAGAGAGGCAGGAGATTGGTCCCGCTCACGGCGGTGAGTCTGTGGGGCCGGGGAGCGCTGGGTGTGTTGCGGCAAGGGAGGAACCCTCTTTAGGAGAGGTGTTCCCCGAAGTCTTACATCAGACTATCCAAGAAAGAATTGGGGATCAGGTTCCTGAGGCAAGACCATTCTGACACTGCAGATGGGGTGTCTACCTGAGGCTACACCAGGGAGGAGTGGTGACCCGACTGTATCCCACTACGAAGACTAGCAGTAAGTGGACAGGGCCTCTGAGGTGGCATCAGAGACCTCTGTGTAGTCAGCAATAAAGAGACTATTGCTAGGGTGAACATTTGTCCCGGTTTCGCCGGGACAGTCCCGTTTTTTTCATTCCTGTTCCGTTTGCCGGTCCGTCCCGGTAATGTACTGGTTTTTGGCCCTGGTCCCGCTTCTTGTAGCAGGATGCAGTGGTGCGCAATGCGGGGGCGCTGCGCGAGGCCGCGGGGCGGTGCGCGGTGAGGAGAAGATGCGGTAGCAGGTGAGGATTTGCAGAATGCCGGGGGTTGGGCTTTTGGAGAATGCCGGCCGGGCCGCAGGGAATTGGTTGAAGGTTGCCGGGGCGGGTCTTTATAGGATACCGGGCCGCAGGGGATTGGTTGGATGTCGGAGGAAGCCGGGGCGGGGCTTTGCAGGATGCCGGGCCACAGGGGATTGGTTGGAGGACAGAGCACCCTGAGCTGCTTCCTTCTCAGAGCAGGTTGAGGTGTGTGTGTGTCTGTCTCTGTGTGTGAGTGTTTGTGTGTGGCTCTGTGAGTGTGTGCGTGTGTGTGTGGCTCTGTGTGTGTGTGTGTGTGTGTGTCTGTGTGTGTATCTGTGTGTCTGTGTGTGTATCTGTGTGTCTGTGTGTGTATCTGTGTTAGAGTGTGTAGCTCTGTGTGTGAGTGTGTGGCTCTGTGTGTGAGTGTGTGGCTCTGTGGCTCTCTGTATGTGTGGCTCTGTGTGTGTGGCTCTGTGTGTGTGACTCTTTGTGTGTGACTCTTTGTGTGTGTGCGTGTGTGTGTGTGTGTGTGTGTGTGTGTGTGTGTGTGTGTGTGTGTGTGTGGCTCTGTGTGTGAGTGTGTGGCTTTGTGTGTGTGTGAGTGTGTGGCTCTGTGTGTGAGTGTGTGGCTCTGTGTGTGAGTGTGTGGCTCTGTGTGTGGCTCTGTGTGTGAGTGTGTGGCTCTGTGAGTGTGTGTGGCTCTGTGAGTGTGTGTGTGTGGCACTCTGTGAGTGTGTGGAGCTCTGTGAGTGTGTGTGTGTGGTGCTCTGTGAGTGTGTGTGTGGGTCTGTGTGTGGGTCAGTGGGTCAGTGGGTCTGTGTGTGGGTTAGTGGCTCTGTGTGTGTCTCTGTGTGTGGGTCAGTGGCTCTGTGTGTGCGTGTGTGTGTCTCTCTGTGTGTGTCTCTCTGTGTGGCACTGTGTGGGTCAGAGGGTCTGTGTGTGTGGGTCAGTGGTTCTGTGTGTGTTGGTCAGTGGTTCTGTGTGTGTGGGTCAGTGGTTCTGTGTGTGTGTGGCTCTGTGTGTGTGGCTTTGTGTGGGTGTCTGTGTGTGTGTGTCTCTGTGTGTGTGTGGCTCTGTGTGTGTGGCTCTGTGTGTGTGAGTGTGTGTGTGTGGCTCTGTGAATGTGTGTGGCTCTGTGAGTGTGGCTCTGTGTGAGTGTGTGTGGCTCTGTGAGTGAGTGTGTGGCGCTCTGTGAGTGTGTGGCGCTCTGTGAGTGTGTGTGTGGCACTCTGTGAGTGTGTGTGTGTGTGGCGCTCTGTGAGTGTGGGTCAGTGGGTCAGTGGCTCTATGTGTGGGTCAGTGGCTCTGTGTGTGTGTGTCTCTGTGTGTGTCTCTGTGTGTGGGTCAGTGGCTCTGTGTGTGTGTCTCTGTGTGTGTCTCTGTGTGTGGCTCTGTGTGGGTCAGAGGGTCTGTGTGTGTGTTGGTCAGTGGTTCTGTGTGTGTGTGGCTCTGTGGTTCTGTGTGTGTGTGGCTCTGTGTGTGTGTGGCTCTGTGTGTGTGTGGCTCTGTGTGTGTGGCTGTGTGTGTGTGTGTGTGTGTGTGTGTGTGTGTGTGTCTCTGGGTGTGTGTGTGTGTGTGGCTCTGTGTGTGTGTGTGTGTGTGGCTCTTTGAGTGTTTGTGTGGCTCTGTGAGTGTGTGTGTGTGTGTGGCTCTGTGAGTGTGTGTGTGTGTGGCTCTGTGAGTGGGTGGGTGGCTCTGTGAGTGTGTGTGTGTGTGTTTGGCTCTGTGAGTGTGTGTGGCTCTGTGTGTGTGTGTGTGTGTGTGTGTGTGTGTGTGTGTGTGTGTGTGTGTGTGTGTGTGTGTGTGTGTGTGTGTGTGTGTGTGTGTGTGTGTGTGTGTGTGGCTCTGTGTGTGTGTGCCTGTGTGTGTGTGGCTCTGTGTGTGTGGCTCTGTGTGAGTGTGGCTCTGTGTGTGTGTGGCTCTGTGTGTGTGTGTATGTGGCTCTGTGTGTGTGGCTCTGTGTGTATGTGTGGCTCTGTGTGTGTATGTGTGGCTCTATTTGTGTGTGTGTGTGTGTGTGTGTGTGTCTCTGTGTGTGTGGGTCAGTGGCTCTGTGTGTGGGGGTCAATAGCCCTGTGTGTGGGGGTCAGTGGCTCTGTGTGTGTGGGTCAGTGGCTCTGTGTGTGGGTCAGTGGCTCTGGGTGTGTGTGGGTCATGACAATGGGATACATTATCGCGCCGAGGCATCACGTGATGCCACATTGTCATGGCAACATGTCACCGCCTGATGTCAGTGTCTCATTGTCATGGCAACGGGGTGCGTCACGTGATGTTATTTGTTTTATAAATAATTTTTTAATGTGTCTCGGCTTTTCATTTTGAAAATCTGGTCACCCTAACTATTGCAGCAGAGATTCGTGAGGCGTTCCCTGAAGCTATACCAGGGTGCGTGGTACTCAAAAGCAAGAAAGAAAGAATTGTGCTTTATTTTGTATGGCTCCTTACTGAAGAAAAGGGTCCACGCAAGTGCTCACAAGTCCTCAGAAGATGGTGGTTTTGCTCTGAAGGAGACCGCATGGTGCTGGATTTTGTGCTTTCAAAATGGTGGTTCCAGAGAACTGGGGACCGCATGGACTCTTTACTACCTCAAAATGGCGGTTCCCACCACTACCAGGGAAGCCATGTGCTCTTTTGCAAAAGTTGCATCAACTTGCAAGCTTTTGCTGGATTAGTTTGCAGAAACCACGCGAACTGCTGAAACCCCTCCCCCTTGCTTGCTCCGGATTGGACTTTACTATCCACCAGGGGGAGGAGCTGGGTGTGCCCTGACGGAACACACAGGATGTGAGGAGCTAGACGCACGTGTACTCCAGAGACAGCAGTCGTGCCTCTACTGTGGACTGTTGTACTACCCAGATGGAGAACCGTGGGCAGATTTATGAACTGGCCGGAGGAGTCCCTGTCATCCGGGACTCCAATGGGACCCAACTCCTCGGGTCTGCCCGCTCTGTGATTATAGTGAAACGCAGGAGGTCAGGTGTGGGATTCGACTTGCAAGACGAAGCCCATGACGTCATCATAGAGAGACCAGCAAGAGACGGAGTCGCACGGAGAACGGAGAGACGCTGAGAGGAGAGTCAGTGCATGTCAGCAAGATATTTACTTCTGCCCCCACAGACTGCGTTTATAAGCATATAACACATTAAAGAGATCCTTATGGGCTACTCTGGTCGATACAGTATATGCATTTTTACTATTTTCATATATTTGTGTTTGAATTAAAGTATCCTGTTTTTTATGTCCAAGTATTCCCCATCGCTTTTTTTGGGGAACCCTATCGAAGGACTTACTATCCAGTGATTCCAGTTAGAGGGAGATACACTTTCCCTATATATGCCTAACATCATGACATCACAAATGTGAGTATACATCTGTACTAATATATAGTAACAATACTTATTGAGTAACAATACTTATTGAGAAACAAACAGACTCTTTCTTGTCGTTTTGCTCCCCATTTTAACCCAGTTACCGGGTAAAGAAAGGACGATCTTGATTAACAGAGGAGATCACATGGTACAGGCGCGATAAAGGCACAAAACTCAAGAGAAATTTAAACACTACAGATTAATCGAAGAAATTAACATTTCTGTGGTCTTCTCTCCTTTTCCACATATTCCCTGGATTGGAGCACTTGGCCCAAGAGAACCAACGCCAAGCATCGACATTTTCTGGGTTTTAAGAGAACCCATGTTTTTTTAGGCAGCAATCCATCTTGTTTCTATTGAGACAGTTCATGGTCAACCTATGTGACACATTTTTGTAATATAATCACAGCATGTTCAATCACCTTATATGTTATACCACGGGGTCAGTGATAAGTTTGTAGTGATATTTTCTATGATTTCTCTGTCCATTTAACTCATTAAGTGCTGGGTGTTCCTGTGATGCAGTGTAACCCCTTCAGGCCAGCACAATAAGGGTTACTCCTTTTGCAGCATTCGTTAAACTGTGCACACAATATACTGTATGACTGCTAAATGTCATTTTACCAAGGTCGTTCCTGTTTTATTTCTACCGTAAAAAAATAATAAATAAAATAAAAATAACTGCATTCATCCCGTCTTTTGCTTCTTTTTTTTGTTTTGCATTAGCACACAAACTCAACGAAGTCTGAATGATATTGTGTTTTTTCTAAAAATGTAAGCTCAGACAATCAGAATGTTCCATTGAAAGCTTATTATTTTAAATGACATAATTGCATCATGGAACTTTTAGAAACCTAGTTATCTGATTGGCTGAGAAATGTGTTTAGGACACAATCTGCGTGTAATATGTTCCATTCATCCACAATCCTTGGGAGGATCTGCTTACATTTTAACTCCACACCCTTTTTGCCTTGCTGCTGTTAATTATCATTGCACTGGGGGGGGGGGGGGGGGGAGGGGGGGGAGGGGAGGGCCGGGGTTTAAACACAAATCCTGATTCAACCGTGGATAGGTTTAGTGAAGCCAATCTCAAACCTGAAATAATAGTAATTTCCTAGATAATCTTTAAATATATACTGTATCAATTGTAATGAGAAAAGAAAAAAAGAAAGAAATAATGAATATTTATAAGCGAACTTTGTCATGCGGAGTCTGAAGGCGTAGAAGCCAAAATCCAAAATCAAGATGTACATTGTTCTTACATTATTTCTGTTGTTGTATGGGACCCCAGTATACTATAGCGGGAGTCTTGTGACTAATTGTGGTACAGTTGCTTGGTAAGATATGAAAATACCAAAAAAAAAAAAAAAAAAGGGAGGATTACTTTAAGACCACAGTCTTATGTACCTTCCTATAGTGAACAACAATAAACTAGAGAGAGCTATAGGACTAATTTCAACTACATAATATTTTAAACCCATAAAAAATTAAACCTATATAAATTATTTAAGCATAATTTCATAATTAATACCCCAGAATACAGTATCCTAAAAACATACTTTATTGATATTAAACATACTAAATTTAACCCAAAAAGAGACATGCGTAGTAGATATGCATGGAACTGGCCAGAAAGGTCGGCTTGGAGTTTAGAGGGGCTCAGTGTCAGGGGAGAGCGTGAGACCTCTAACTTTCTCCTGCATCTCCTGCGACGTTGCGGCGTTATATGACGTCTCGGCATCACATTGTCATGGCAAGGGAACATTGTGGCGTAATATGACGTCATGGCAACATGACTTAAATCAGTTTAAATGTTGTGGGGAAGAGCGTGGGTCTTCTGTATGTGTGGGGCTCGGTGCAACTGCACTGATGGAACCGCCATCAAGGCAGCCATGCTGGTCAGTCCTAAGTAATGCCACATAATTCTATCATATAAATTATTGCACCAATTCACAACATAATGCCCATTAAGTCAAAAGTGTCCCAGGTCTTATTGGCAGAAATCTTAAGGTGTCTACCGCAAATCCAGGAATACAAGTTTCTTTAATGAGTTACTTATGCCTCTTGTGTTATTTTTTATTTGATTTTTTTTGTATGCCATGGAAATAAAGTAGAAGCACATTTGCCAGTTGTATCTCATTTCCTTAGAATTCTTAGTGGAGTTGAAATCTTCACTGCATTGCTAAGTAGGGACTGGGTTATATGTACAGTTGGATGCCGGCCAAGGTGGGGCCCTCTCTCTGCCAGTTTAGTCCTCCCCCCGTGTCTTTTTACTTGCAGATTTCACTAGCATCTTTTGCTCTAGCTCCAATTTTCCGTAGGACAGGACATGAATTTAAACTAAGTTTCCAAACATCCAATTTCTATTTTGCTCAGTTCATTTATCAAAATAGCTATTATTTGTGCATATAAGTTTCCATGTTTATGTGCATTATTTTGTGAGGTTACTTGCCACTGGCATGCAGTCTTTTCCAGGGTTCCTTATGTTACTGGTACTGATCCCCATCTGGCAGACTCTTTATCATGAAGTCGAAGAGCTGGGAATTTTTTGTATACCCAGGACACTTAATCAAAGATGTTCAGGAGGCATATAGATCACAGCTCAGTCTGACAGGTTACACTGTAAGTACAAATAACTCCCCCATCCATCACACGGCACACTTGTGAGTACGTGACTTGTTTATGTGACAAGGGTTAATAAACACAGCTATCTAGCTGACCCACTCCCCCACCCCCCAGGTTCCCTCAAATGAGCAATAGCTCTCCTCAACCCATCACAAGTATCCCCTTAAAAAATCGCTAGGGTCCATGGTCCCCGTTTACTAGGACAAATATGTAATTAACACAGAAAAATGTACTGTAGCAAAATTAGTCTGAAAATGTACCCACGCGCTTAAAAATGTACAAAGTTCAGTAAAGGCCCCAAGACACAATACTTATTACATTTTAGATTTAATATACAAAAGTAGTACACAACAAAATTCTTATAAAAAACATACAGTGCAATATATACAGACAGTTTCATCAAAATAATGGCATAAACAAAGAAAATCTAATTTACGTTACCGCATGCACCATCAGATTCCTCAAAGGGTCTTGAGTTGAAAGTAGGACATTTCATGTGTCATAGCTTTTACACTCCCTTGGTTGAAATCTCGATTTATATTCTAAATGCATGTTTTTTATCCTAAAAACTTCCTGCATTAGAAACTTGATAAGCCCACTTTCTGAACATGTCCTTAACCCACTCCCTCATCAAATCTGCAGTGACACCTTTATGGCTTCAGGAGAAAAAATATCTTCCTTTTTGAATCAAAAGCTGCATGAATGTAGGAAATACCCTATCATTTCTATCATATCTGGAAGGACACCACTTTCACTGTTGCATTGGTATAATTACAATACATACACATGTACTGTAGATATCAAACTTAATACGGTTATTGCTAAATTTGAGAGGCAAATTGATATTTGACCTTTGCACTCTCGCAATCGTGGACTCTTACAACGTTTAATTTGCCTAATTGCAAATGTTACAAAGATATATTTGTGACAACACGGAGAGCAGAGCACACAAGAGCAGATGGATGCCCACCAGAGCTAGCTGAGAGAATCTCTCAACCCCCTCTGATAATTCACAAGTGGGTAGCAAGCTGCGCCCAGAGGCTGAAATGGAAACTTGCAGAGCAAACTGTACCCAGAAAAAGGGATTCGGGAGCAAAGCGGGGTCCAGAAGTAAGGAAAGTGAATGGACAGGCAAAGTACAGAACATGCGGCAGGCAAGAGGATGGTCAATCAGACAGGGGTCATCAACAGGAAATCCAGAGAAGGGTCCAAATAGCTGGTGGCCAGGCCAGCAGAAAGAGACAGAGGCAGGCAAAAGGCAACAAACAAAGGCAACAGGAAATAATCAGCTTTAGCAGTAATGAGAACAGTACTGCCTGGACCTTTTATAGTCCAAATCAGGAAGCCTGGAAAACCAGAGTGGGAAAGAGCATCACTACTGAGTTTGAAAAGAGACCGTGTAAAACTGGCGACGACCAGAATGGACTCGCAGTCAGGACATGACAGTATTACCCCCGGTAAGCGAGCTGAGGCCCAGGCTTGGTTAAATGCTGTGCATGAAATAAGTGAACCCGGGGACATGCACATCTGTGGCAGGCTCCCATGAAAGGTAGCTATAGCCCTTCCAATCAACAAGATATTCTAAGCGGTTCCACTACAGCGGGATTTAAGATTGAATATGGGCTTGAGTTTTGGGTGGTAGCCTGCAATCTAATCATGGACAGCCAGACTCGATCTTCTACTGCATACTGGGGAGAGGTTAACCATCTTAGGTCCGCACATCTTTTATATGTTTTTATATGTTAGTTTGGCATGTGAATGCCTCTGGACTACTCTCGTCTGAACTTGGATTAAATGACATGCCGAGTCCCGAGCAGTGGGCACATCCTTGACTGTTTTGTAGGTGGACAAAGAAATAGGGACACACAGTAAAAAGGTGAAATGCTGGTGGAAGAATAGGTATAGTTGTTGTCGGATCCATGAAGGCGATACACACGAGTTATAAATGGTGAGGTCAAGACTGGAGCATAGATCAGGCTGGGTAGGGGGACAAAGTGTCCCTTCTTGGAAGACAAGTTTATAATTACCCAGATTACAAAGTTTTTTTTAGACAAGGGGAGCCCCATTATGAAGTGCATTGAGAGCCTCTGTCAGGACTTAGCCGGTAAGGGGAGCCAGTGTCTATAGGGTTTCTGTGTCAACATCTTCATTCGTTTACAAACTATGCAGTGTTGCACACATTTCTCTACCTCTTCCTTCATGCTGGGCAACCAAAACCAACAATGAATGAGTTTGAGAGTCTTTTGTATTCCTTGATGGCCTCAAGGTGTGGGGGAGTGCAGGTTCAATATGTAATAAAAAATAAATGGAACATAGTGCAAATAAAGTGAAAGAAGCCTTTTCCCTGCCAATGAGCTGCAGGCTTCTGTGACTGGATATGAACACACAGCACCGCTCTGCTGCAGACTCCGCAGGAAGCTTTATTCACGCACTGGCACTGTTATCTCCAATCTGATAAACGTACAGGCCCGGGAAAACGAAAGAACCGACACACAGACAGTGTTTCAATCCTTCCGCCTCAGTTTATTAAGCATAGGGTAAAGATTTTTATACAGAAAAAAGAAAGGTTTGGTTAGAGGCGTAACGTAGGTGTAACCTGGGTGTAACCTGGGTGTGGCTTGGGTGTGGCGTAGATTAGAGGCATGATTTATGGGCAGGACATATTAGTGGAATGATTTTGGGGCGTAATTCTCCCTATACAGGCACTGTCTAAATACATAGCCCATTCATTGTCTGTTATCAAAAAACCTTGAATTTCTCTAGCAACTTTGTTAGACGAATTTACCTCTCTCAAGAGAACCAGTCTATTGTTTATTAAACAGCAGGAAGCTGACAACATAAAAAGTATCTTAGCAAAATCCAAAGGAAAGAGGAAATGTAATTTGGCAGAAGCTGAATACATTAGAAATTATATTTCAGCAAAAGGCTGACTACAGAATCTTAACAGGTTATGAACAGACAAAATGGATGGTTTAACACAAATGCAGTTTCTGGCCTTACCTACTGTCCCTAACATAAAGTTTATAACAATCATATGTTTTAGATACTCGATCAAATGGAGACTCACGTGGTGTCAATCTAAATAGGGCGTTTCAGAAATCAGTGGCAATGAGCTTGACTCTGGTGTGTGGAATGCAGGAACTTCAGTCAGATAGGATAGCATACGGTGTCAACAGTGTCATACGAAATGACACATAAAATGCTGATGTCATCAGATTGGGTTACTCCCCGCTACTTCCGTCCCAGACCTCTCCGTCTCAGCTCAGCACTGTCCGAATCGATAGTGTGTGAAGCTGCAGGTAGATGTCCTGATAGTGGGGGGTCTTTTGCGCAAGTTCTCCCGTCCGTGGAACAGCTCGGTGCAACAGCCAAGGGGGAGCAGTGTGGTGTCCTCTGATGACGTCACACGGGCGACTCTATGCATTTCACTAGGCGTGTAGCTTCGTCAGGAGTCACCTTGATGGCCTGTATCAGTATTCCTTGATGGCCTGTAAGTGGAATGTCGTGACACCATTCCAGGAACACTTCGTGTCTCCCCTTATATACCAAACCTCCAACCCTTGTCGTACATTCAAGATGTTTCTTGAAGAACAGTAATTCCTTCAAGTCTTCAGGGTGACCTGCAATTGAGTTTCCCAGAAGGTCGGAACAATAGTTGCAATAACTTTCAGAGGGTTAAAATAGGCAGTGGTTCCGGGCGGTATAATAATTTTTATGATCCGTGATCACCATGACAGGATGGGAAGCACTTTGCAGGTAGTGTCGCCAATGTTGTCATTGACAAAACTTGATTGCTAAAAGTTCTTTATCATATATGGGATAGTTTAATTCTGGACCAGTCAATTTATGCAAATGCTATGCATTGGAGTGTAGAACAGTATCTTCATCGTGTTGTGAGAGGCATCAGTCTCTAGAACAAAAGTTGTACGGATGTTCGTTTGAATCAAGACAAAACTTCACAAAACATCACTTTCAGCTGCTTATACATTGAGTCAATGTCGGAGGTTCTTTTTAAAGGTATTCTGTTGAGAGTGAGATTAGTTAATGGAGTTACTAGTCGACAGTATTCATGTACAGTATAAAACGATGAAAGAAATGTGCAAAGCCAATAAATTGTTGCACCTCTGTGATGCTACAGTATGTGGCATAGTCCTATCTAGAATGGTGTGAATTTTCCATTTGCCCATGGAAACGCAGTCAGGGGTTAGAATATACCCAAGAAACCCCACTGTTACATGAAAAGAACACTTGTCCAGCCTGCATATACAGTAATCTGTGTATAATCTGTATATGAGTAATCTTTTCAACACTTCAAGTACATGTTTCACATGTTCCGTTTTCCACTGCGAAAATGTCAGCTAGGTAAACTGCAAAAGAAGGTCAAGTAGATCCCTAAAAATGTAATTGACAAAAAACTGAAAGGTCACAGGGGCATTGCAGCGTCTGAATGGCATTTCCATATATTTTAAATGTCCGTGTGTAGTCTTAAACATGGTTTGCCAATTATCTCTCATGCGGATCCTCACTAGGCTGTCCGCCCCTCTTAAATCCAACTTGAAGAACCAGGATGTATCCTGAACTTGATTGATTAGGTCTGGGGTGAGAGGGTATCATTTTTTTTTTATGGTAATCTCATTTAGTACTTGGTAGCACGTAGTGATGTTGTAAGACTCCTACTTGGAAGTCTTTTTATTTAAAAGTGACGAATCTACAGCTGACCAATAGTTACACTTTCATAGTTTGAGTGTGGGTTTCATTAACTGGCACTTATCTGCTGTGCCTGTGTATATATGTGCGGTTCCCAGCAGAAAAGGAGACTGCGCTCGTCTGTTCTCTCCTGGATATCTCTGTTTATCCACCTCTCCCCCGCAGCTCCCAAATCCTCCGGCGATCACCCGGGACAACAGTCAGAAATACAATAAAGTTGGAGCGCAGAGAGAAAAGGGTGGTGTTAGACAAAATCACTTTAATGGGTAAAATAACATTTAAAACTTACAATTAGTAAAGCTGCATCGCCCATGGGGTTCCCAAGCCTGTCCTCACTAACACTGCCTCCCTCGGCAGTGTCCTACTGCGAGTCGCTGCCCTGCTACAACCCGGAAGTAGAAGTCCAATACAGGGCTCTCTCGCGAGATCACTACTCAGGAAGTGCTGGCTCTGGCTGGATAATAGAAATGAACCCCCGATAGGCTATAGGTACCACTCTCCAAGACCGAGTGTGTACCCTATATTCTATGCAACCCCTCGCAGTAGGACACTGCCGAGGGAGGCAGTGTTAGTGAGGACAGGCTTGGGAACCCCATGGGCGATGCAGCTTTACTAATTGTAAGTTTTAAATGTTATTTTACCCATTAAAGTGATTTTGTCTAACACCACCCTTTTCTCTCTGCGCTCCAACTTTATTGTATATATGTGCGGTGCCTAAGGCTCATAACATCTGCGGTGATATCTGTGTGACTCTGGTGCAGTGTTGGGTCAGGATATTAGGCTTTGCCACATTTAAACCTGCTTTCCTTGGGAGTTCCACCTTTTCTGCTGCATACACCTCTAGTCTCTGTCTGGATCACACTCTATCTATGACAATCACTATGTGTATTTGACCTAGTATTACCCCCTTATTAGGAGCAGTAGTCTGTTATTAGGACTTTTCCATACCTTACTTTCTATCTAGTGAGCTCTCCACCTATGATTGTAACTTCTTGCACCTATCTGTTATTATCAATATATGGGATTTATAGGTGCGAACTAAGCTTTGGTCCTAGGTGGTCTACCTATACCACGGCTGTATCTGCCTTGTATCTCCTAGATTATTAGCTTTATGTGCTATTCAGTGGCTTATATCTAGAGTAGATGGAAGACAGTCGTCATATTTAATTTAATCTATTTTTAATCTTGGTTACACCTACATTATCGGTAATATATGTTTTATGTAATGTTAATAAAGGTTATATTTTAATGTATGTGGTGTGCATCTAAGTGAATTCTATTCTGAGTGCACTGCCTTGTGTGCTCGTCACCTTCCTGTATCCTGAACTTGATTGATTAGGTCTGGGGTGAGAGGGTATAATTTTTTATGGTAATCTCATTTAGTTCTTGGTAGTCAATAGGGATGAAGATCACCTGTCTTCTTCTGGACAAAAAACGGGGACGTGGAGTGTTGTATAAATCTTTACCGTAGGGTCTCGTTGATATCCTCCCTGAGTACCTTCTGCATCCACTGCCTCGAAAATATCCCTGAAGTCCTGGATTGAATTGGCCATAAAATATTCCGCCGGCGTACTAGAAGTGTCCCAGTTAGATGTCAAACTAGTTGACTGTCGAAGGTATTTCTATTGATAAAAGCATGACTGGAAAGATATCTTACAGGCTCCCCAATCAATAGCCGGATAGTGCGTAATTAGCCATGACATGCCCAGGATCATCTTGACATGTACATTTATTAAATCGAAACAGATGTGTTTTGGCTGATCCATAGACTTTATACGAAACAAAATGGTCACATATATGATGGCCCCAGAAATCAACAATGAACCATTTACTAATCTTATGGGTTCCGGTTTTTTCTTTAAGAACATGGGTATGAAGTTGATCTTGGTGTACTGAAGATCCTTAAAGTTTCCTGAGGCTCCAGAAGCGATCATTACATCTAAAGTTAACTGATCATGTGATCCCACAAAAATTACAGATAACAAAAAACATGCTAGGGGGTTGACCACCTGTTTCAGTTTAGAAGTGTTGGTTTCCACAGGACTATCGATCAGAGGTACACTCCTAACTCCGAGTGGAGTCGTTTTCCCATATTTAGTGGTGAACATTCTTTTATGAAATATCCTTTTTGTCCACAATAAAGACATACATTTTAATTTTGTTTAAGTCTTCTTTCATCCAAGGATAGAGGCCACTTACTAACCCCAATTTTCATTGGTTCTGGTGATGATAGTTAAATTGACCAGATAGGCGATGGTAACGAGAGCAGGGAGAACTAAAGCAAGGGAATCCTTGAGTTCCTCACTTAACCCATGTTGGAAAACAGCCACCAGAAATTCTTCTGACCAAGTTACTTCAGCAGTTTGTTGTTTAAAGTGGGTCGCGTAAGTGAGCAAATCCTGATCCCCTTGACATAAAGTTAGGATTTCAATGCCCTTGGTTTGATTAGCATATCGTCTTGCAAACATTTGCCTGAATTCGTGTAAGAGCAGAGCATAGTTTTGAATCATTGGGTTATTCTTACCCAGGCCAAAGCATTACCTCCCAGATTGGAGATGACAAAGATCATTTTTGACTGATCTGTCAGGAAATTCGCTGGCTTCATCAAAAACTGCAATCAATACTGCATGTGGAAGGCAGCAAATTGTTTGGGGTCTCCAGAACATCGTTTCGCGAGCGGAAGGCTATAACCCACATTCTGAGCAAGTAGTAAAAGGGTAGAGTTCCTTCAGAGCACAAATGCAAACCCTGGGAAATTGGAGCGAGCAAGAGCATCACTCCTGAGCTTGAGAAGAGACAGTGGAAACCCAGAACAGACTGGCAGTTGGGACATGACAATATTTATAATTCTTGTGAATAATAATTCAGTGGGATTGTCTGACTTTGCTCCATGGGTTCGTGCGTTTCCGATCCTTGAAAATGCAAATTTATTTGGGCCTCAGTTTTTAGATGAGGTCATGGCACAAGACGTGCAAGTCTTTCTCGTACATGAAACTAGCTTCCTTAGAAAATACTAGAACACGCTTTGGTAGAGAGGGTCGGTTTATCAGACCAATCTGGGACACCTCTAAACAGGTCCAAGTGAAAAAAACCTCCTTTAAGAACAGATTAATCTCAAACACCGGTGGATCATCTTCTTTCAAGCACTTTCAAGGCTGGTTGACGTAGACCACAACCAGGTATGTTCCCTTTCCAGATTCCTAAAAGGGAGACTGTTACAGTTGCAAGGAATCATCTCAGACAAATGGGTTCTCAGTTTTCTCCTTCCTCAAACAACTGCAGCCTTCGTTTAGACTCCTACCTCTCTTTAGCTCTAGAGCATAATAGAGTTAGCAAATTTAGCAGTTTCAGCCCAGGTAAGCCACCTCTTCTCCGTACAGAAGCCTGATGGTTCAATTCAACTAGTTCTAAATGTTAAAAAGCTAAACAAATCCATCAGGCAAATGAAATTTAGAATTGTGGGTCTATCAGTCACCCACTTTAGTCCATCCAAATTTTTTTAACGTGAAAATTATTTTTGGCCTGTCCAATGCTCCATAAAGTTTTCCAAGGATTATGAAGTTGATACTGTCCCATTTCCATCTCTAAGGGTTTCAGTATCTCATTTATCTAGACAAAATGCTTCTGGTACAAGCTATAGGTACTCTGACAGAGCAATGCAATTACACCATGGCTCTGTTAGAGAAGTTAGGAATTAGCATAAGCATAGAGAAATCAATCCTGATACAATCATAGTCCGTTATCTCTGTGTACATCCCCACAAGTTTATGTCCATAAAGGAATATATAGCGCAGGTCTTACACAAAAATCTAATTGCACTGAGGACACTAGCAGTAGTACTAGGGATATTCCTATCCCTGGGTACTGGTATTCACCAAGCTTCTCTCCTGTGCAGACAGTCACAATTGGTTCTGGTACACCAAGGCTTACGCTGGTCAGTCCTAATCTGTCTAGACCAGCTCTCAAAGACAGAATTTATTTGATAGTTTCTTATTCCACTCCCTCCTCCACATCCATTTCTGGAACCACTTCCAGGTATTGCCACAGACGCTTCTCTTTAAGTTTGGGGAGGATTCTCCCAAAAATGTGCTATGCGTGGAGACCAAGGCAGAATCCCACCTCCACACAAGTCTGTTAGAACTTAGAGCAGACAAACTATCCCTTCAGGCTTAAAGGTATTGATTCAAATGGACAACAGAAAAGCAGTGTCCTATATCAACAAGATGGGAAGCATTCACTCCAAAGGTCTACGCAGCAAAGCTCGAGAAATATGGTCTTGGGCACTGGCCAAACAAGTGTACCTCTCAAAAATGTTTGTTCTGGGAGAGACCAACAAAATAGCAAGACACACTATCTCATCAGAAGCTAACCCTCAGCATATTGTCTCTCAAGAGGGACTGAATAATTCTAGTGGAGGAGACATTGTGGGAAATAGACGTACTGTAGACATATTTGTCATTCCGACCTTTGCACAAATCACGAGATTTGTATCATGAGTTTGGACAAGGTAAGCATGTACAGTAGAATGGACACATTAGCATTCCCATTAATGTACCTAAAACTTCCATACTTCTTTCCTCCCCTATTCCTCTCCTGAGGGTATTACAAAAAATCAGTAATGACAAAGTAAAAGCCTTGGTCGTGATATACGTAATATGGCCATCCAACTCATGATTTCCCTTGATTCGCCTTCTCACCAAAGGCTCAGCTGTCCAATGAGGGATCACCCTCAATTGCTTTCAGGGAATGAAGGACCTCCTACAGGCGCTCCCACAATTCATTTAGCTGGCAGCACAATTGATAGTGTACAAGAGTAGCCCCTCTCTTTAATTATTTAAGAATTCATTAACTCCTCAGTAAGACCATGTACTAGAAAAAGGTATAATGAAATTATTCAGGAGTTCATAACTTGGAATAATGTCAATAGACCAAAAAACAAACTAGACCTTACCATTGAAGCAGTTTCAGAATTTTTAGTACACAAGTTTCAAAAGGGTGTGGTGGCTTCCACATGCAAGTAATACAGTGTGGCCCTAGGCATCTGTGAAAAAGTGGATTTCCCTGTCTGATAGTTTTTCAGTAAATGCATGTATCTAGCTACTGAGTCCAGCGGGGAGCTGGTTAATCACAGCCTGAGGCAATTAGCCAGCTTCAACATGGCTCATTAGCAGGGTTTAAAAGCATGGCTGACAGTAGTCTCAGGACACTCTGATCCAGGGAGGTGCTCACCCTGGACTGCTCTAGAGACCACGCCACACTTGGTCTTTTTCACCCTCTTGCCCCTGACATGAGGAACTCGGGACCCCGAAGGTAACTTTACCTCGTACTGACTTTGTGTGTTGTCATTGGTAAGGGGTTTAGCCCTCCAATCGATAGACAGGGACTAAGCACTGAAAATCATCAGTGCTCCAGATAGGAGCTAGGCTCGTTTCTTTGTGTTCCTCCTTTATGCTGAACGTAAGCTGTATTTTATGGTGTTCTAACTGCAGCGGATTAAAAGCCTATATTATTTTCTCCCAAAACAAGTCTCCTATTTCAAAATCTGCACGCATCTCTTACAGTCCCCTAGTACTTGGGCTTACTGTCCCAAAAACGATACATCCACTTACTAAGAGGTGCAACATTGTCGAGAAATATAACGCCCAAATACAATTTAACTTGGAACATTGAACCCCTGTTGGTCTTTCTGTCATCACTAGACAATACCTCTATAGACTTATCTATAACATTTGTGAACAAAAATGAATCTGGCGCTCTCAATCTATAAAACCCAAATACCAATTGGTTCCATTTAAAAAGATAAATCTGGGCGCATATGTGATATAGGAAAATCCTCCCAGGGAAAAAGGAAGGCAAACAGCAGCACAGCAATAGACGAAGAGAGGCTGATGGTGTAGATTAAAAATAGACTTTATTGAAACAACGTGCTGACAGGTCCTCTGACGCGTTTCAGCCCGTGGGGCCTTTGTCAAAAATGAATCTGGCGCTCTCAATGTATAAAACCCAAATACCAACTGGGACCATATAAAAAGATAAATCTGGGCGCATATGTGATATATACTGTATACAACCGTGTTTAGTGACAATAGTACTCAATGTGAAAATAAATAAAGATAACAAGTTTGCAGTTCTAAACCCAAAAGGAACTGTCCTCTGAAGTTCTGGAAGTATTGATCTTGAATACAAGTGGAGCGCAAAAAACGGGGAAAGACAAGAAATAGAATATAGTGCAATACTGTATCAAAAAATAGTGACAAAAGTGTTTAGGATCTAAAAAATGCACACTCACAAAGTATCCAAATATTTAAGACACATGAAACATGTGAACCTTGGTAGAATCTTCTTTAACCAAGCGTAGAATCACTCATCTATTGTATATTGGAGAGATGTGGTGCACGTTACCCCAGAAAAAATAGTTAGATAATCTCTGTGATGAACCAATCTGGCATAAATATTTCACAATTTAAAGGACATTCTATTACAGGGGGATAAAGAGGTGAGTCAGCACTAACAGTAACAAAGGCCAATAATTAAATCCCATAATGGTCCACGCTAGTAAGAGGATCTCCAAAACCCTCACAAGATATACCAATAACCCTAATGCCCACATCACATAAAAAGACTGCAATTCACATCAGTGAAGCATAAGGAAAAACTAAAATTGTATTCATTAACAGCAATAAATGGGGAGAAAAACACCAACAAGAGGTGGAAAAAGCAAGCAATATGATGCTATAAAACAATGTCCCCCATTCCCACAGATGAAAAGACCCTACAAACAGTGGGCACCAGGGGGAAAAAAGGGAGCGGGGATAGACACACCCAGAGGAACAAAAGCACTGATCAATGTAAGTGCTAAAAGTCCAAATGTCCATGCCCCCTTTATCATAGATGTTTGTTATTTAGTAGTTGTTCACAGCTGTTCTGGTTTATATTGCAAGACCCTGATAAGTGACCAAAAAAACTTAAGACTCTCAATATGGAGATCAGGGTTTATTTCATCCTGTTAATATCAAGTTCCTTGTTACGCTCATTAAAAAGAGTTAGAAGCATCTAAAATGGAACATGTCTTACCATAAGTTAAGAAGATAATAAAATAATTTACTTTGTATTATTAGGGTGACACTAAGAATTGTCATCAAACACCTGGAAAAATCGGTTGCTGGAGGCACGCAGACTGGGCACGTTACAGGCAGCCACGACTAGCGTGGCTTTTTTGCCTGCAGCAGCTTACTTCAAGAGGCTTGTATACCCCACCAGATCATATATTCCTGCAAACTGGGTTATTTTAGGCAATTTACATTACATGCTGCCTTTATTAGGGGTTAGTTAAAGGGACAGTCTCTCCTCTGAGCATAGGGTACCCAAATGCCAGTGACACGTTTTACCGGCTTATACTGATGCAGCGGCGGCTATTCGAACGATTAGCGCGGTACTGTATGTAGATCGGAATACCCATTTGATGGCGCGCATTTTGATTTAATCGTGCTGACTTAAACACGCGATTTGGTTATCGTTTTGTCCGGATTAGAAAATGGCATTTTAGCATGTTCTGCAATTCCGTCAAGAAACTCAAGTGGGCAATCGCGAGTTGTTGTCGTCAAAATCCAATAGCAATTCAATGTCATGATTACCATGTTGGCTGAAAACGGCTGTGATGCCTCCCCCACCCACCCACAGAGCCATTGAAGAAAATGTGGCGTGCTTTTCTTCAACTGCTAATAAGATTACCATGTTGGCTGAAATCGACTGTGATGCCTGCCACGCATGCACGCCATAAGCTCTTCAAAGCTTCTTCTATAGTGCTGTGCCAAGTCATCTTGGAGTTCACCGCTTATCAACAACACAACACCCCTCCCCCCCACAGAGCTGTTAATAAGTTTACCATATGGCCTTCAAAGCTGGCCCCCCACACACACACACTTTAGTAGTTGAATCAAATCATTAATAATTGTTCTTTAGAATTTTATTGGGTAATGAATCATACAAAAATGCAAAAATACAATAATTTGTGTACAGGCTTGTCTTTAACTTCGTTATGGTTCTGTATTGCTGTACTGTACAGTACAGTACTGAAAATAAAAACCAGAAATAATTGATTAAACAAAAAAAAAATTTGGGGGGTGGGAGGGGGGGTCTGATGATTTAAACACCCCACACACATGTTCAGTGTGCGATATTCATGTCTGCAATACTGTAGTATAATCAAATAAGCAATAATAGACTTTATTAAAGAAAAAAACATGTGCTGTATTACAGTAACATGTTCGCAAATCCGCAAAAACAATTTTTTGTTATCGCCATGGCTTGCATACCAAATATGGATATTCTGAGATTCAAGTTTTACAAATGCAGTACAGTATACTGTATATTTTTGGGGGTTATCACCATGGGCTTGCATATTGTAGCAATTATGGATAGTATGAGAATCAAACAGTACTGTTGCTTTTTAATTCCACACTAGTCATGTACGTTCTTTCTGAGGTGGGTGGCATACTGTAGTACTGTGATTTTTATTTTCGGGTGTGGGGATCAAAACATTATGATGACCTGTTGAGAATATGTCTTTGAACTACAGCTTGGAACTTCATACAGCTAGCACAGCTTGCACCCCCTTCCCCCCCCCCCCCCCGCACACACACGGCTCAAGGATTTCAACCTCTTATCAAGACCTCTGACAAACCATCCATTTTCAAATGCTTTTCTTTGTGGTTGCATTAATCTTCCCCAGCCTGCTCTCACCGTTCCGTATCATGAGCTGGGCAGAAGACATGTTGGATAATCCTTAATGCAGGAAAATAGTATTTTTCTACAGCATTTTATTGCATTATTAACAGAAATGATTGATTAAACAATAAAAATATAATAATTTTTAAAAAGCATTTTTTGTTTTTATATTTATTTTTTCCCAAACTAATGTGAAGTGCAATGCTTTGTTTGTTGAACTGTTCATAAGAATTTCAGGTCAGCAAGAGGGGTTAAAAAATAGATTTTTGTCCGGTGACAGCGCCTCCACCTGTGAAGGATCCTAGCACTGCACACAGGACCCAATACAATACACACACTTATTTATATATATATATATATATATATATATATATATATATATATATATATATAATAGATTACAGGTTTACTGAACATCAAATAAGAACATATAGTATATATAATTGAATAACAAATGTACTGCATGCCTCGCACAGCTGTAACCCCACCGTGCCCCCAACTGCCTTGTCCACACCCTGTTGGGGTTTCCCCCAGAGTAAGAGGAGAAAGGAGAGAGGGAGTCTCTGACTTTGACTGTTGTTGTAGAACACACAGGGGCTTAGTCACTATGATCCATTGTCGGTTTATGCACCTGGTCAAGCCGTAGAGCTTGATCAAGCAGTGAAGCCGAACTAGGTGTATCATGTGTATGTAAAGGGTAACAACTATCCTCCCAGTGGTCCCACTCATCTCTCCACTGGCCACCATAAATGAGTACTCACATCCGCCCAATCGGTCACATTACACCACAGTGAAGCTGCCATCCCCAAGATTCATTTACCTTTACAGCTCAAGACTCTGGTCCCCCCGAAGAATAGACAAATTATGAAAAACATAATTTCACAAAACGTGTCTGAAAATGAAGGTAATTCCTATAAAGGCATAGGTTCAATCAATGCACAAACACACGCAGGTTTTATATAACTAAAGACGTTACAGTGCTTGTGTAGAAAAAGGGATTATAAAGTTACATGCCGTTATAAGGATCAGACAGTTTATAAAATAAAAAGTAGCCAAGCAAAAAAACGGTAGAGAGAGGTGTGTGTCTGTGTGTGTTTCTGTGTCTCTGTGTCTGTGTTCGTTTGTGAGAGGGGTCTTACCTAATCCGGAGAGGCGTGCCTTCTGTAGTGTCGCGTTGCCATGGTGACAGACGTCACATGACATCAGGACAACATATGAACCCAAGTGATTTGAATCGGCGCTAGAAACACCCACAAAAGTGATAATAGTGTAATAAAAGAAACACTGTGAAATAGGGTGAACCCCAAAAAATACTTTTCAACCTTCCGAGGAATATGTATAGATTCCCTACAAACAAATCTTGGTCTGGGGGGGGGGGGGGGGGGGTGGGAGAGCGATAATTTCGGGAACACACCAAAAAATAAAGGACATAAAAATAATAGTGCAGTATATTAACACATTTGAAATATAATGAACTCTTGGCTCTGTAGAAATTCCTACTTACGACAAATAAAAAAAGACAATGGTCTGACTCTGTCAGTGAATGTAGAACCGGATCTCCAGCAGGGAAAGAGGCTCAAAGCGAGGGATTTTTCAAATAGGAGATGATCCAGGTGATGTAAACCCAGATCAGATTCAAAATGTGGTGTTCATGTAAGATAAAAGCGGACCATAGTGTAGATCAAAGATGCAAAATTTATCACATAAAGGCAAAGTAAGAAACGTACTTACAATAAGTACATCACATATGTACACATAAAGGTATCTTGAGACAGTAGAGTGCCGGTCCCGTATGGAGAAGCTTGCTATTTCGTCCTTCTATGGCTCCCGCTTTGCCGCCGATGAATGGCGTCTGATGTCACATCCGGTATGCGAGTGAAGACGTCCGTTCGGGAGTAAGAGGGACGAGTAGCAGGGGATCAACAGCAACTCAAGCGTCTTCACTTCAGGGGCAGCTGCAGCAGACTGACAAGTGGCTCTACGCGTTTCGCTGTACTTGGACAGCTTCCTCAGGAGCAAGATAACACCCCTAGTGGGTGGACACCAATTTATAGTGTAACTAATTGTAACCAATTACAAATCACATAAATAATCACATATAAAATATTACATACAGGTTCGCCTAAAACAGGTACATAACTCTGTGGTCAAAAAAACGACGCAATAATAGATTTAATTTAATAAGCTTGACTAACTTAAAATATTAAGCTTGAGCAACATAAATTGTTGCATGATTAATGACAAATATATTAAAAAGGCAATTATTGAAAAACTCATAAAAAACTCATAAAAAACGAGAGAGGGAAGAAGAAATGGGGGGAGAGAAAGAAAAAATCAGTGATGAGCAATAAGTAAATATTAATATCCATTATAGAAACATTAAAAAACATCTTTAAAAAAGGCAAGTGCAGAAGGTAATATCATATCCGTAAATTGAACGGCACATCAGGTCTATGGGATCCGAGTAAACAGAGAAATTAAACAAGGAATGGGGCTATTTCGAAATCTGCATTGAGTCCATTTGGTATAAGTGTATTCAATTTGTGGATCCAATACATTTCTCATCTGCTCAGATCCATATCCCTGCTGCGGCCTCTCCAGTGCTGTAAAACATTCTCAATAGCAATAAATTTTAGATCTTTTGGGTTTGGATTATGGTAGTTTGCAAAATGTTTTGATACACTATGTGTGAGAATGCCGCGTCTAATATTGCTAAGGTGTTCTACAATACGTGTTCGAATAGCTCTTGTAGTTTTTCCCACGTATTGTAGCCCACATGGGCATTGCAAAACATATAAACCATATTCTGTATAGCAGTTTATGTATTGTTTAATCTTAAAAATTTCTTTACTGTTATTGCATATGAAACTTTTTTTATCTGATTATTTAAGTTCACATGCCTTACACGATGAACAGCCCTAAAAACCTTCTATATTTTTAAACCATCCCTTATTTTTTGTCCCTAATTTTTTGAGGGCGCTCGGAGCCACAATATTTTTTATATTTTGTGCTTTTTTTAAAATTATTTTAGGGTGTTCAGGAAGTACGTTATTTAAAATTGGATCGGTTTTTAAAACATGCCAATTTTTTCTTATAATTTTGCTAATATTGTTTGCTTCTTTGTTGTATGTAGTTAGAAATGCTGTATCATAATTATTGGTGTCATTTTTTAATCCACTTTTAGGTTCTAATAGTTCTTTTCTTTGTAACATTTTAGCTTTATTAAACGCTATATCTAGTGTATCTCTTTTGCACTTTTTTTGTATAAAGCGTGATTCCAGTATTTTGCATTGTTCATTAAAAACAGTGTCGTCTGTACAGTTCCTGCTCATTCTTCTGTACTGATTGTAAGGTACATTATCCATCCATAAATGGTGATGACAACTGGAGTGCAGACTATAATTGTTACTGTCAACATTTTTAAAATGAGATTTAGTTTTCAAAGTGCCTTCCTCTATATATATGACTATGTCTAAATAGTCAATAGAAGTCTTACTGGTTGTAGAAGTAAAATTTAGATTCAACACATTATCATTCAAATTTAAAAGAAACTGATCCAAACCTTGTTGATCACCTTGCCAAATTAAAATAATATCATCAATGTAGCGCCGCCACAGGACAACGCCCTCCCCCAGCATGCCATTGGACCAGATGTTATGGTCCTCCCAGAATCCCATAAAGAGATTTGCATAACTGGGGGCGAACTTCGTCCCATGGCGGTGCCACATTTCTTAATATAAAAGATGTTATGAAATAAAAAGAAATTTTTTTCTAATATAAAAGTTATGCTCTCCAACAAGAATTTGGCCTTCAATTCATGTAATTCCGAGTCTTTATCCAAAAAGTACTTGATAGCTTCACATCCTAAATTATGTGCAATAGTGGTGTATAATGAAGAAACATTTATAGTTGCCAGTATATAGTCCTCCTTCCAGACAAATGCTTCTAGAATTTGAAGTATTTCGGTTGTATCCTTCAAATATGATTTCAAGGTTTTTACATATCCTTGTAAAAAATTATCAATATATGCTGATAAATTGGAGGTGAGGGAGTTTATACCGGAGATTATTGGTCTACCAGGGGGGTTCTTTAGGCACTTATGGATGTTCGGTAATATATAGAATATTGGTATTTGTGGTGTTTTATTCATCAGAAATTTATATTCTTGCTCAGTTAGAATACCAATATCTTTCCCTTTAGCTAGAAGTGTTTGTAGATCATTACTAAATGCTTTCGTTGGATTTTTCTTTAAGACTTCATAGGTGTGGGGATCACCCAAAAGGCGACTAGTTTCTATTAGGTAATCCTCTCTATTAATAATTACTACTCCCCCTCCCTTATCAGCCGGTTTTATAATTATGTCTGTATTTTCTGTAATTTCTTCTAAGGCTCTTTTGTCCTCTTTTGTCAGATTATTTCTAATTTTAGACTTATTGTTTTTAGATAAATTTTCAAAGTCCTTAACAATTAAATCATAAAAGACTTCCAAATGGTTGCCCTTATAATATGTCTGATAAAAGGTGGACTTATTCTTTAATGTGGTATGCTTGAATTTTTCTGGTTCTTTTTGAACTATTGGATTAGGATGAATTAATCTTGATTCTACATTTTTGCTAAGAAAAAATCTTTTAACAGTGAGTTTTCTTAGGTACTTGTTAGCATCCAGAAATAGCTCAAAGTTATTCGGCCCTATTGTTGGAGCAAAGGATAATCCTTTCGAAATGAGATTCAATTGTGGGGTTGAGAAAATGGTGGAACTTAAATTAAAAATACTTTTATAATCTTTAGGATTCTCTTTTTTCACTCTCTCCCCTTTCCTTCCTCTCCCTCGTTTCCCTCTCTGTTTTTTTCTTTTTTTGTGTTGTACACTGTCTTCCTTTTTCTCCAGAAGTGGGGTGTAGGGATTTGCCGTTTCCCATATACTGAGAGTCTTGTCCAACTCTAAAAAATCATCAGATCCCGTGGCTCCAATAGGGGAACGGGATCTACTTGTCTTTTGTTGCCTTGTAGGCTGATATCTGTCTTTCTCTCCTTCTTCTTTCCTCTCTCTCTCTTCTTAACTCTCTCTCTCTCTCTCTTTGCCTCTCTCTCTCTTTGATATTCTTTCTCCTTCTGTTCTTTTTCTCTCAATTCTCTATCTTTATGATTTCTATTGGATAAATACTCTTTATCTCTATGAGATTCTCTTTCTCTGTGTGTCTCTCTATCTCTAATAACCCTCTCTCTTTGTTCTTTTTTCCTTAAATCTTTTTCTCTCTGTCTCTCCCTCTCCCTCTGTCTCTCCCTCTCTCTCTGTCTCTCTCCCTCAAATCTCTGCTCTCTCTCCCTTTCACGATCCCGCTCTCTTTGATATTCCTGATCTCTGCGTTGATCTCTTTCTTGAGCAGATTTCTTTTCTAAAATTGTATTACTATGTGATTGTATGTGTTCCGTTGTCTGATGAGGATCAGAATATCTTGAATCTTTTGGATCTTTCCGAGGTATATTGGGTTTGTAGTGAGATATGGGGTTTGTATTATCCTTACGATAAGAGGTGTTAGAAGAATATGGTTTGTCAGATTTATAGTCAGATTTATTATAATAATTATCATATTTTCTTTCAGTTTGGTAATTATTTTTCTTTTTCTTCCAATCTCTTTGTTCTCCTCTTTGATAATCTCCTTCATCTCGCAAGAATTTATTAGTTTTATTAATATATAAAGATCATTCTCTAATTTGTCTATTTTTCTTTTGAGATCACGATCTTTAATTTTAAATTCTGCTGTGTCCTCTAAATGTGCTAATTTTTCTTCTATAATAGTCACTTCTTCGTCTATTATTTTGATGTTTTTTTGTGTTGGTTAATCAAGGACAACATTAGATCAAATGAGCATTTATCTACAGTCTCATACCAATTTTTCACAAATTTCTCATCATCCAAATTAAATGAAGGATTTTTGGAAAATCTAAGGCCTCTTGGAATTCTATTACACTTCATGTATTTATTTAAAAAACTCAAATCTAGCCATTTTTTTGTATCCTTAATAAGTAATCTATCTAATTTGTGAAATTCTTCTTCTAAAAGATCATGTGAAGCAGGTGTATGTGATGTGTCTATATCTTGATAATTAAACTGTAGTTTCCTAGAATGTCTTTTAGCAAAAATAATCGGTGAAATAATATCCATTTGTATCAAAATATATAATATATATATAAAGAGTGTGAGGCAGCCACCAAATCAAATACAGATAAACAAGTGAACCCAAGTGATTTGAATCGGCGCTAGAAACACCCACAAAAGTGATAATAGTGTAATAAAATAAACACTGTGAAATAGGATGAACCCAAAAAAAATGCAGATTTCGAAATAGCCCCATTCCTTGTTTAATTTCTCTGTTTACTCGGATCCCATAGACCTGATGTGCCGTTCAATTTACGGATATGATATTACCTTCTGCACTTGCCTTTTTTAAGTATGTTTTTTAATGTTTCTATAATGGATATTAATATTTACTTATTGCTCATCACTGGTTTTTTCTTTCTCTCCCCCCATTTCTTCTTCCCTCTCTCGTTTTTTATGAGTTTTTTATGAGTTTTTCAATAATTGCCTTTTTAATATATTTGTCATTAATCATGCAACAATTTATGTTGCTCAAGCTTAATATTTTATGTTAGTCAAGCTTATTAAATTAAATCTATTATTGCGTCGTTTTTTTGACCACAGAGTTATGTACCTGTTTTAGGCGAACCTGTGTGTAATATTTTATATGTGATTATTTATGTGATTTGTAATTGGTTACAATTCGTTACACTATAAATTGGTGTCCACCCACTAGGGGTGTTATCTTGCTCCTGAGGAAGCTGTCCAAGTACAGCGAAACGCGTAGAGCCACTTGTCAGTCTGCTGCAGCTGCCCCTGAAGTGAAGACACTTGAGTTGCTGTTGATCCCCTGCTACTTATCCCTCTTACTCCCGAACGGACGTCTTCACTCGCATACCGGATGTGACGTCAGACGCCATCCATCGGCGGCAAAGCGGGAGCCATAGAAGGACAAAATAGCAAGCTTCTCCATACGGGACCGGGACTCTACCGTCTCAAGATACCTTTATGTGTACATATGTGATGTACTTATTGTAAGTACGTTTCTTACTTTGCCTTTATGTGATAAATTTTTCATCTTTGATCTACACTATGGTCCGCTTTTATCTTACATGAACACCACATTTTGAATCTGATCTGGGTTTACATCACCTGCATCATCTCCTATTTGAAAAATCCCTCGCTTTGAGCCTCTTTCCCTGCTGGAGATCCGGTTCTACATTCACTTACAGAGTCAGACCATTGTTTTTTTTATTCCACTTGTCGTAAGTAGGAATTTCTACAGAGCCAAGAGTTCATTATATTTCAAATGTGTTAATATACAGCACTATTATTTTTATGTCCTTTATTTTTTGGTGTGTTCCTGAAATCATCGCTCCCTCCCCACCCCGGACCAAGATCAGGACAACATATGCCACTTCTCTACTGATTGAGGAGAATACTCAAATAGATCTGCCTGTAAAGTGGATCCGCTGACATCCGGGGATCCTCTGCATATTGCCCGCTGTGGCGTGTTTGTTTCTCCCTATGTGGTACCTGCATGTTTCCGTTGGCCATATAATTGGGATCCTCGCTATATTGGCACTATCCCTATCTGTAACATAACAAATAAGGGGGGCCTGATCTCTTCTATTACTTCTTGAACATCATCCCTAGCTACGCTCCCAGAGGCTCCTCTCCTCTTGTCCTTCACAAACCTCTCTTCCAGTACGTTCCTTATATCCTATAACCGCTGGTGTTCAGGCAGCAGCTTGACTTTATCACTATATTTGTTGCGCTTTATTAAGTTTTTGTTTCACTGGTTTATCCTATATTTATGAAGCCGGTTCACCCTTTACACTCTGGCCAGGTAGGGGGAAGTCTGCAGGCTGGTGATTGGATCACCAGAGCTTCGGGGCACACCGGGCAAGCGGGGGCCGCCATCTTGACTAGTTGCGCATGTGCGATAGAGTCTATGCGCATGAGCAGTACACCGTTAGTGCGGCAGCCATTAGCCAGGCTCCGCACGGGACTATGAATCTCAGCAGCCCCATGGGCTGTACACCACATGAGGCCTGATAGCCAATAGGGCTCCCGAACCCACGGAAAGGAGAAAGATACATTTGGTGTGCTTAGGACCGTGCGCCAGTCGGGAGCAGGACGGCAAGGGGTGAGGTAAGGTCCAGGGAGTAGTGCTCCGCTGGACTAGGCCAGATATCCCCTTAGGCCCCAGCTAGACCCTGACCACCATAGCTTGTTGTGCTGTAGGGAAGACCTCCAATTGGGGAGCTCCCATTAGCACATTAGTGTCAGGTTAGTGCACCGGTGACAGACGCCATGCGGTGAGCTGTGGCCTGCGGTCTGGGACCAGACTACATGCATTCTAATAGACATATAAAGGGACACCCTCCAGCTGGAGCTCCCTCCAGAGGCGGACGCCTGAGGACGAGAGAGAGAGAGGATCCAGCAGACCACAGCGTGGGACCACGTTGCGGTTTTGACGGATATACCGTCCAAGTCGGTCTGGTCTGGCCTAAGACCAGGAAGGTACCCTACGTGCACCAATGGCCATACACAGTGAGTAGCGCTACTCCACACACTCTTTGGGTGGGCCTGGCTCTGTGGACACCGGGGTGGTTAGGTGCCCAGGGCACCTCAGTACATTGGTTGTTCCACAGGGGTGGTGTTATGGTGTGGGCATTGCATTGTGGGGCCATGCATGACATTGTGTTATATTGCGTGTGTACTGCTATATATTAGTGTTGTTTCGGTTCAGTAAATACTCCTTGTTATATACTCTATGTGTGTAATTACTGACTTTTATTGGTTCCTGTGAGGGGTTATCCTGCTGCGCTAGGATCCCTCTCAGGTGGAGGCACTGTAACCTGAGGAACGAGACCACCCCAGGCTCCCTGTAGTGGAGGCCTAGGCCTCCTAAAAGCCATGCAGGTAATCATCAGCACACGTAGTTCCCTTAGACACGGGAAAGGGGGCTACATTTATTTATTTATACAAATGTTTTACCAGGAAGTAATACATTGAGAGTTACCTCTCGTTTTCAAGTAAGTCCTGGGCACAGAGTTATAATGACAAATACACGGTTACAAATACATAGTTACATTAAGTGAAAAGGGTTACACAGTACATTCTTTACAAGATATTGCATGCACAGTTAGAGATAATTACAGACCAGATTAAAATGTGAGACAGCTTTAGTTTTGAAAGAATTTACACTGGTGGCGGATGTGAGAGTCTCCGATAGACTGTTCCAGTTTTGGGGTGCATGGGATAGGAGGAGGAGCGGCCGGATACTTTGTTGCACCTTGGGACCATGAACAGTCTTTTGGAGTCAGATCTCAGGTGATATACTCCCTCGGACGTCAGCATCCCTGTGGCAACACAGGGTGGGACCCAGTATATGCCATTCTGCTACTAACCCCTTACAGCAAACCCGTTAACCTGAAGGGTAATTAAAGGTGGGTTACAAGTATAAGCCTCAGGTTCTCTGGTTATAGGGAATATATATGAGGCTGTTAAAGCTCTCAGACCCATACTCACAGTATCTCTGCCATAACTTGCTTTGCCGTGCCGGCCATTGTAGTACTGTATAAACCAGCAGAGCCAGTTCGTGGTAAAACTGTAGTCATAAGAAGACAAAGTACCTCCTTCATTGTTTGATTACCAATTAAGCCATTAAGCCTTAACTTTTAGGACACAGACCCTCATGAACAACAGAATTTAAAAACACACCCCTTGGGTGCCATGCTGCATACAAAATGTAAACTTTATATGGATATAACCTTAACATGGGGCATTTAACAGGAGAGTGTCTGCATGAAGGTCTGTGTCCTAAAAACATAAGGTTTCATAGGCGGCCCTGCTTAACAAGGGGCATGGTCCCTCACCCAATACATCGCACATCACCCCGACCCCCTCAACCACTGGACAAGTGTCACAAGGCCAGGGGAGGCCAACTGGACAATGACATCTCTCCCCTCACTCGACAACCCAGTTAGGGTTGCTAAGTATCCAATTTTTAACCAGACAGTCTGGTATTTTGCCCCTGCGTCCGGTAAAAAATGAGAGATAATACCGGACATGTATGTGTCTGGTATTACCTCTCTAAACTTGCAGTGGAAGAGCAGGGACAAAGTAGTTGCCACCGGGCCCCGGCTCTACCCCAGCTGCAGGTCTCTCCTCATTCTGTCCCAGCCCGAGCGTCTGATGCTGGCGCACGCCGGGCCTCTCTGATGGACCCGGCGTTAGACCATCCCCAAGGTAAGTCTGAATTTTATATGTATTGGTGTGGGTGTATTTTTATATGTATTGGGGAGGGGTATTTTGTATATGTATTGGGCGTGTGCGGGTATTTTTATATGTATTGGGGAGGGGTATTTTGTATATGTATTGGGGGTGTGCGGGTATTTTTATATGTATTGGGGGGTTTGCAACTTTTACCATTGTGTCCAGTATTTTTGGAGAAGCCACCTGGCAACCCTAAACCCAGGACCCAGGTCAGAACTTCAGTGCTAGGCCACAGCAGGCCTGGCATTTACCCACAACTGCCACGTTCAATAACCCCCTCAGTGATATCACATAAAAGGGCCAGATGAAATCAAACCTCTCCCAAGTCTCAGCTCATCATATTTAGAAACTAACCTTAAATAGTGATTTAAAAAAAACTTGTAGGTGTCAGATTTGGTTAAAAAAAGACATCCAAACACCCAGTGTAAGCTCTTAAACATGTCACTGGCATTAGTACACTTTGGTCCTAGGAGGGACTGCCCGTTTAAATAACGCACATATTCAATGTTCAAGTTATTTTCTGCTTTGATCTAACTGCACCGAATATGTATTTTTTTTCATATTAAATACCTTCATTTCGCAGTCAAAACATGTCTATAAGAAACTGAAGGATCAACCATATGCACTTCATCTGTGGCAACATTTAAATTCCTTCTTCAACTGGAACTGACACAGAATGATGAGCTATATTAACCCCTTGTCTGCCAAAGAGGCCTGTGAAGCCATGCATTGCAGGCCCCTGTCGCAAACAAGGGGTTCAACGATTTCGCACCTTTCTGCTTACAATCTACGAGTTGGTGTTCCCATTTTTATTTGCACTGCTAACTTTTTTTGTAAAATGTTTATCATAAAGAAAAACTGTTTTCCGTTCGCTCTGAGAAAAGACAAGCAATTTAGCCCAGAAAAGTATTTTTATTGGACATCACAGAGGACGAATGAAAAGCCTCAGGGAGAGGTCACGGTGGTAAAGAATGTTGACGTGAAGCAGGTCACAAGGCTTCTGTGTGCTCATCTTAAAAGCAGAAGCTGATACCAAGAATTGTGATGATGCTGGAACTGGTACAGAGTCCAAACTGTCCTCCAAAATCTGAAAACACAGGCTTGTTAGAATAAAAATGTCAATTTAACCCCTTTGCAAGCCAGTCTGGCAGTGAAGGAGTTAAGCAAGAATCTGCTATAGCTATTTTTTTTTGCTTAGGGTGATTAACAGGCCATTTCAGTTTACTAGGAAAAGGGAGACCAAAAAGCGCACCAGCAAAAACGGAGCAGGAAGGACCCAAAACGAAAAAATGATTAAAAGGGCACTTTAATGTGACAAGAGGTCTCTTTTGTTTTTGCTGGTGCGCTTTTTGGTCTCCCTTTTCCTGTTATTGCATAATTGTAGCTGCACAGCTTGCCTATCTACTACCAGGATGTGAGTATTGCTTATTTTCAGGGGAACCTGCCAATGAGACTGAGGGTGAGTGGGCTTGTACCATCTACCACCTGTCTTCAGGAGGATAGTACCCATACTATTGCACATTAAGTACTATATTATTCTTATTAGTACCCTGGTTTAGTGGTTTGGCTTATTTTATTCATTGCACCTGCATTTGAGCGCTTTAGCCACTTTCCACATTTCAGTTTATTCACTAGTACTTAAGGGAGCTTAAAATGACTGCTGAAAAGTTACATGGCAGATAATTAATGACAGAGCGAATTGTAGGAATTCCCCCTCCTAACCCCCCCCCCCCCGTTCCCTGCGACCAGCAACGCATTGTGTATTACTTTCCACTGAGAGGTTAATGGGGCAATTTGCCATTTACAGCTGCTGAACCCTAATGCCAGTATCTGAAGCTATGCAGTTTTAGTGCACAAATTCTTGAACACACTGATACACATGTGATGCTTACATAGTACTCACACATTAACATACATTTACACACACAAATGCATTGATGCGATAGTCGAAACAGACACACTGATATGCACACTACTATATACATGATAAACACAGATTGCACATGCACACTCACACAGGTATGGGGGCATATACTTACCTACTGCTATATACTGCTGAAATTGTACGCCTGTGCCTTTTTGCTTATATGTATGAGTGTTATGACTCATAAAAAATGTACACATTTTTCTGTACCCAAGACCTCAATGTCAATGTCTTGCCCTGCTCTTGGTGTGTATACTAGCTGCTGTATATGCATACTATATGTTATCCCCACATTTAATTCCTTTCCAGCCTGAAAAAGGAGTGTGTTGCTTCCCGAAACATTGTATTCCAATGACTCCATCCACCCTATAATCTGTTATTTACTATACAGTTCTTACATGAATGTTGTTGTAGTGCCTATTCAAGTGGTCTACTAGATGCTTTATCCTTGATAATGGCACACCTATTAAAATCAGGCTGGTGGAATGTCTCAGTTTTAATATCACTGCCCTTAAACTAAGTAAGCCAGGTTCGAACCGTAGGGAAAGTTCCTTATGAACTGTGCTTTATCTCCCTGTGGCCTTTATGTATTATGATATGAAGTCCGGGAACACTGTGGGCCATATTTATTAAGAAGCACTACTCCATAAGACACCTTCCATGCTGGAAGACATCGTAATGCCCTATTCAAATGAATAGGCCATAAAGGGGCACATTTACTAAACCGGTTTACTCTAAAAGACACCTTCCAGTTCAGAAGATCCATTACAGTGTTCACTTTAATGGGTCATAAGGAGTCATATTTACTAAGCAGTGCTGGTGACTTACTGCACCGACACACTTTATTCGAGCAAATACCCGGTATGTACCTGGCAGATACCTGGAATAAGCCACTACTAACCTCTGACAAGCCCCGTTGCATTTGCCTTCCCAGCCTGGGTTCATGCCTGGCTGATGGGCGGCTGATCTGTTAAATGATAATGATTAGGATTTAATAGGCTGCAATGCTTCGCGTGTCTACCAGATGGCATAAATTCATGAATTGTAATGCAGTTTATATATATATACTGTGCAGTATTGCAGCCAGCGGGAATAAAATGCTTCAATCCCTGCTTGGAAAATAACTCAATGTACTCGGGCAGAAAACAGTCACAAACCTCAATACACCCGGGTATACCCGAATTCGTGGGACTAGCCAAGCTCGAATAAAGTGTGTCGCCAGTGTATGTAGTAGCAGTGCTTAGTAAATATGGCCCTATTTTTCTTATTATTATTTCTAATTCCCAGTGCCTGACATGGTTGGGCTATCCATTCCAATACATTGTATCTACAGTACATGTGCTCACCAGACATCTTCTGAGCAGTGTAGGTAGGCAATCCTTTGCACAGGGACTGGATGTGCTCCCCATACTCTCCAATGTTAACAATGGGGGTTTGATTGATCGTGTAAGTCAACATCTGTGGGTTGGGAGGGTTCTAAACATACAAATATCAATATTAGAAGGGTAGAACGGGACGCATGATCATTATACTGGTCTACTCACTCCAGATTTAATGTCCTCGTTTCTAACTCCTACACAATAAGAATGTCTTTAACCCTTCTTCTACTCAATAAATGTCCGGACTACAAATCCCAGAATCCTAAGGGAACAAGAGTTAAAAAAAAACAGGATTGCTCTGAAAATGTAGATGACAGATTTACACTTTAGAGATATGTCCTGGTTTGCTTAGAAAATGTCACTGCCATTTTTTCTGCAACAAATTTTGTCAGTAGAGAAATATTTGAGAGTTAGGCTTTTTATTGATTCTTGATTTCTGAAATGTAAATATTGGTGAAACTTGACAATTTTAACCAACTTTTGGAAAGTAAAGTGCCAAAGTTTGGGTCAAGGGGGCTCTTTAAGTAAGATATATGGGCAGCAGACAGTTTTGCTGAAACACACAACGGATCGGCAGGAGCAGACGCCATTTAAAAGGATTAGCCACGTACAAAAAAGGGGTGTGGCTACTGCACTCTTGCACCTGCTGGCTGCTACATCTGTACAATGATAAAGGGCTAATTGCAATTAATGGCAGGGTTTGGAACTGTGTATCATTCACCAAATTCATAAACAGATTACATCTATACCCCTTCGCTGCCACAGGGGCCTCTGAATCAGGGACAAATTAATTGACAGGCACCTGTTTAGGGTCCAGAGACTGGGTGACCCCAACATGCATTAATGAGGCAGGAAGAAGAGCCTGTCAGTCTCTTTATGTGGAAGTGTGTGTGACTGCCTCTGTGTGTATCTATCTTTGTTTTGTATACCCTCTTAATAAGAGTGAGGTGTAATGGGGGGTCCAAGCTGGTGCATCGCATCCGGCAAAGTAAATCCTTAATCCGACTCTGCTCTGATTGGGGGGAGGGTTTGTCAATGAAGTGTTTCCTTTACCTGTCCTTAATAGGTTGCCAAAACACTTAACGGGAGAGAGGGGCCGTGGTTGTAAAACTTGCTGAACACACAGTGATATCAGACAAAATGGAGCAGCCAGAGGCAATCAAACCACCTCCCAAGTCTCAGCTCGCGGTGTTTACAAACTGACTTAATAATTAAAAAATACTTTTAGGTGTCTGATTTGATGGGGAAAAAAAGGTGTCAGTTGAGCAGATTTAAGGCTATATTTAAGTCTTAAGAGACCTACTGGGCATTAACCTCTTAAAAATATCACTGCCATTAGTACACTTTGGTCCTAGTATCGACTGCCCCTGCTTTTCCACCTCTATCAAAGGAGCAGTTAATAAACCCTTCATTATTTTACAGTGCCTGAGCAATGAGAAGACACATGCTAATCCTTCACACTCCTCACCTTCTCATCCTTAGCAAAGGTGCTGAGCTGAGCCAGGCTGGGGAAGGTATCTTTGTTCATCTTGGTGACAATACACATCTTCTTGGAAAACAGTCGGGTAGCAGCATATCCCTGCAGGAGAAGAGTCGTATAGATACTGAACTGAAGTAAGGATCCCTTGTTTGACATGTGGCTTTGTCCTGGTGTTGTTCACAGGTGTTCTTGTGCACTCAGAGTTAAGCACAATTTATAGGGAGTAGTAGAATCTTTTGTGAATCCCTTATTCTCTTTTTAAATTTCCCATCCTCTCTATCTGTTATAAATAATAATATATATGTATATATATAATAATATATGTATGTATGTGTATATATTTTTTTGAGTGTTCATCTCTTCAATACATCACTTTGAAAGTTTACTCCTTGTGTGCTGTCTCTCCTTGCTGTACTAACATCTGGTAATTATTTTTATTATTCTCTATGGGACTAGCATCTGGATTTAAAACAGTATTTGTGTGTGCCGGCTGCTGCTACATAAAATAAAAAATGAAGCGTCGATACCGTTCTGGGACTACCGAAATGCTTTTATTTGTGCGAGCTTTCGAGATATAGTGATCTCTTCTTCGAGCGACGTTACAATGAATTAAGCCAAGAAATTTACTGTCAAACAGGACAGCTAGGAATGTTATCTCTGTGGGTGAAGCATAACCCTCCCCCCTGTGCAGTATGCGATTTATAGCTTAAGGTGTTAAATGGTCCCTGAATGTTTGTGATGTTAGAGTAAGCATGTGTGTGTGTATATGTGTGTATGTGTATGTATGTGTGTGTATATGTGAGTATGTGTAAATCCTAATTTCTAGAGTGGCATCAGTGTATACAGCGCTTTACAAAATGTGTATGTATAGGGGGAGTGTACAACAACGGTGTGGGTAGGGGTTGAAATGTAATAGGGTGTTGCATTTCTGTACATGTGTGTGGGTACTATGTGGTCCCTATTGGGTATAAAGGGATAGAATTATATTGTACATTTGGCTAACACGGTACAGATACCTCTACAAATATATATATTTATGAACAAGAGAGTAATCAGCGATCTAGAGATAAATGTGTATATGAACGTGTAAAAGTAATACATATAAAACCACAATATAAATAATATATTTTAAAAAGTGATTTAAATAGATAAATGGAATGTCCTGATAATGAGTTTAAAAAAACCTCTGAATCAGTGAATATTGATTGTCAAAAAAGAAGTATATCAACAGGTGGAGTCACTGCAGCTTCTAATAGGACACAACCACTTCCTGCTTTGGAAATCAACAAGGAAATGTAAGGTAATGTACTGAAGATAGCAATAGAAAGGAAGGTTCTAATTGTTCCAGCACTGCAATATGTGACATTGGATATATGGACATACTAGCACTGTACAGTCTGTGGCTGGTACATTACATAGGGTTAGATTCCTATACGTTTTACAGCACGCATTGATCGTTACTCACTCTGCCATAGTCGCATGCGGAATCCCAGGAGTTCCATCCATTCAGGTTGTTGATGTTGGCAACATTGTTCTGATTGTTTATATTCACATTCTGTTTAACGTTGGTGCCTACATTCCCAGAGTTGTTGATATTGACAGACTGGGTTGCAAAACAATATAAAAATAAATGCTAAGATGTGTACAAGAATTATTCATTTCAAAGCACTAATTAGAATGATAATGTACTATGATAGAAATGTATCAATCACTTTCTATCTGCATCAATGTGTGCCAGCGTCACATGCATGAAACCCAGTAATCTAGCTTCTTATATTAGCTTCCGATCTCTCACGGGTAGAGGTTATACTGGGGATTTAAAAAACCCAAAGAGAGAAGGAAACTGCACTAGTTATAGGAGCAAAGTCGGGCCTATCATTATAGTATTGGGGTGACACTCTGTTCCCCTAACTGCTATAACCTCTCCCCATATCACTCACTGGGGCAATTGGCACAATACTGGATCAAAGCTTTGTGATACAAAGTGACGCATAGTCACAGCAATGTGATTTTTATCTGCTTTTGGAACTATAATAACCTTTTTTCCTTTAGCACTCTTCTTCCAATGAGCTTCAACGCACTTCCCAATTACGGTATAGTGCGCAGTACATGGCACATAGGATTTTTACAGACAGTCCCTGCCCAGATGAGCTTACAATCTGTGCCTGAGGCACAGGGAGATACAGTGACTTGCACAAAGTCACAAAGAGCTGACACCGCAATTTTAACCAAGTTCCCCTGATTCAAACTCAGTGTCATTGTTTTCGGTCAGTGTCTTTACTCACTGAGCCACTCCTCCAGTTTGCAACATTTGGCACATTTCCTCTTTTGTGTCTTCTTGTAATGTTATTGGGGAAATAACTTGAGCAAACGCAAGTACTTTGTTAATAGATTAGGTGCCTTTGTTTCTTCTTTCATTGAAATAAAAAATATATATTATCTGGCTGGAAAGAAGGTGTCTCTAAATAGTTTCCCCCAATACTGAAGGATTCCTGGTCTACAATATATACTGAGTTTGTTAAAGGCAAGATACCAACATAGCCTACTACAGTACTTTACTTACATCATTTGCTAGAGACTGAGCCAGGAAGACTCCTAGCAGGACAACTGACACAATCTGAAACAGAATGAAAACAATGGGGAAATGTTACTACAGTATGTATCATCTCATGTCACTGATAATACATAATGCAGCTGAATATTCTCACCAGGAACTTCATGCTGGAGTGTCTTCTTTACAGGAAAGATTGAAGGAGCAGAATATTCCTAAGCACACTGTGTATATTTATATCGGGAGGTTATATTTGCTCAAGGAACAGAAAAAATGCAATATCTGCACAACTGTTTTGGAACGAGTCCAGATTCTTTACGCAAGATATATTGATCTAATAATTATCTATGAAACTAGAATTCAAGATACAGTAGAAATGGCACTGCCCAGTTTTATCAAAATTGGGCGTATTTCTCCGGAAACAAATTAGGCGTGCAAAGGTTTGTTTATATAAATTAGTAGGAGCATGGGGCAGTGTCTACCTGTCATATTAACGGCTGGTGTTAACTGCCAAGGCTAATACCAATAAGTAACATGAAACAGTGTAATTTGCGCTACTGCTTCTTGTGCATGCGCAACTTTTCAACAAATGAATTATTTTAAGCAGTTTTAGGTACAAATCCTGAAGCAGACATGGGCATTTTCGGTAACTTCCCAGGCCCTGTATAATTTTGTATAATGTAATTTTTAATCAGACATTGAGTTGCAGTTTTCAGGAAATTCACAGAAGTATTTCCTTTTGAGTCACTGCAAAGAATATTTCACTGTATTCCTAAAAACAAAACAAAAAGTAAGTTATGGTGAGTAAAAAAGTGACAAAAACCTCCACCGTACAGCGCAAAGACAATAACAACACCGATGGTGAGCACATTATCATCTCAGACAGGTCTGCAACCCTGCCTTTCCCCATTATCTCTTACCATACAATGCTTCCACTGCAGCCTGGGATTCTGGGTAATGGCATATGAGCACTCACAGGGTGTCAAATAGATAAGGAGCAAACAATGAGTGCTCATTTGCCTGTCATTACGCAGAATCCCTTGCTGCAGCGGAAGCATTGCATGCTGAGCGATTATGGGGAAAGGCAGGGTTGTGAACCTATCTGAGACCTGTGAATATGCTCATAAGGGGTATTTTTATTTGCTGTATAATGAAATAAAAAAAGCTTGGCCCCCTCGTGCTCCGCCAGGGACTCTGAAAGACCCCCCCTTTTAATCCCTCCTCTTGAGTCAAATGTCATTGGCTGGGGGCCATGTCTATCAAAGAGTCACATCCTGTGCATAGCACAAAAAAAGGTGCCAGCCAGGGAGCAGTGTGTATCTTAGCGGTATACTTTACAAAAGGGTTACACTACTATGTCATAGGGCCCCTGGAGTGCCAGACCCCATGATGTAGTAGTAAAAAACTCTGCCAAGTATAGAGCCACTTAACTTTCTGATCCTTTTTCTTTATACTTGTTGAAAAAAGCATTACTATTTTCTAAACTTATGATTGCCACCACTTACAGTACACATACTGCCTCTGCTTTTTATTACCCTTCAGCAAATTATTCCACCCCGTCAGTGCCACAGGCTGCTCCATTGAAATAATAATCATTGCAACCTGTCACCATTTCTTTAAGCCAAGAGATATGCAAAAATATATATATATATTTTGACCTAACCCATATCGAAGTTTGCCATCAAAGTCACAAGATTGTTTTTTTGTATTTACTTACTGGGTTGGATTAGGATACTCCAACTGATTCATTGTTCTACTTTCCCAGTTAGCCAGAGAAAGTTTATCTTATTCCTACAGCAAACTGAAAAAGTAGAATGCTACGTAGAGTACAAGCTGGATCTGTTCGGACCTGGTGAAAGAAAACCTTTAGGGTATCAAAAAAGAAAAGCATGGTAGACATTGGCTCCGGCGCTGCAGATTTTCACTTTTGCAGTGACGGCACCGGAGACAAATATGTTTGGCTTCGTCTGTAGTGTTTATGTACTAACCTATGTTTTCACATTTGTGTAGAGTCAAAAAAAATATCAGTGCTAATAAAGTAAGAAAATGAACTGAATAGTGAGCACTCACAATATTGACGTCCTGCGACAGGTGCTCCTGAATCAACTATCCAAGCGGAACTTCTATTTTGTAGGTTGAAAATATATCCAGGCACTCTGAATATATATATATATATATATGTATATATATATATATAACAACCAGTGCTTTCCCAGGCGAGAAAGCAAAGAAGCAATACTCAAACAAGTATAGTAAATCAATTGTATTAATAAAAATACATCAGCACACTTCATACCAACGTTTCGGTCCAGAAAGGACCTTCCTCATGGGCGTGCCCTGGACCGAAACATTGGTTTGAAGTGTGCTGATGTATTTTTATTAATACAATTGATTTACTATACTTGTTTGAGTATTGCTTCTTTGCTTTCTCACCTGGGAAAGCACTAGTTGTTCTGCTATTTGCTATGGAGCATGCACCTTGAATTGTGTTGTTTGCTTGGAGTGCCAGCTATGTTTCTCTCTCTCTCTCTCTCTCTCTCTCTCTCTCTCTCTCTCTCTCTCTCTCTCTCTCTCTCTCTCTCGTTCTCTCTCGTTCTCTCTCGTTCTCTCTCGTTCTCTTGTTTCGGTCCAACCTCAGACCTTTGTGCTATAAATTAATACAAACCTTAAAAAATTGGGCATCGTGGGAATGAAGACTTTATACATATTACGCATAATTTGTTTTTTTCAAATAATTTTTTACGCATTCCTCATGATAAATACCTGATTGATGCCATTTAAATTAAAATAGAATGATGTGTATTTTTTTTTGTATTAGTCAATATAAATGATTAGTTTAATAATCGGTCATATCTGCAATTTATTGCACTTATTCCTTCACCTGCTATCTCTGTTAGGGGCCTATTTACTGAACTTCGATAAGTGCATTATTGCACTATAAGTGCCCGTTTAGAGCGATATTGCGGGTGTAGCTGTTCACAAAGCTTCGATTACATGGCAATATCGCACTAAAACAGCTTTTTACCGAGCTATAATACTCTGTCTATAACAAGTGGTGCAGTAGCAGAAAAAAAGCCCAAACGCGCATTTTTTTGCCAGCAACTGCTATCCACTAAACTCTGATATGCACATCGTACTATAACAACTTGCATTCTTTTCTCACAATCTAAAGGGTGATGAGATCAACATATCATGGCGTTTCTTTTATTTTTAGTGAATAGGATTGTCTCCGGGGGTCTCTGGGGCATCCGGAGCTGACCTGCATATTTATTTTAGCTCGGAAGACCCCCGGATTCAATCCTATGTAAAAAAAATTAAATTACAGCCAGTTTCATTACCTTAGCAAAAAAGTCCAGATATATCCTGGGTCTCAATTAGAGTTAGTAAACAGAATGTAAATATATTTTAAAATACTGAAAGAGGTAGTCCTTTCCAAACCACAATGAATGCTTGATTGTAGAGGGGGAATTGATTTGTGGGCTAATGATTTGGAGAAAGCATTTGTCCTGAAAAACTCTCTCTGAGTGAACTCCCAGGACATTTAAATAATGCAAAATAATACTCCTAAGCCCTTCATATATATGTATAACAACCCCCCTTTTGTCTTTCCAATTGAAATCCTGTATGAAGGATAAAAACGTGTTTTTTGATGTTTGTCTCTACTGCTGCTGCTGCTGCTGCTGCTGCTGCTGCTGCTGCTGCTGGTGGTGGAAGGTTAGGATCCACCGGTGTGCAGTCCGCTGATATAGCACAGACGTAGACAGAGTTTGCTTTGCACCACCAAGGCAAAAACGAGGTAGAGAGGGTAACTTCAAAAATAGTTTAGTTTATTTGATCATAAAAAAGGGCAAAAACGGGCCAACATGTTTCGCGCTGCAAGCGCTTTGTCAAGGTCCCTATTCACATAAACCTCAGCTCAGGGTATTTAAGTGTATGCGAATCCAGAAGGGAATTGGTTGCGCACTGTCAGAGCAAGCTACACCAATCAGATGCCGGTTGTCACGCCCACGGGAACACCAACAATGAACAAAACACATTTACAAACATTTAAAAGACAAACAAATTGCAAATAGTTGCAGAATCAAATACATCACGGTACTATAGGATTCTTAGTGGTTACATTTGTTGCATACTATTCTGTCTCCTTTGTGATAGTCTGTCAATGAAGAATAAAAATATTCTGGAAGCTAGAGGATCACGTGGTTATGTCTTAGCTCAGATAGTGCCAACTCGCCCTCTTTCCTAAGCACGACAAGATCTGTTTCTTTTCTTGGTTTTATTGAGGGAAAACAGGATAAGGTACAGTCTCTTGTGTAGAGGTGTAGGTGTCTCTGTGTGTGCTCAGTGATCAAGGGAGGTGAAAAGATTCTCCTTCAGCACCATTACAGGGTTTTACAGAGAGGTACTCACGAGTCCTGGCAAATGGTGGAAAGGATGAAGCAGTGTATGCTGGGTGTCAGATAGTCTGGGGACAGACCATCTGTGGGCAGAACAGAGGGGGAGACAGCAGACTAACCCATTTGGGAGAAAGGCTGGGGCTGCCATGGCAACTCACAGGAGTGCCTGGAGAAGCTGCAACATGTAGCAAAATGTAGCATCTTAATGCAGCAGACTGCTGGAAAGGGGGAAATGGCTCTGTATTATCACACAAGCATTGGAGTTGCATGTAGAACCAAATACATACAGCTGCCACTAAGCATGCTGACAAGCAGGGCTGCAAGGACAAGGGGGGGGTGAGACAGAAATGCAGACAGGGGTATTCCTGTTCCATGACACTCCCCGTCTGGTATCTGTAGATACCACTATATGGTAGGTTATGTGGAACATATGTGCAATGCATACAACATAACAACATAATAATGCAAGGTCCATGTCCACATAACGAGGTGATACCGGCCGGCACCACTGGTATTGAAATCCCTTGGCAAAGTCTTTTAGCAAAGGATATTGGATGGATGAACCGCTCCAGGTTTGCTGGTTTCACCACAATGTCTTTCTGTGAAAGTCTCTGGCACTGTTTCCTTTCGACTTTGTGAGAGAACAGTCCCTTTGACTCTGTAGCTTTCTCTACAGAGTGCATCACCTCGTGGATGTGCCATTCATGGTAGTTTGTCATCCCATCACCTGGCGTTTGGCGGGAGGAGATGGCTTTAGGTTCCTTGCGGAAGCGGATTAATGTCCCTGGAGGACTTGTCGTCAAGTCTTGTCCAGTGAGGAGGGTGTCGTTCAGGGAGACTCCCTGGAGTTGAGCGCTAGGGTTGAACACTACCCGGATTTGATCGGGTTCCTGAGGGTGGTAGGCCCCAGGTGATTGGAGGTACCGACATTCTTCGCCTTCCCCCATTAGAGGTGCTGGCTTTGCGTGGCCGGTAAAGAATATCTTCTGGATGAAGACCACAAAGTTGTTTTTGGTCTCTGGTTCCCTTTGTAGGCCGCAGAGGTGCGAGGTGAACCTAGAGATGGCATGTTCTCCATTGTTTGGGAAGCGCCTCCTTGGTGAACGGAATGGTAGCGGAGCCACCCGACTGCTTAGTCCGTCTTTAGAGAGCTCCTTGACAGTTAACCTCGGGAATCCTCTATCTTCCCTCGATGGTGTTTGTTTGTCATCGTTCCTTGTTGTCTGGAACGCTCTGCACCGTAGTTCATCGGTACATTTCTCTTGCACGAGAACATCTCCGCGTAGTTTGGTGAAACGCTTTTGTGTTTCTTTGTTGACTGCCATCGGGAGGTTGTTTTCTCCCTGGACATAACGAAGAACAGTCTCTTTTGTCCTTGTAAACCCTTTTGGGAAATGTCTCTGCAACTGTCCCCTCTTGCGTATTTGAACGAACAGTCTTTTTGACACTGTGGCTTCGCCTGTGGGGCGCAATCTTTTGCGGCTATGCCAGCCGTGGCAATTGGTTGCTCTGTTGCTTGATACTCTGTGGAGAGGAACAACTGTACGTCTTAATTGTGCCCTTGCTCGCGGGAGTATTGTCTGATTGTTTGTTGTTTTTAGGACGATCCTTTTGTCGGTCACCTTTGGGAGGTTACTCTCTTCCTTCGGTGGAGTCGACTCATCATCCTTGGCTGTCTGGACTGCTGAGCATCCTAAGCCATTGTCGCATCCCATCGGCGTGGGGATGTCTTTGTTGGTCTCAGGGGTATGACCTTGTCTTTTCTCTTCACTTGGCCCTTCGGTCACTTGGAGATGGCCAAGACATGGTTCGGAGAAAGATGTGTGTCCACATTCTGTCACCTCCGTTCTGCGTGCATCGACGTAGTCTTGCCCGTGCTCTTTGTTAGTGCACGAGTTGCCCACTATCACCCATCCTAGGTCGAGTCTTTGGGCGTATGGCGCGTTGTGGGGTCTGTTGTGCTGTTTACGGACTTTATGTACTCTCATGATGTCCCTACCGAGCAGCAGCAGGATCTTGGCGTCTTGTTCCACCGGCCGGATGTGGTTGGCTATTCCTTTGAGGTGGGGGTAATGGAGTGCCACGTCTGGTGTGGGTATCTCGTCCCTGTTTGTGGCCATGTGGTTGCACTCGATGAGTGTGGGAAGGGGCATGTTCACTTTGCCGTCTATTGAGCATATGGTGTAGCCATTCACTCTTCTCCCTGTAGTCTCCATTCGCCCTGCGCACGTTCTGAGAGTGTAAGGAGAAGCACCATCTTGTATGTTAAACATGTCGAAGAACTCTGACCTGACCAGTGATCGGTTGCTCTGGTCGTCGAGGATTGCGTACATCCGAATAGCCTTCTCAGGTTGTCCCTGGGGGTGCACTGCGACAAGGCATATTTTGGAGCAGGACATTTTGTCACCTTCTTTTCCGCAAACTTCAGTGCGCTGAGATGTGACGGATGTTGACTCTCCTTCTTCTTTCTCCCCGCCATGCTCCGCTATGGAGGATGGGTTCTTGAGTTGGTGGAGTGTCATCGCCTCTGGGTGTAACGCTGTCACGTGCTTGTCACTCTCGCACACTGTGCATTTGATCTCTTCCTTACAGTCCCTGGCTAGATGGGTAGTGGAACCGCAGCACTTGAAGCAGACTCCGAATTCTCCAAGTAACCTCTTGCGTTCCTCTAGGGACTTCATCCTGAACCCAAAGCACTTGTTGAGTGGGTGTGGCTTCTTGTGTATGGGACATTCCCTGTTTGGGTCCCTTGGTTCCTTGTCTCCGGCGACTGACTGATCGGGAGTAGTTTGGGTCGTGGGAGGCACGTCCGTCCTGCGGGCCGAGACGGGTGTTTGGGGGTTACCATATCTCGTCGCTGGTCTCTCGTTCTTCAGGCTGCTCGCACTGTATGTGGTTTGCGCACCTAAGATGAAACTGGGATCGTTTCTTGTCCTTGCCGCTTCGCGGATGAAGCTCACGAAGAATGAGAATGGGGGGAAGACGACTTGCTTCTCCCTTTTGTATTTGGAGCCTTGTGAAAGCCACCTTTCTTGGAGGTTGAAGGGTAGCTTCTCCAGGATGGGTCTCACTCCACGAGCTGAATCTAGGGCGTTGAGACCTATTAAAGAATGGTCTTTCCTTGCGAACTCCAGTTCTTGCAGCAGGTCTCCAAGATCCCATAACTTCGAGTAGTCTTTATTCGTGATCTTGGGGAAGCTCTCGATTCTTTTGAAGAGTGAATCCTCGACTGCTTCAGGGCTGCCATAGGTCTCTTCTAGCCTTTCCCACACTAGGTCCAGACCTACTTGGGGTTGATGTGCGTTTGCCGTCCGAAGTCTCTGCGCTTGCTCCCTGGATACGTTCCCCAGGAACTTGACTAACAGGTTGAGCTCTTCCCTTGCTGAGAAGTCCAAGCTGTCGATTGCGTCTTTGAACGTGAACTTCCACGTCCGGTAGTTCTCAGGGCGGTCGTCGAAGCTGATGAGTCCTGCGTGCACCAAGTCGCGCCGGATCATGTACTTGGCTATGTCTGTCAGACCTGAGACATCGGCGCGTTTGCCCCGTTCTGAGGTAGTTGCTGGGACGGTCTGTGCGGTCGCCTCTTCCTTGGCGTGGACGCGTGATGGCTGCTGGCCAGTGTGAGGGGCTGTTTTCTCCCGCGTGGGTGTACCTGGATTGCGAGCCTGTGGTGGTGCATCCGTGTGCGCGCTGGCGTGCGGATCACTATTGTGGCTGTGGCTATCCCAGGCAGCACGTGCCATTGATGGAGCAGCATCTTCTCCTCGTGGTCCTGGCGAGTCTTCGGTATCTGTGGAGTCGCCCCATCCGTGTTGAGATGGTGCGCTTGTGTTCACACTGAAGAGGCTCCTTACATAGTCTTCAGTGCGTCGAGCTGGATCCTCTGAGGCTATCCGTCTGTACGGTTGCTCCCCGCCGTCCTGTTGCGCGGCTGCTTCTAGGACTTCGGCTTGGGCTATGGCGGCAGCAGCTTCTCTTTCTTGATTTAGGGCCTCTAGGTTGGCGTCCACCTCTGCTTTCTTCCGTGTAGCGGTGGCAGCGGCTGCAGCGGCGTTGGCACTGGCGGTGGCAGCGGCTGCAGCGGCGTTGGCAGTGGCGGTGGCAGCGGCTGCAGCGGCGTTGGCAGTGGCGGTGGCAGCGGCTGCAGCGGCGGCTGTCTGCTCCTCCTCTTCCAAGCGGGCCCTTGCTAATTTCATGGTCGCCTCTTTCTGAGCGTATGCGGCCCTGGCGCGTGCGGCCTCTGCGGTGGCTCGCGCCTTGGTAGCGCTAGTGCTTGCGCTGGACGCGTTGGATTGTGCTGATCTTGCTGACCTGGATGAGTGTCTGGATGCGCTGGAGCGCTGTGACGCGGTCTCCAGGAGGAGCTCTTTTCTCACGCTTTGCGCATCTGTGATGGCGGCCCGCACGCGGCTGTCACGTGCAAGATCAATGTTGTTTTGTAAGTCTCTTTCTTGCAGGCTTTCACCGGTGTTAGCCCTGGCCAGGTAAGTGGCATATGCCTCTGACAGTCTTTGGTAGCGTGCGTGATCAGTCTTTAATTGAGTTATTGCCTGCTCGAGCTGTTGTACAGAGTTGCCAGCGCCGGCGACATTGCGTACCCCAAGTGCGGTTGTTTCCCAGGCCAACTCTAATTTGGCGCGGTGCGCTTCAATGTCAGTCTCATATTTTTCGCGGGCCTTTTGTGTCAGTGTGACTGTCCGTTTAGGCCTTGCGCCTGCCTGCGCCTGTTGTAGTTGCGCGGCGGTCTCTGTGTCTGAGAGATCGCTCTCCTGCGTGATGTCTGGTGAGGCTCTGAGTTCTGCCATGCTGTAGGTGTGTGTAGGCCTTTTGCCAGTGCGTGTGGCGTGCGGTCTTTTACCTTGTCAGCGAAGGGCGTCTGTCTCAGATGGTGCCGAGCGGTGTCCTGCAGCGTGCAGCGTTGGGGTAGCTGTACTTACAGGTGTCCGTGGGCTCCTCACTGTGGGGCTGAGCAGCGGGTTGACTCAGACAGAGAAAAGGGCAGTTAGTAATTGTGAGAGAAGCACTGTTTGTTGCAAGGCTGCTGTGCAGTTTGAGCTACTTGGTTGTCTGTGAAAGCTGCAGACTGTGTGCAGTTGCAGAGGCTGCTCTGTGTAATGGAGTCTGGAGTAGCAGCTCCTGTAAGTGTCTGTAAGGCACACGATTATCTTTTCACTATTCTGGAAGCTAGAGGATCACGTGGTTATGTCTTAGCTCAGATAGTGCCAACTCGCCCTCTTTCCTAAGCACGACAAGATCTGTTTCTTTTCTTGGTTTTATTGAGGGAAAACAGGATAAGGTACAGTCTCTTGTGTAGAGGTGTAGGTGTCTCTGTGTGTGCTCAGTGATCAAGGGAGGTGAAAAGATTCTCCTTCAGCACCATTACAGGGTTTTACAGAGAGGTACTCACGAGTCCTGGCAAATGGTGGAAAGGATGAAGCAGTGTATGCTGGGTGTCAGATAGTCTGGGGACAGACCATCTGTGGGCAGAACAGAGGGGGAGACAGCAGACTAACCCATTTGGGAGAAAGGCTGGGGCTGCCATGGCAACTCACAGGAGTGCCTGGAGAAGCTGCAACATGTAGCAAAATGTAGCATCTTAATGCAGCAGACTGCTGGAAAGGGGGAAATGGCTCTGTATTATCACACAAGCATTGGAGTTGCATGTAGAACCAAATACATACAGCTGCCACTAAGCATGCTGACAAGCAGGGCTGCAAGGACAAGGGGGGGGTGAGACAGAAATGCAGACAGGGGTATTCCTGTTCCATGACAAAAAACAATTCATGAAACTTGAGGATTATTGCCTCCAGCACGACATAATTAGAGAGATTGACAAAGCAACCCTTGTTATATTTCTATTCCAAAAGCTCTATTTGAATTTTATGATTAGATGAGTCACATTAGTCTAGTCATCACTAGTCATCACATCACTTAGTTTAGTGACACCAGGCAAAAATAGACAGATGGTCAGGATGGTATAGGTCCTGGGACCGTCTTCGAATTTTCGCCGGGTGGGAGTTATAGACTACGACTGACGGTTGGGCAAAGACGGTGCTGGAGGAGGATCTCGAGAGACATGAAGCGAGTATAGCTTCACCTGAGATGTGCATAACCTCACCTGTGGACACAGAGGCATCCACTTCGGCCAGGGGACAGGCGGATTGTCTCCACCTGGAGGAGTCGGAGGAGGAAGAGGAAGGCGAGGGTAATGAGGACAGAGATGGTGAGCATGATCCAGGGAATAGAACCGTGGCAGCCCCAGTGGCTAACTGTCTCCCTGCTACAGGGTTTGCCGCTCTTCTCACCAGCTGGGGAGAGGGTGTCACTTTCGAGCAAAGGATACAGCTACTTGTAGTTTCTCAAGGTGTGCAGCCCCCAAGACCACAAAGGAATCGTAACGAGACACATCTACCTAAAATAGACCATCACAGTTTCAGCAAGTTAGTGGATGGCACGGACAAAATAGACGGTTACCTGAATTTTTTTTAAACTCAGTGTCTCCGGTACTGTGTGCCTGAATGGGACTGGGTCTTGTGGTTTTCACCGCTATTGTTCAGGACTGCCCTGAGACCCTCCAGGCCATCCTGGCAATGGACAACAACAACTACGGCATGTAAAGACTTTGTTGTTAACACAGTATGCTCTCACGCCAGAGGCATACCGTGGCATGTTTAGGTCAAGGGAGAAGAACCATGGGAACCCTACATGCGGTTTGCAGCCAGGATGATTTTACATGGGACTCAGTGCTTGGAGGGATGTGATGCCACTAAGTGTCACAGTTTGCTGGACTTAATGTTTAAAGAACAATTTTTGCATCAGTGCCCAACAGATTTAAAAGACTGTGTTTTTGACTGAAAACCAAAGACTCGTCTGAAGGCAGCTAACATGGCTGATGAGTTTATCACCAGTCGTGCCTTGTCCTGCAAGAAAGCGACAACTCAGAGTGGAGCCAGCCCGACTCGGGCAACAACAGTACCCCACACTGGAAGCAAAAACCAGCTGCGGAGGGGGATGCACCCAAACCCACAGAGTTCAAGCACGAACTGAGGTGTAATCAATGTAACAAAACAAGACATATTAAACCAGACTGTCCGGACCGGTCAAGGTCCAGTAACCCGTATCAGGGGCAGCGTTCTCCAGCTGCGAGGCCAGTCACGGCCATGCGAGTGGCACACACAGAAGAGCAGAGTGCAGCCGTCCAGCTAGCCTAGCAAGGGACTCAGATGGGGGAATCTAAACCTGCAGCCAGTGGAACAGCAGTGGAGATGGGGGGGGGGGGGACATCAGATTGCAATGGTCGGTTTGCAAAGCAACAATGTCTGACAAAAGCATTTGATACCAGTGACCATTGGGGATCGCCAAGCAGCTGGCTTGCTCAATTCTGGGGCCACTGTCACTCTGGTCCGACCTGATATGGTGAGACCAGAGGATCTGCTCCCGGGAACAGGGATTCAGGTGACAATGCCAGACGGGGGACGTAGGTCAATCCAGGTCGCCCAGGTCTATCTCGATTGGGGTGCCGGTCGAGGCATGAGGGAGGTGGGTGTTTTGCCTGGGTTGGATTCTGAGGTGCTACTCGGTAACAACCTGGGGCAACCTGTTTGTTCATTTGCTGAAGAAGTTGCTCCGGTTGCCGCGATTAACAGGAGCAAGAGCAGGGCACTTGCCCAGGCAGGGGAACCTTTGGTACCCCTGCCCACTGAGGATCTCGCAGCCCCCCTGCATTTGGCACCAACAGTTCCAGGGGTCTCTGAGGAGACCAGGCATGTAACCCAGAAAGAGTCGAGACATTGTACTGACCTACCAGCATTTACCTGTTCCCCACTCACCTGACTTAGGGACTAGGGGCACAGTTCAGGACTTGGTGCGATCAGATTCCAGCTTAGAAGGCATGAGACTTCGGGCATCCGAGTCTGCCTCTGAGAGTGGGTCGGCTCGGTTCTTATGGCACAGAGGGCTCTTGTATAGAGAGCATGATTCTACTGCTCCAGATAGAGTGTAGATTGGTAGAAGACAATTAGTGGTACCCAGGGAGTATAGGCAGCAGTTATTGCAGGTAGCTCACTCCATAACACAAGCGGGGCATCATGGGGTCACTTACATGGAAGTCCGGTTGTTTCAGCATTTCTGTAACGCTGTGCTCACCACAAACAAGGCTGGGCCCCAGGACTGATGTGGGAATGGGTATAAACACCACCCACAGCCATGGGGGCACGTCTGGAGTGTAGATTGGTCGAGGTAGCTGGATCGGGGTTGGAGAGGTAAGAGTTGTCGTTATACTTGCCAAGGTCAGAGTAGGAGAGGTCTGGATCGTTGAAGGTAGTATTAGCCGTAGTTGGGGTTGGAGAATGGAGAGTAGTCGTTGTCCGAGTGCCGAGGTCAGGGTTGGAGAGATGCGGAGGGCAGAGGTTGCTGGGGTCAGTATTCCAAAGGTGTGGAGTCCAGAGCAAACCTGGGTTGGTACTCAGAGCAAGGATCAGCAAGGCAAGGCTGTGGAGGTAAAGAACAGGTAAGCACAACGGAACATGAATCTATGCTCAGCCAAAGTGCCAGCGGCACAGCTGAGCATATATAGGCAGGACTGTGCAATCCTATAGAGAGGCGAAGCAGAGTTGCGGCCTCAGTGGAAGCAGTGATTGGGCAAGGTACAGGAGACAGGTGAATGTGCTGGAGCTGATTAACTCTGTTGCCACGGAGCTTGGGCGCATTGTACACGTTTCACGTCGCTGTGCGGCCTGCGGATGATGTTCCTTTAGAAGGAGCCCCGCACGTGAACGGAGGTAGGGTGGGAGCCCACCAAAGGTGGTGTGACTCCTGAATCCTTACAGTACCCCATGGCGTTGGAGCCATGGAAGACCCAAAATGACCACAATGGAAGGCTTGTGAATCACATCCAGGTAAATCTCCTCCTTGTGACCGTCTTCTACCAGTGAGAGAAATCAATAGTTTGTAAGGAAATTAAAGCCGGTTGTAGTGGTCGACCGTCGATGGCCTCTAATCCTATAGGGACCGTCTTTCGGGTGAACAGAATGCTGTTTCTTTTCGCAATCCTTGGTCGATGAAGTTGCCTCCAGACCGGAGTCGATAAAGGCCAAATCTGTGGCATGAAAGTTCTCGCCCGTAAGGGAGACTGGAATCAATACCCTGGTTGGCAAGATTTCTTTGCGATATGGGAAATGGAGAGTGTTCCCAATGAGATTCCCCTGGACCTTATTGGGAGTTGGCTTTTCCCGGCTTGAGAGGGCAAAGGAGCACTTGATGTCTGGGATTACCGCAGTAGAGACAGAGTCCTGTAGTACGACGATGTTGCTTCTCGGAGAAGGACAACTATTGCCTCCCAGTTGCATGGGTTCCGGATCGTCAGAGGAAGGAGGATCTGGAGAACAAAAATGGAAGGCAGGTGACCTGGCGGGTAGATGACAATGGCTTGAATGTTCAGATTTCCTCTCTTGCTGGCTTGATTTACCTGGATGCAAACAGTGATAAGTTCTTCCATATCTGTAGGACGCCCTTGGGCAGTGAGTTCATCTTTAAGAGGTTCCGAAAGTCCCTGCCAGAAAGCCGATGATAAAGCCTCATTGTTCCATCCTGTCTCAGCAGCAATGGTGTGAAATTCCAAGGCGTATCTGGCAACCGGACGATTCCCTTGAGAGATACGAAACAAAGAAGAGGCAGCAGTTACCTTAGGGCCAGGAGTGTCAAAGACTCGTCGAAATTCTTTGGCGAATCATCCGATGTCTTATGTAAGAGCCAACCTCTGTTCCCAGATGGAGGAAGCCCAAGCCAGCTGGTCGCCTGTGAGCAAAGAGATGATGTACGCCACTTTGGATCTTTGGGAAGGAAAACGGGAAGGCATTGTTTCGAATTGTATGAAGCATTAGAAAGCCTTGGCATCCATGGGGATCTCCAGCATAGCGGTTATGAGTAGGGAGTCGAGGTTCAGAAGACAAGGGGTTAACCAGCGGGGAAGAGGGAGGACCAGTTGCAGTGGAAGGAGTGGGGTGTTGCACCTGTACCGTGAGGGCCAGAAGATTTTGCTGCAACAAGTCCATTCGTCTGTCACCCTTCTCAAGATATTTTTAAAGTTTGGTAAACATGGTAGCGTGTGTAGCCAAGACGTGTCCCACCTCAGTGGGGTCCATGTTTGCGGGGCTGTATCATACCGTAACACTGTGCTCACCACAAACAAGGCGGGGCCCCGGGACTGTGGTGGGAATGGGTATAAACGCCACCCACAGCCATGGTGGCACGTCTAGAGGGTAAATTGGTCGAGGTAGCCGGGTCAGGGTTTGAGAGGTAAGAGTCATCGTTATACTTGCCAAGGTCAGAGTACGAGAAGTCTGGATCGTTGCAGGTACTATTAGCCATAGTTGGGGTTGGAGAGTTGTTGTTGTCCGAGTGCCGAGGTCAGGGTTGGAGAGATGTGGAGGGTCAGAGGTTGCCGAGGTCAATATTCCAGAGGTGCGGAGTCCAAGAGCAAAGCTGGGTCGGTACACAGAGCAAGGTTCAGCAAGGCAAGGCAAGACTGTGGAGGTAAAGAACAGGTAAGCACAACGGAACATGAATCTATGCCCAGCCAAAGTGCCAGTGGCACAGCTCAGCATATATAGGCAGGACTGTGCGATCCTATGGAAAGGAGGAGCGAAGGCATGACCTCAGTGGAAGCAGTGATTGGGCTAGGTGCAGGAGACAGGTGAATGTACAGGAGCTGATTAGCTCTGTTGTTGCCACGGAGCTTGGGTGTGTTGCACAAGCGTCACGTGCACGCGCTGCTGATGCGCGGGGCCTTCCCCTGCAATACCTGGTGACATCACCGGTGTGCGCATGCACGCTATGCGGCCTGCAGATGATGTTCCCTTGGAAGGAGACCCGCGCGTGAATGGAGGTAGGGCAGGAGCGTGCCGAAGGCGGCGTGACTCACGAATCCTTACAGATTCTACTGGCTGGGGGCATCAAGGGTAGTGGCAGATTTTTTCCAGTCCTGTGATACCTGCCAGTGAGTAGGTAAGGCAGGTGATCATGAGAAGGCGCCCCTTAACCCACTACCGGTAATAGGGGAACCCTTCCAGAGAGTAGCCAAGGACATAGTGGGACCTCTGACGATTCCTAGCTGATCTGGCAAGCGTTTCATCCTCACGGTGGTGGATTTTGCCACCAGGTACCCTGAGGCTGTCACGCTGGCCACCATTGAGGCGAGGGCAGTAGCCCAAGCATTGCTAGTCATTTTCTATAGAGTAAGATTCCCTAGTGAGATTCTGACTGATCAAGTGTTGCAATTCATGAGTGAATTGCTACAGTGTCTCTGGGATTCATGCAGGGTGAAGCACCAACGCACGAACCTTTACCACCTCCAAACAAGCAGGTAAAGGAGAATTGGAGCACTACTTAGAACAGTAGAAAAAACTGCAGGAGAGTGGGTCCCATAATAAAACCATTTAATGGATCAGTGCATAAGCTACAAAAATGAGCCCAAAGGCCCCCACCAACGCGTTTCGAGCTACACGCTCTTTATCAAGGTGCACCTTGATAAAGAGCGTGTAGCTCAAAACGCATTGGTGGGGGCCTTTGGGCTTGTTTTTGTAGCTTATGCACTGATCCATTAAATGGTTTTATTATGGGACCCACTCTCCTGCAGTTTTTTCTACTGTTCTAAGTAGTGCTCCAATTCTCCTTTACCTGCTCGTTTGGATCCTGCGGAGTACCGGAAGCCCACGCCTGTGGAGGTACATTTCACCAAAGACCTAACAAATGTGAGTTATTCTACTCTTTCACACCCATTTATCCACATCGATGCCTTTATGCCTGGACACTAGCAAGTGAGAGTTCTCTCTATTCAAGAAGTGGAACTCTATCCAGCTATTCGAAATATAGTGGATGTTGGTGTAGTTATCATTTTGATATTTGGTCTGATCATTCATGTGGGATACTTCAAGGATATAACGCACAGTATTTATTTCACTATGGGCTTACATAGCCATTGATCTTTGTTGGAGCACCATACAGCTTTTGTTTTTCCTTTACCACCTCCAGACAAACAGTTTATGTGAAAGGTTCAATGGTACCCTGAAGCAGATGCTTCGGGCATTCATAGAGGCTGAGAGAAAAGACTGGGAAATTAATTTGCAGCACTTGCTGCTTGCATACCGAGAGGTACCGCAAGAATCTACTTCTCTCCCTTCGAGCTTCTATATGGTCGCAGGGGACGGGGACCTCTTGACCTATTCCATGAGGGATGGGAAGGGGAGACTACCAATACTGATGCTTCTATGCTGAAGCATGTGGTAGATCTCAGAGACCAGGGAGAAATTCTGATGGAGTTGGCACAGGCTAACCTCAGGGAGGCTCATACCAAGCAAAAGTCTTGGTATGATCAGCATGCCTGTAGTAGAAAATTCATCCCTGGGCAGCAAGTGCTTGTTCTGAAGCCCACTCGTCAGAGCAAATTAATGGCTGCCTGGTCTGAACCGTATACGGTACTCAGGAGGATGAATGAGTGCAACTGTGTTGTACAGCTAGATGGAGAGACACGTAGAAATAGGACTTATCATATTATTATGCTTAAGGAATATTTTCAACAGTGTGGTTATCTGTAGCCCACCGGTGGGAGACCTGGCGAGCAATGCTCTGCCTGACCTCCTAGGAGAATCTAGACAGGGGGCACAATAGAGCAGGTTGAGATACGGTCACTGCTTAGTGCACAGAAGAGAGTGCAGGCAAAGGCTATGTTAGAGCAGCATAGGGTCCTGTTCACGGATAAGCCGGGCAGGAAACATATCACTGACCATCCAGTGTACACTGGTGATCAGACACCTCTGCATAAGCATGCCTATCGGGTATCAGCAGAGGTGAAGGGCAGTATAGAGAGGGAAGTGGAAGAGATGCTGGCCTTAGGGGTAATAGTGCCGTCTCAGAGCCCTTTGGGTTTGTCCGGTAGTCCTCATGCCCAAGAAGGACTGAACCACTCGGTTCTGTGTGGACTACCAGAAGTTCAATGCTCAGACGGTGTCAGATGCTTATCTCATGCCCCACATGGATGAGCTCTTAGATGAGCTTGTGGGTGCAAAGTATCTGATCACTATGGATTTGTCCAAAGAGTATTGGCAAATCCCTCTGAACCAGGAGGCTATGGAGAAGTCAGCTTTCATCAATCCAAGTGGCCGATATGACTTTTTAATTATGCCATTTGGGATGAAGAATGCCCCGCCTACCTTCCAACACCTGGTCAATAGGTTGCTGGAAGGGATGCAAAGCTTTGCAAGGTCCTATCTGGATTACATAGCTGTGTTTAGTAATTCCTGGGAAAGTCTTTTAGTGCATGTAGCAACAGTGCTGAAAAGGATCAGGGAAGCAGGACTGACAATGAAACCTACAAAGTGTCAAGTGGGTATGGCAGAAGAATGGGTCGAGGGCATTTCAAGTCAGAACCAGCTCAAGTAGAAGCTATAGTTCAGTGGCCAATTCCTAGAACAAGAAACAGGGTATGGCTTTTTTAGGCACCGCTGGCTTCTACAACCAATCAGATTGGGGATATACAGTAGTTCCCACAATCTGATTGGCTGAAGTACCATGTGACGGCAGCCATGTTGCTTTTGATGATGTCATGTTAAAGGGAAAGGAAGCACAGCCATTCTGATTCTGAGCTTGCGGTGTACCCAGGAATCGGAGGGTGAAGACATCTAAAGGTATGTAAAAAAATTGAATGTGTGTTATTTTTCTTTTACGGGTTAATGAATTTGATTTTTTACTGTGATTGAATTTTTGTTGGATGCCCATTCTTTGCCACTGTATTTATGTATGTATATCTATGGACATACATACAGGGGACAAGCAATGGTTGTTTTTGCAAATGCTTGATTTTATGTACAGTATTTTAAATGTATTTTGCTTCTTTGTTTAGAAATTTTTAGGCAATTAAAATGTTATTTTTATTTAGTAAGATGTCATTTTTATTTCATTTGGGGTGCTTGCTTTTTTATAGTGGCTTCATTTTGGTAGTTAGATTTTGTCAGATGGTGTTTACTTTGAGCTTTCAATAGTTTCATAATGGTTTTGGTGTTTTCATTGTGAATTGTGGTCTTTATTTAGGATTGGATTAATTAATTGGTGGTAATTTAGTTTTGTTTACTTCTTGATTTGTTTTTATTCTCTGATTGTTTGGATGGCATTGGATCGTGTTTGTGATTGTGATTGTTTATTTTAGTTTGACCATTGACTGGCATAGTGTTAAAAGACTAGTGCAAACAGATGGTTAAAGAGTGACGCTTAAATCTAATTTCCAGTGACTTAATAAGTGCACATCGGTGATAGTATAAAATATACAAAAGTGAATTAAGTGAAAAATCAGTGATGTAAGAAATAAATGCTGCTTCAACCCTTCGTGTAGATTTGTTTTTCTTCAATCCAAACAGATTACTGGTGGCCTGATACTGGGGAGCGCAGATATATATAGGAGAGAACAAACACAAGCAAAATAGTGCAAGTACTGTATGTCTATTCAAGAGGTGGATGATTCAGGTTAATATTTCCCAATGAGATTTGTACTTACAAATTTCTCAGAGGGTGCGTGTACATAAAGGTTTCTTTGTTATCTTGTGATCCAATTCACACATAAATGTGTATAGTGGGACCTTAGCAGGGAGAGACAAGAACACTGGACATAGCGCAGACTGTTCAAAAATGTATGTATAAAACCAATAAAAAGGCACTCACAATTTACAAGTGTAATCAAGCAGTTTGGGATAGTATCCCCGCCAGGTGTATCTCTGCCTCAGCGACTAGGACGGTGTCAGACAACCGTCTTGGAGTGGTAGCGAATGGGTCTTTCTGTGTGGTAGGAAAAGGTGCAGTCGGTCAGCTGATGACGCTCCGTGCGTTCTCCCCACGTCACTCTGGGCCCTTGTGCTTCGCGTTGCTCATCACTCGTCTATACCGGCTCTGTCGCAGCTCATAGAGGCAGGAAATCGGGTGGGCTGGAATCTTCCAGAGTTTCCCTCTGCTGGCTGAATAGTGGTTACTGGAAGAGGATGGGTTAACCCCTTAATTATTTTCACGGTTATTAACCGCTGTCAAGATAATGTCATGAGATATTGGGTATTTTTAATCCCTCTGGTGTTTAAGGGGTTAATGAGCTACACTTTTAACAAGAATACAAAATGCTGAGTCTGAAACAGGTCAGAACTGTTTCTTTTAACTGCTCTGAATTTCAAAGGGATTTACTTGAGGAGGGGTGTCCACGTGGATGGCCCACTCAAGGTGTCAATTGAATTAATCAAGGTCTACAGACAGGGTTGGGGGAGAACAGTTTCAAGGTATGTTGTAGAAGGGGTGGGCTCATAAAGGTGCCCTAAGAGAGAATTGTACTTAAGTCTGGGCCAGGTTGTAAAACAGCAGATCTGACCAGGGGCATGCTTGGATAGTGTGAAAATGTGAAAAAATAAAGTGCGCTACTACAATCAATAAAAGTGAGGTGATATAGTGATGTACAAAAAAGGGGTGACCTTTAAACACGTAGAGTATATGGAGCGTCTGCAGCTGTGGCACCAGGGATGGCTCAAATACCCCCTAATAGCAAACAGAAATACAAAAAACACAGCGCACAACGCTCATAGTGCATTAAAAATTATATTAGTAACCACAAAATAAAGGTGAGTATTAAGCGTACATTTAGATAGAAAAAACAATCATTTCAGGGTTAATGCTACCCAAGCACCAACGGACGCCAAATGAGATGTCGTGGCTCTCTTCTTCTCAAGGCTGAGGGATTGAGAAGGAGAGAGCCACGACATCTCATTTGGCGTCCGTTAGTGCTTGGGTAACATTAACCCTGAAATGATTGTTTTTTCTATCTAAATGTACGCTTAATACTCACCTTTATTTTGTGGTTACTAATATAATTTTTAATGCACTATGAGCGTTGTGCGCTGTGTTTTTTGTATTTCTGCATGCTTGGATAGCATGGCAGACCTCATCTTCTGAACCAGTGCCTCTCTGGGAAAATCCATAGCATGTGGTAATGTACTGTATAGGATTTTCTGTTTTACCCCTTTTATTTTAAGAAGCTGTTCTGCCTTATATTGTAATTGTATGTTTATTTTGTAATACCTTTTCTGTAATTCAAGCATTGTATTTTTATATATATTAAACCTTTTAATAAGTAATGCTTTGGGCTCTGAATGAACTTTGTGCACGCTGGAGAGAATAACTTGCTAAATTCAGGCACATGTTACTACAACTGATTTTGTGTTAAAGTGCATAGTTTTTCCTATAATAAACAGGGACCTGAGGCCCTGGCGGATATTTTAATCTAAGATCTTTTATCATATCTGCATAACCTGATGCGCAATTGAGTAGGGGTTAATACTAACTCGCTGGTTCCTTGCAGAGGAGAAAGGGGGGTTGGCTAGAGTAGTCATGTGTATTAACCCTGGTTGCATATCTAAAGTTACGTGCTCACTTGTGTGCTGTTCGTGGCGGTGGTATATGGGGACGGCTTGAGGAGAGATACAACTCATTTGAGGGACCCCTGAGTGGGTGGAGAGTGGGGCAGTTTGCGGGCTGTGTATAGATCCTTGATCCTGTAAGAGGGGATATTGTCCATTTGACGGACCTTTGCGGAGGTGAAGAGTGGGTGCGCTCGCGAGCGTCGGTATTAACCCTTGTCCCGTATGCATGTCGCGTGCTAGCAGGGGGTCGTACGTGACAACCACTAAGGGGATTAAGGGGTTAGGGGACATTAGATTGTATTTTGCTATTTATTCTTTCTGGCAACGGAGGGCATGGCCCAGTAGTAAGCTGACGAGGATGCCCTTCACATTGCCAGGGGTAAGTAGAACGGTTTTTATTTACTTTATTTATGCTTCATGGCTAATTTTGTGTTTAATAATGGGCAAATAATCTATTATCCAATTGTCCCCAATAAACATGCTATTGTGCCTTAACCCCTTCATTGCCTTAGCGGATAGCCGGTAAGGTAATTAAGTTGCTTTAATGTCTTTTTTTTTAATAGTGTGCGGGATCAGCGGGTCTCCAGAGCTAAACCGCTTTGATTTCTGGCTCAGGGACCCCCTGCTTCCCGAGTTACACGCCCCGGTATGGGGCATCGGATTCCAGTGTCGCCGCCATTTTTAAAGCGTCCATGTCGCGTGACGTGTGACATGTAAATAATGGAGGAGATACCGGCACCCCATATCTGGACCTGTAACTCGGGAAGCAGTGGGTCCCCGAGGCTGAAATCAATGCGGTTCAGCTCAGGAGACCCCCTGCTCCCGCACAATATTACTAAAAATTATATTAAAGCAGCTTCATTACCTTAGCGGATAAACGCTACGGTAATTAATTATTTTTTCTTGTGGTGTGTTTTTATACTAGTGTAGATGAGCAGGGGGTCTCCTGAGCTGAACTGCATTGGTTTCAGCCTCGGGGACGCCCTACTTCATGAGATACAGGCCCCGTTTTGTAACGGCCGAGCAAAAATGTTCCAATCGGGCACAAAAACGCGCTGCTTAGTGCATAGCCCCCAAACTCTGCTAGCCTTGGGACATTGTCCCTTACATTAACCTCTTTCCAACATTCCATATTTTCAAACATTAAGGTTAAGGGCTCTTTAATTGTAGTTACCCCAATAACTTCTTGTATATACTGCAGCACTTTTCCCCCCAAATCAGAAATTACCAGACAATCCCACAAACAGTGTTTTAAATCCGCTCTTTCCTGAGAACACTTATTTTTAGAGTTCTCTATCCCCTTATAATTGATATCAAACGCATAGTAGGCTCTATGCAGTATCTTATATTGCATCTCTCTCACTCCTCAAAAATGATAATTTTCCTAACCCGAGTTAACCCTTCGAGTAACAGACCAATTCCTTCAATTCCTGGGAAATCTTTTTCCCATCTACACTAGTGAACATTTTTCTTAGAACCTTCCAATAGCCCTTGTCCCTAATCCAATTATATACATCTGATAGAATAGTTGGGGGTAGTTGTATTTTAATGTTTATTGGGGGTAGAGGGGGTGGGTGAATGGGGGGTACTTGGCCCAGGGTGGGTGGTTAGGCCTATCGAGTGTGTAGCGGGAAGGGTTAACCCCTTCATTACCATAGTGGTTAGTGGGTAACTCCTCCCACAACCTTCAAGGGAAATGGGAATACCACAGAGGTCCTCAGGAAAGAGGGCTCCCGGGTGTGGGCAGATTGGCTCTAACCGGGGATTCGTATTAATATTCCTCTCACTGTATGAAATTGGCAGTTCCCAAACAGGCCAAAAGTATTGTGGTCACTTGCAAAGGACCAACCAGGATTCCCGAATGGGACTAGTGTAACCAGGGTAATACCGATAATGATCCTGAAGCAACAAAGGGGGGCTAGGTTAAGAGTGGGCACTAATGGAAGCCCCGTATTTATGTACGTCTCTTATAAAACCAGTACAGCCTTGTCAGGTGCGTGGGAACAGCCTCTGTGCCTGGGGACACGAATAAAAGACTGTTGTACTACAAAAGTTCCTGGCGACCATTACTTTCTATCCTTGCTGCCTCATCGCCCAGCCATCTGAATCCAGCACCCTGAGTCAAGGTAACCCATACGGGGAGCCAAACACTGTACACCGATGTAATCTCCTTTGAAGCCGGGAGGGTTACATTTAATACATTTAAAGATGAATGAATACTGCTGAGTATACTTATGGAAGCGAGAGATATCACAGCAGATGTGTTCAGTTTATTAAGAAAAGCTGCTGGTTAATTATAAATATGAGAGCTAATTTAAATAAGACATTAAAATGCATTTTTCATTTGCAAAACATTCAATAATTGCAAAGCAGTATATAATCCATTTGAGGCTTTTTGTTTTCCACGCTGGGAAATGGGAAAAAGTGTGAATGTAAATCAGTAGTTGGAAGTAGGTTTTTCTACAGTAAAAATAAGCAGTTACTAAATACGCCCTGTATTACATATTACCAAACTCTTCATACCCAGCTTTGCATGTCATTGCAGGCCCCTGCGAGTGCTAAGGGGTTAATATTTTGGTTGATATGAGTGATCCTTAAGGATAAGTGTAATGCTTTGGCGTGAACACAATTTGACTTTTTACTGTACCTGCCAATCTACACCAGATCTACGTGTGAGTGTGAATTTGAGGATGGACTTTTTTAAGTCACAGTTGCAAATGGGACTGGATATCTCACACACACCAGATTCTGGAGTAAGCTGGTAGGCACGGTTGACACTCCTTGCAAATATCAGCAGCCAATCCATGCCAGCGCATCCTCGTAGAACACAGGGTGTCTCGTCACAATTAGTTTTCACATTTGCCAATAAGAATGAGATACAACAGAGATTTTACAGAAATGTTTTATTTGCAATGTCACACAACAGGAAATTAGGTGAGAGTAAGTGATCTTCAGTGATATACTTTGAAACTCTTGTCGCTGCAGGGGTTTAACTGAGTACTGCAGAAGAAGATTTAGCGGGGGCAGCTGAAACGCAGGTTTAATAGCAGAAGCTGATGCCGCCGATGGTGATGATGCTCCCAGTGTGACAGATATCTGGGAAAAAATCTGTATCTGTAGGGGGGGAGGGGCTAAGATTAGTCAGCGTTCATGACAACAAGCAAGCTAAATATGGCAGTGCACACTGTACAATAAGGGCTGGAATGCTGCATAATAGTAAATAAAAAAATTGCAAACCTCCTGGTGAGGGAAAAAGATACTCCAACGCGGTTCGCGCCTCTCCTGGCGCTTTGCAAAGAGTTCATGATACGCTGCATTTCACATCATTTAAAACTATCCTACATTTTCTCACGTGCTCTTACACCAGTTTTATCAAACTCAGTCACAGATTAAGGCACCCGAGTGGGCATTAACCCATAATGGAGCTTGATGAATCTGGGGGATAATAGTCTTTTGACACTATCTGATTTTGATTGATTGAACTTGTATAGTATAGATGTGCTACAAGCTATGATACCTTTTAGGCTCCTATTGAATATGCAGTGAACTTGCTTTCCAGTGCTGGAGAATAAATCAGCTTTGTTCATATTAATAGGACTTCAATCTTCTCCAGCATGGGGAAAGCAGCGTAACAGCATACTTAATAAGTGTCTTCATGGACTAATGTTAGAGAATAATGTACAGAGCTTTTCAACCCTCACAGTTCTCTTCTTCATGTGTACAGAGGTTTCCAAACCTCATTATGTCAATTTACAAACTACCACCTCTGTTCATACATGGCTACATTGACCATCTGGCTCCATACTACAAAGGATAGGGTTGTCCTGGCTTTGCTGCACTCATTTGCTATACATTTCCCCATTGGACATTCAACTAGAATGTTAATCTGGGCCCAGCAGGTAACCAAATGTTCATTTGAATAATAATGCTCCTTAAATAGCATGGGTTGGGTAACCTGATAACAGACCTGAGATGCGTTGGCTTTACAACTCACCTTGCACCTCCTCAACGGTATAGGACGGGATGCCTTTGCACAGAGCCTCGATATGTACACCGTACACTCCAATATTGGCGATGGGAACCTGGTTCGGGGAATACTTGAACAAGCGCGGAGTGGTAGAAGGCTAAAGAAAAGCAAAATGAATAGAGTATGTGTGTTGCACCAACAGCCGCCATTCCAGATGAGTATCTGGAGTGTTCCCCATGAAGATAAATTGTGGGAGCTATTTACCAACGCATGCCATGGTGATGCATTGTAGTGTGTCACACATTATGATGACCCCTCACCTGCTCCTGCTGTGTCACTTTGCTGAGTTCCGCCAGGCTAGGGAACACAGCTTTGTTCATCTTTGACACCACACAGATCTTCTTCCCAAACAGTCTGGTTGCAAAAAGGCCCTCAAGTAGGAAAGATTTTTTTTTAAATAGTTTAATTTGACATTTAAAAACAAAACGACAAAAACTTTGCTCCCGTACAGTACATTTTTACTGATTCCAAAACGTAGCAGATTTGCCCTGCACACATTTCATTATTTCTGTAGGAGTGCTGTGCGGATTTGACATTATCTGCAAATCAGACTAAATCACAGTACCATTTAATCCCCTTTTTTTCTTTAATGTTACATAAAAGGCTGCATGCTTTTATAGAAACATAGACGTTGACGGCAGATAAGAATCACTTAGCCCACGCAGTCTGCCCATTATCCTGTCCGTTGTGAAACCTCAGACAGTTATATCCTTTGGTTTCTTTCATATTTCAGAATTATGCCGCATTAAATACATTAAAAAGATCTAGTTAGTTAAAGACTGTGCTTTACTAGAAAACAAACGTTACGTTTTTTTTCTTCACTTTTTTGCATTGTAATAGCATTGTGTAGGCTCTCTCCCGTACCGTGCCAAATCTCTCAATATACACAGCGCTGTACACTCTTTTATACTGTAGGCATAATAGGAGTTCATTTTTAAAACCTCAGTTGCAAAACATGGATCAAAACCAGCGCAAAATCGTTGCATGAAACTAATCAAAGGAAAAAAATCCATTGTATTAGTAAACAGACCCCAGTGCCTGACCCCAAGAGCTTACGGTCTAAATGCAGTGCCTGACTGGAAGATGACGTGACTTTTCCATGGTCAAATTATTCTATGGCTTAGATTGCAAATAGAAATATCACTTGCGAGCACATTCACATCTCAGACAGGTCAGCAACTCCCCATTATCTCTCAGCAAACAGCTTCCACTGCAGCAAGGGATTATGGGAAATGACATGCAAATGAGCACATAGTGTAACATTTTAATTAATGTCCATTTTAACATGGACATTGGCTTGGATTCAAACCAGGTTATTGTAAATCTAGTTTGGCACAAGACTGAGCCATTGGCACAGTATCACTGCGTCTCTTGTGCTGTATTACATCAGAGCGGAATAATTCTTCCCAACACTCACTCTGCCATAGTCGCAGACGGAATCCCAGGAGTCCCAACCATTGAGGTTATTTACGTTGGCCACATTATTTTGGTTGTTGATGTTCACAGTCTGGTGGACGTTGCTCCCTATGTTTCCCTTATTGCCAATATTGACATTCTGTGGAGGAACATGGCAAGGTTAGAAGTGATTTAGTGCAGTGTAGAAGCTGTATTGAGGCAGAAGTGTTATTATTTTTTTCCGTTTGTCATAGGTTTGAATGGGCTGATAGATATAATAATGTGTACAGAGCATCAGAACCTCACAGGTCTCTTCTTCAAGGGCACTGAAGGGTCATATGAGTTTTGAAAGCTCAGAATACTGGAAAATATTCTCTTTCGTTTATTAAAGGTGTGACATCCTACAGTGAAGGCTCTAACAGGGAATGCTTTCTGTGGATTACACAGACGGACAACTGCACATTTTAAATAATGGAATAGGAGATTCAGTGTTATTCCATTACCCATAGATGTTAGGAAACATCACGTTCTCTGAGCAGCATCTCTCACTAAGGCAGGTATTTTCCATTACTTTGATTATATATCACTATTGTTCATTTCACTCGTGTGACACATATATATGCACTTTATTTGAATCAAACAACTATTTGCACTGATATTTTATTACTTATTCACATTTTAAATTATAATAGCATAAATAAACTTGACTCTTACGTCATCAGCGAGAGATTGAGTCAGCAGAACTCCGAGGAGAGAAGCGATGATAATCTGAAATGGAAAGAGACGCAAACCGAACAATCATCAGATAATCTGGTAAATAGAATAGAAAGGGTCCCGAGGGAAAAGCAGGAGCACAGCTACTCAAACACTGGCGTAGGCAGGGTACAAAATAATTAAAGTTTATTGGCTAAAAAACAAATAGATGGGTAGTCCTGGCAGATACTCTGACGCGTTTCACGCACAGGGCGCTTTGTCAAAGAGCACCCTGTGCGTGAAACGCGTCAGAGTATCTGCCAGGACTACCCATGTACTTGGTTTTTAGCTAATAAACTTTTTTTATTTTGTATCCTGCCTACGCCAGTGTTTGAGTAGCTGTGCTCCTGCTTTTCCCTCGGGACCCTTTCTATTCTATTGCGCATGTGCATGGAAGCACGCTGTGTTGAAGAGCTATACACAGTATTCATGGGCTGCGCCGCTTAGATGGCGCGGTGTTATTACATCAGTGAAGCCGGGCAGTGTCAGCTGTTTGTGGGTGTTCCAGTCGCCATCGCATCGCACACATAGTGCTAGAGTGACGCAGACGGAGCCCAGATCGGAGGGACTAACAGCCATCAGCGGAGTTCATAGGAGACATCTATATGCTATACCACCTCCTCCTCTCCTCAAACGCTGCACTTACTGTTTGGAGCTGCGGATTCTCCAGGACTTCACCTTCCTTCTCCTACTCTCTCAGGACTCCAAAGGTCAACTGTGAGTACCTTACAGGCTAACTACTGGTGCTATTCGTGATAGCCAGTTGCCTTTTGCTCTTTTTAATTTAATAGTAGAGAGAGAAGGAAGTGCGTATATATATATACCTTTGATCATATGGTTATACACAATTGACATTACTATAAGCTCTTCAATGCTCAAAGTTTACAACTACATGTTGTCATCGAGCTCCGATATATTTCTCCAGGACGGACATCAGTCCTGGATATATACTCTAATCAGGTAAATAGAAATGTAGAGCTCATGAGGAGATGTTTGCAAATTTGGGGGGGGGGGTACTCAAAAAAATGAGATACTGCCGTTCAGGACATTATCATACGGAAAAACTCCCATTGACTTCAAACCCCTCTTCCGAAATCTTTTTATATCTTTTCTGAATTCCTTTATTGCATTCACATCTATAAAATCTACTGGGAGGCTGTACCATGCAATCACTGCCCTTTTACAGTAACAAATGGAACCTCATGTTGGAGAACACTTACCAAGCAATGGGGTTACCTAGGCCCAGTATATAGAAAATGACATATACTCACATTTTATTCATGTGGCAGCAGTAATACAGTACTTACCAGAGTTTTCATTTTGTATGCCTCTCCACGGAAAAAGCAAAGAATTAAATGGCAGGTACAGACCATTTTACCGCCTGCTTTATATACACGGGAGACATGTGGTTGAATAAACATGCAAACTTTCACATTTTATTTTGGAACTAATCCATATCTTGAAGAAAGAGACATATTGTGGCTTTTATCTTTGTTGGCCAACAGATATGGCATTTCCTGTGCTGGAAGTGCATTCATTGTGGCACATTTAGTGTAAAACAGGTGTGCATTGTTCAGCCAAACAAATCATTGGGCCTACGTAGAAAGGCAATTTTGATTTTAAATTCACGTTAAAAGAGGCATTTTTTTTATGGGGCATGTAGTAGTAGCTGCAAATTGGGCATATACGTGTGCGGAAAGAGCCCTTTCTGATTGGATATGTACTGTAGGTTTTAATATTCTGTAAACCATTCTCGCATGTCCAAACCACGCTGGAAATGCTTTTATGGAAGCATTTTCATTCCGGCTGTACAAATTTGTGTGGGTTGACCAAAAAAGGCTCAAACGCACATTTTTTACCAACTAGCTGAATTCCAAGTAGCTTTGTTAACTGTAAAAGGCAAAAAAGCGTCTATTAACTTGCATCTTTTTCTGACTCCCCCTCCCTCAAGGGCAGTGAGATAGCCTCAATAGATGCGGATTTGCATCCTTTAAAGCTACACAAACTATTTCAGCACTGCAGAACATGACTTGACTTACTTTATATGTGTTATTAAGTATTCTCTTTGATTTTTTTGCCATTCTACACTACAGTGGAACTGATGATGTACAGTATATTGTAGAAATCATTTGGACCTGTATAGAAATATCAATACACAACAAAACATTACATAGAAATAGGGGAGTAGCAAGACATTGCCGGGTCCCTGAGCAAAATTGTCTTATTGCGGTGGCCACGCATGCGCAAATGGCACTTGCCAACTGCACAAGTAGAGCTTACAATGTTTTTGAGGGGGAGTTTGGGGGAGGGGGCTGATAAAGTTACTGTCCAAGGTCACAAGGAGGTGCAACCAGGATCTGAACCAGGCTTACCTTTGGTGTAATTGTTTTTAGAGTTAGGGTTACTCATTGAGCCACTCCAATGTGCCATAGAATGATGATATCCCCCGTGGACTCATTAAAGGGTTCATTGCGTAAACTAAACCCTGCATGTATGTGCCAACATGGAACACTAATGTACAACTGACATGAGACTTTTGACCTTCTGTAGATGTTCATTAACACCCAACCAAAGCGGAAAAATATTATGGTTAAATATCTGTGCATACATGAATATTGATGTTTGCTATACTGCATGTTGCAGGAAGAAGATTTTTCAGACCACATCCTTCTACATACATTGGACGCTCTAATTATATGTAAGGGCAAAAAATGTTGCTTGTTCATTTTTTAGGTTTTAAAAGGAAAATGTGTACATTTTGCTTAATGCTACTCATTTAGGACAATATACAGACAGATTTCTCCACAATGGTAGGGGACAAATTCATCTTAAACATGTCATGGTGATGGTTGTCATCTACAGTACATGTTACTCACATATTTTTGTACACATTGTGGGAGTGACTTGTTATGTTGAGGAACTAAGAATAATGTATGTGGATAAACATTCAAACACCAAATGTTGCCTTAAACGTTTATTATGATCTGCTTACTGAGCCTGCTGTTTTTGCTGCTACAACTGGAGGTTCAAAACTTAGAACTTTTTTTTTTTGAGGAGAGGAAAAAGTCAAGAGTCAGGCTTGATTAGGCTGGCTCCAGAGGGCTCGCGGTACTCATGCGGGCCCAGAAAGTTAGGCTGCTTCCCCCTCTCGAGCGGTTCAGGCTTCTTCTGTTGGGCTCTCATGGAGCCCGCGATCTCCCAGGTCGGGCGCGTACATCTGGGTGGGGTCACTTCCTCCGCTGTGGCTCCTGGTTCCAGACCTAGGCCCTCCAGGAACACAGCCCCCCCCCCCGCTGGGTCTCTCAGCATGTGAGCTATGCCTCTCTTGATCACCAGGAGGTGAAAAGGGAAGGCCCATCTATATCTGAGCCCCCGATCCCTCAGCACCGCCGTCACGGTCTCAGGGCTTTTCTCCTTGCGAGGGTGGTCGGGGACAGGTCCTGATTGTCACACTGTGCAGCCCGCAGACCAGACCAGTCCCCTGTACTGAGGTGGGATGTAGAGTATACGCACCGACAGCAGAGGGGGCATGTCCGGGATGTGGCGTAGTAGCGTGGCCAGGCCTAGAAGTAGATAAAGAATGGTCAAGTACTTGCAGAGTCCGAGAAGATAGAAAGTTCCGTAGTCAAAATCCGTAGCAGAGTCCGAGGGTCTTAGAGGTTAGAGTAGTCAGTAGGAAAGCTGAGTTCAGGAGCCAGAGGATGTATTCAGACGAGCCAGGTCAATAGCTGTAGGGAATAAACACAAAGAGAGCACGACACAGGTTCCAGGCAACACAGGTAGCAAGGAGCTATGCAGAGCAAGGAAGTGAAGGCAAAGCAGGATATTTAAAGCGACAGTGACCAATCCGGACGAGGGGCATGGCGGAGGCGTGTCGAGGAGCTGCTCGTGAGTGGATGAGAGACCAGGAAGTAGTAGAGCACAGCTGAGAGTCTGTAACACCAGTGCCAGAATCGAAGATGGCGGCGGCAGAGTTCAAGTTATGCGCTGGGCGGCAGCATGGGTAGCGACGGGGGGCAGCAGCAGCTGCAGTACTGGTAGTGGGTAAGGAGGGGTCATGCCACAAGGGACATGGTCCCCGATTCCTTTCACTGATAGACCCAAGTTGGATTCCCTCAAAGGTAAGGTTCCCGGTTCCTCTCACCGCTGAGTGGAAGGCTTTTTTACTTTGAAGAAGTGGAATCAAATGATGACATCTCGCGGAGGCTCTGATGGACCCGGGCGGGGACTGAGGGCCCGATGGCAGTGGTCGAGCAGTAGATCGGCTTCACTCCTCTCCGGCAGCATGGTCGTCAGTCATCTTGAGATGAATGCCTCTGGCTCCAGTTGCGACTTTTGTAGGCTCCTCACTCTTAGATTGTTCCGCAGCTCTCGGTTTTCCATGTCCTCGTGCTGGTATAACAGGTCATCCCCACGGTCTCTTAATTCTTCGGTCACTTTGACCCAGTCTTCTTGACTCCTGATCGTTTCGTCATGTTTCCTTTCTATCGTGTCAGTTCTCTCCCTCAGTGACGACACTTCCTTTTTCACTCAGGTTCCCGTAGAGTTCAAGGAAGTCTTGCTTGGGGATTTGGCTGTACAGTAGTTTGGGGGTTCCGGCATTCCCTGGACCACCTGTTCCTTGTTCGAGCTGCCGTCGGGGGTTAGCCCTGTGGCCCTCGCTGAGTGCGTGTCCCCCTGCTTCTTCAAGTAGGAGCCCTGGGCACTCGGGCAATTTTTTTTTTGAGGAGGCTGTTTTGGAGACACCCTAGGTGCTAAAGGTAAAGTTCAGAGTAGTTTGGTACAGCTTTGGTTGTGTGAATCTTGCTTAAAATCCACAAGTGATATTCTTTATTGGCTATATGCTAAAACGGTGGAGGTTTTTTGTCACCTTTTCCACCCACCGTAACTTAAAATGTGTGTATGTACTGAATGTATGTATATATATATATATATATATAAAATGTACACATCTTCCTTTTAAAACTTAAAAAGGGGAACAAGAAGTGGTGCCTACCTATATCTAACTCGCATGAGTGAGGTCAATTGATATGTAGTGGTATGGATGACTATGCTGTTCAGGACTAAAAGATAAATGTAATAAAAAATGAATAAAATAAACACACAAAAAATGTCCAGATATAAAAAGAAATACAATACAAATCAATGTCCAGTTCCACAACACTGTCCAACTGAGACTTGCAGCCTGAGAAAAGGGGAACACCACTCCCTCCAGGATATCTACAAGAAAAAAAAGGCGCACTCATTGCGTAGTATGATTACAAAATGTATGTGGAACTGGATAAGTAAAAATGCACATTCACAAACATAACAGGAAATAAAGCATGTATGAGTAATACTCAATCGCCAGCCGATGTACAGGATACCAGCATATCCTTATGATGACCGTCTGAAGTAGACTGGAAGCGGCAGCTCCTGCAGTGCACTCCATATACCGGATATGGTGGTGTGTGAAGAGCGTCTCTGCACTCCCAACCCTCCGTCGCTGTAATGAGTCTCTAGTGATGGTATCACGAGACACTGGTGATGACACTGGGTTCTCCGGATAAGCTATAGGCAGCCCCTACAGGGACTTACTGCTTACGGCTGCACTCAATGAATAATATATGGCTGGCTATCGTGCCCGTAAGTGGGATAGCGTGTATAAATAATAAAACTGGACAAGTACAAGTCCACGAAACACACCCTACACATTTCGTCTTCAAAAGACTTATTTTGAAGACGAAACATATATATATGTGTGTAGCCCCTGCTGTAAATATATGTACACTGTGTAGAATACAGAATTCATCTGCTCCACCTATCACATGGTAAGATTAGGAATAAGCAACACTGACCCTAATCTACTTGGCAATACATTGATAGAAATGTCCCAGAACTGCTCCAAGAAATAACTGATGCTACCAAAATTGCGCACATATAAAGCCTACAGTAAATTCAAAAAATGTCAATGGATAAATGATTCCATAAATGCACTCCTGTTCAGCGTCCCACTGCTAGAAACATAAAGTGGTGTGAAAGCACTAGTACTGTGTGCTTGTGACTATCCCACGGGACGGGGCTAGAATGTGGTAGGGAGGATATAGAACCTCGGTGCAGCCGTGTCCCCTGTAAGGAAACTATAAGCGGCTTTTAAATCACCGCAATCCTCCGCCACTGCCCTCACATACCCGGTGTCACACACAGCAATATACCCCAATGAGGGTCCAGACTCCACGCCGAGTCCAGACTCCAACGCTGATGTCAGGCTCCCCTGATCCGGAAGTGCAGTGACGCGTGCTCCAGCCAAGGTAAGGTAAACAAGAATAGGGTAATCAGGCACTGCTGCCGTCGGGGAATAAAAATGGAAATCCCACGCAATCAGTTAAAAAGGCTGTTTACACCAAAAAATGTACTGCTACAGAGAAAACTCTGACGTGTTTCGTCCGCAGGTAGGGACTTTGTTGCCTTGTTCTAGTTCTGCTTACCCATGTACCGACTCTGCCTGCCTTTTGAACCCTCGCTCTCTGAAACCCCGACCTTGGCTTGAACTTTGACCATCCGTATCTCTCCTGCCCTGACTCTTGGCTCTGGACTCCGACCATCTGCTCTTCTCCAGTTCTGACCTTGGCAATAGTACCTCACATACTCTGGACCACCCTCGCATCGGACCCGGCAAGTATACGTTTATTCTGATTTCTCCTGTCCTAGACTGGGCCAGCAAGACTACTCTACATTCCGAACGGGGTCCCTGTTTCTGTGACTGGTTGCTATCTATCCCCATCTCAGCACAGGGGTCTCGTCTAGTTTGTGGCGAGCACAGTGTAACATTATGATCAGCCAAACATTATGCTCAGCTCCACAAATATAGACCCCGCTGGGGTGGGTGATATGGTGGCATCTCATGCCGCTATGTTCTCCAAGCTTGAGAAGTATTTAGAACAGTCTGACCTTCATATGGACGCACCACAGAAAGACCTCTAGACCCTCTCTGTCCAAGTACAGCAGGCTAATCCTCACACCTTTCTTCCACCTTCGCTTACTCCTCCGGTTAAACCCTGCTCTTCTTACCCGCGACTTCCTGCACCCAATCGGTACTCCGGAGATCCTTTAGAATGTCGTGGGTTCCTCAATCAGTGCTTCATACAATTTGAGTTGACGCCTTCCCGGTTCCCTTCATCCAGGACCAAGGTAGCCTACATTGTCTCGCTGCTTACAAGTGACGCGTTGGCCTGGGCATCTCCCATCTAGGAGCAGAGAAGCGACCTCACACAAGACATTGGGCGATTCACAAAGTAGTTCCGGCGCGTCTTCAATACCCCGGGTCGGAAGATCACCGCAGCTTCGTCTCTTCTCTACATCTCGCAAGGAGACCGTCCAGTGGCTAGGTATGCCCTGGAGTTTCGAACAGTTGCTGCTGAGACAGTGTGGAACGACGAGGCCCTCTCTTCTGTTTACTGGCAGGGTCTTTCCGAACAGCTGAAGGACGAACTCGCTGCACATGAACGCCCAAGTGACCTAGAGGGACTCATTGCGATCTGTATTCGAGTGGACCAACGACTACAAGAGAAGAAGTCCGAGCGTTCTCTTCACTGTCAGGTAAAGCCCAGGACATCTCTTATTAATTCCTCCTTTCCAGAGGTTCCTGCGACTGACGCTCAGGAGCCTATGCAACTTGGTGGTAACAGGCTGTCCCCTTCTGAAAAACAGCGTTGCCGATCTTCTGGACTCTGCTTATACTGTGGTAATCCGGGTCATTTCGTTCCACAATGCCCCCTCAAGCCTGCACCCAAGTCGGGAAACGCCAGCTCCCATTGAGATCCAGAGGATTCTCCATGGGAACGCTCGCTAAATCCTCTACCATCAAGGAACAACTACCTAGCAGAATTTTGATCCCAGTCTCACTTTCGGTCCCTGGCCTCTCAGTCGCTGCATCTGCCTTCATCTATTCCGGTTCCGGAGGGAACTTTATTGATTACGAGTTCGCTAGGAAGAATAATATTCCGCTTGAGAGGAAGAGGATTCCGGTAGGACTTGAGGCCAAAGACGGACGCCCCCTGCAGCCGGTATTCATCGTCCTACAGACCGTCGAACTGTCTCTCCTGGTCGAGCAGATCCACAGTGAGAAGATATCCCTAGATGTTATCCATTCTCCATCGGCCGAGATCATTTTGGGTCTTCCATGGCTTCAACGCCATAATCCACACATTGACTGGGTCAAACCCAAATCCATATCCTGGGATCAGCAGTGCTCCACGACCTGCGGCACCCCATGGCAGTCTATTTGTAGTGTGAAGAATTCCGAGGAAGTAAAGTGTTCCTTACCCAACTGTTATTCATCCTTCAGAGACGTCTTTGACCCAGTCAAATCTGAGGTCCTTCCCCCCCACCAACACTTTGACTGTCCTATAGACCTCTTGCCTGGGTCCGTCCTTCCTAGAGGGCGATCATACCCCCTCTCCCTCCCAGAGACTAAAGCTATGTCGGATTACATCCGAGAGAATCTCCAGAAGGGGTTTATCAGAAAATCTTCCTCCCCCGCTGGGGTGGGCTTCTTCTTTGTCAAGAAAAAGGACGGTACCCTTCGTCCATGCATTGATTACTGTGGGTTAAACAAGATTACCATCAAAAACCGGTATCCCCTGCCTTTGATTTCCGAATTGTTCGATCGTCTCCAAGGGGCAACTATCTTCTCCAAATTGGAACTATGCGGTGCATACAACCTGGTAAGGATTCGACAAGGCGACGAATGGAAGACGCCTTTAATACCAGAGATGGGCACTACGAGTACCTAGTTATGCCGTTCTGCTTATGCAATGCCCCTGCGGTCTTCCAAGATTTCGTAAATGAAATATTCATGGATCTTCTCAATGTTTTTCTCATAGTGTATCTCGACGATATTCTGATCTTCTCAAAGAGTCTTCCCGAACACATTGCACAAGTCAAACAGGTACTACTACGCCTTCGTCAGAACCACCTCTACGCCAAGTTGGAGATGTGTCACTTTCACCAATCTTCTAGCACCTTCCTGGGGTACATCATCTCGGATTCCGGATTCGTGATGGATCCTTCAAAACTGAGATCCGTCTTGGACTGGCCGCTGCCCACCTCTCTCAAAGGCATTCAAAGGTTTCTCGGTTTTGCGAACTATTACAGATGATTTATTCGTAATTTCTCGTCCATTGTCACGCCCATCTCTGCCCTCACTAGGAAAGGAGCCGATGTCTCTTATTGGCCTCCCGCTGCTGTTCAAGCCTTTGACTTTCTGAAGAAATCTTTCGTCTCAGCACCGGTCCTGATCCATCCCAGTCCAAAACTTCCATTTACGCTGGAAGTGGACCCATCGGATGTTGGAGCCTGCACCATCCTTTCTCAAAGAAAGTCACCTTCTTCCGATTTATATCCCTGTGCATTTTTTTTTCAAAAAAAAATTCTCCAGCACAACAGAATTACACTGGCGACACACTTTATTCGAGCTCGGCTAGTCCCACGAATTCGGGTATACCCGGGTGTATTGAGGTTTGTGACTGTTTTCTGCCCGAGTGCATTGGGTTATTTTCCAAGCAGGTATTGAAGCATTTTATTCCCGCTGGCTGCAATACTGCACAGTATATATATATATACTGCATTACAATTCATGAATTTATGCCATCTGGTAGACACGCGAAGCATTGCAGCCTATTAAATCCTAATCATTATCATTTAACAGATCAGCCGCCCGTCAGCCAGGCATGAACCCAGGCTGGGAAGGCAAACACAACGGGGCTTGTCAGAGGTGAGGAGCGGCGCATTCCAGGTATCTGCCAGGTACATACTGGGTATTTGCTCGAATAAAGTGTGTCGGTGCAGTAGGACGTGGGCAACAGGGAGTTATTAGCCATTAAACTCGCATTGGAGGAATGGAGGCATCTCTTGGAGGGCACGGAGAGTCCAATAACCATTCTAATGGACCACAAAAACCTCATGTATTTGGAGAGCGCTCACCGGCTGGGAGCTTGTCAGGCCCGTTGGTCTATTTTCTTTTCCCGTTTTAATTATATCATTTCTTTCATTCCTGGGTCCAAAAATCAAAAGGCAGACACACTCTCTCGTCAATTCCTAAGCGAGGACAAAGCTGAGGCCAGAGCAGAGACCATACTTCCGTTCAAGTACATCATATCTGCCAACACTTTTGACGTATTGGATAAAATTCTCGTGGATCAGTCCAAGGTTCCGGAGGGTCTGGAGGTCCCAGACGGTTGTCTCTTCGCATCCCCCAAATAATGTAGGAAGATTCTGGAATGAGGCCACTCGTCGAAAACTGCGGGACATCCTGGCACCAAAAGAACTACGGACCTTATAGAACGGACCTTGTGGTGGCCCAACATGTGGAGGGACATCTGCGACTTCGTTAAGGCTTGCACCATTTGCGCTCGGAACAAGGTTCCCCGCTGTAGACCCCAAGGACTCTTACATTCACTACCCATCCCTGACCGCCCCTTGAACCATTTATCGATGGACTTTATTGTAGAGCTTCCTGTTTCCAAGGGCATGAATACTATATTGGTCATTATTGACTGCTTCTCCAAGCAGGCACATTTTGTTCCGCTCAGTGGTCTCCCAGATTCTCCTACCCTCGCGGACATCTTCACCAGGGAGATCTTCCGTCTTTAAGGAGTCCCATTGACCATCATCTCCGACAGAGGCTCCCAGTTCGTCTCCAGATTCTGGCGGGCCTTCTCAAGGAGACTGGGCATATCCTTGCACTTCTCTTCTCGATACCACCCCCAGACGAATGGGCAAACGGAGAGGACCAACCAGTCCCTAGAGCAGTATCTGTGCTGCTTTGTTTCAGAGACGATTGGGTGGATCTTCTCCCCTGGGCAGAATTCGCTCACAATTCTCTGCGGAATGAGTCTACGCAACTCTCTCCTTTCTTCGCAAACTACGGGTTCCATCTGGCATGTCTGCCCATCACTCGCTCTTGTTCGGGGGTTCTGGCAGCAGATAACCGGGTCCAGACCTTGCAGTCCTCTTGGACCAAAATTCAGGACAATTTAAAGAGAGCTGCAGCCAGGCTGAAGGCTCAAGCAGATCGCCACCGCCGGGAGATTTCGGAGTTCAATCCAGGAGACAAGGTGTGGCTCTCCTCCAAAAACATTCGCTTGAAAACTCCTACTCCCAAGCTTGCACCAAGATTTTTGGGTCCCTTCCAAATCCTGGAGAGAATAAACCCGGTGGCATATTGTCTAAAACTCCCAGCATCTATGAGAATACCGTCTGTATTTCACGTTTTCTTGTTGAAACCTGCCTACCACAGCTCCCGGTTTCCGGATCGTGTTCCCACACCACCTCCTCATCATCGTCTTGTACAGGGACAACAGGAGTACGAGATCCAGGCCATCATTGATTCCCGAATTTCCAGAAGGACCACTCAGTACCTCATCCATAGGAAGGGATATGCCCAGAGGAGCGTTCTTGGGTCTCGCACTACCAGATCCATGCTCCTGAACTCATCAAGAAGTTCCACCAGAGATACCCTCTGAAACCTCACTGGAATTGCCCGGAGGTCTCTCTTGAAGAGGGGGGTACTGTCAGGACTCGCGGATCCTCGCGCACGCACTTACCTCCGTTCCATCCTGACACCTGCTGGCAACCATCCGTGCTGTCCTCCTTCCTCACGCGCCTCTCCCCGCACGCGCAGAGCGCTCCCCACGGGAGCATCAGTCCCCGTTGACGCACTGCGCAGGCGCAGACCCCGCATCGCGAGATTGGAGGGAAAGGGTGAGACGCGTCACCGGCGTGTGACGCACACGCGCGATGCACGCGCAACACCCCCGAGCGATGAGTCAAGAGGAACTCCTTAGTTCCAGTACTGCCAGCTGTCTCTTACCTTCCAGCCTATCCCTGGTCTCCGCAAGGGTTACGTCTCCGCTCCACCCCCTGGGGTGATTGGTCATTGCCTGCTACTTATGCTCAGCTGTGCCACTGGCACTTCGGCTGAGCATAGACTCACGTTACCCTGTGTTTGCCTCTGCATCTCTTGCCTTGTTGCCTTGTTCTAGCTCTGCTTACCCGTGTACCGACTCTGCCTGCCTTTGGACCCCTCGCTCTCTGGAACCCCGACCTTGGTTTGAACTTTGACCCTCCGTATCTCTCCTGCCCTGACCCTTGGCTCTGGACTCCGACCATCCGCTCTTCTCCAGTTCTGACCTTGTCAATAGTACCTCACACACTCTGGACCCGGCAAGTATAGTTTGTGGCGAGCACAGCGTAACAGATTGGAGTTTTATTTTAAAATACCATATGTTGGGTTTGTAACAGCTCAGGACTTTTTCAGGGTTTGCGCTTGTCTACAAAGAGAGCTTAATTGGGGGGTTCTATCCGGTATGGCCCACATAAAAGGGCCAGAGGGTTTGTATATTACTGATAGAGTCTCGAGATAAGGGCAGTTGTCTTGCCAGACATGGGAATACAATATGGCCCTTGTGACAAGTTTCTAAACATCAGTCTTTTAGAGCTAGCTTCAAAGGCATTCTCTGACGGGGTTTATGGATGGCCAGGGGGCGTGGCTAAGAAAGTATTCAACCTAAGAGTGTGTTTATTAAAAATGAGAATATCATGTGACGTCATCTCCTCTACATAAAAGGAGTTACAAATCTGTAATCGTGTCATAGAGTGGGATGTTGTGACATAACACACCACAAGTTTAACAGATCCTGGGTGACTGATATTCCTTTGTCGCTCAGGTTTAGTGGTTAGATGGTAATCTTTAGTCTCGTAGCATCCGCCATGAGCGCCTGAATGTGACTCACGTGTGTGTAAGTATTAGTTAAGGAAAGTTATGAGTACATTTAGATATTGAAGAGGAGTTAAACGTCGTTTGTAAAAGGTTTTTTGTTTTACACTGTCATAAAACTGTTAATCTAACAGAAGATTTACTACGGGAGTGGGTTTATGCTGTTTCCATGAGGAAAGAATGTATTTAAGTAATAGCAATTTTAGAAAAATCAGAATTCACCAGAGGTGTATTTAGGACCAAATACGTGATATCTCATCTTCCTGCGCATTGACCTCTCTGGGAAAAAAACCTATGACATTTGGGTAATGTACTGTATAGGGATTTCTATTTAATGTTGTATCCTGGTTATTTTGAGAAACTGTTCTGCATTTATTGTAACTGTATGTTCTTGTTATCCTTTTTTCTGTGACCTAAGCACTGTTTTTGTATATATTAAAACAATTCATAAGTAATGCTTTGGACTCTGAATGAACTTTTGCACACTCTGGAGAGAGTATTTATGTTTTCGGACACATTTTGCTAGAATGGATTTTTTTGTGTGTTAAAGTGCATAGTTTTTTCTATAATACACAGGGACCTGGGACCCTGGCAAATATAAATTTCACATCTTATCCTTGATTTGCATAACTATCCCAGGTGGTGGTAGTGTATAGATATGATTGCAATTGACTAAGGGGTTAATATTAACTCATTAGAGGTACCTTTGTGATGGAGAAAGGTGAGTTGGCTAGAGTAGCCATGTGTATTAACCCTAATTGCTAATATCTAAGTCACATGCTATCTTGTGTGCTGTTCGTGACAGGTGCTATATTGGAACTGATTTAGGGGAGATGTTAACTCATTTGAGGGATCATTGTGAAGGTGAAGAGTGGGGAAGCTTGTGAGCTGTGTATTAACCCTTGTCCTGTAGAGGAGAAATTGTCCATTTAAAGAACCATTTTCGGAGGTGAAAAAGGTGACAAAGACACAGAGAAAGTCCAACTGTCGGTCTGAGACCAGACCTGAGAGAGTGAGTGCCAGTCTGAGATGCACACAGAGGGCCTCATTCAGAATGCCTCGATAAGGCCCTTATCGAGCACTTATCGACCAAAATGGCTACTTGTTTTCAGTAAGCCTCGATAAGTGCTCGATAACGGCCTGTGTCGATGCAAAATCTTATGATCAAAAGAAAATCGCCAATTGAGCGGCGATCAGCCGCTTATCGACCATTTTCGGAAGGATCATAAACTCGCGCAATTCTAGTACCCGCGAGTCAGCTGTCACCGCCTATCGCAGCCCTAAAATTCGATCTTCTCCCCAAATCCAATTCACCTCCAAATTTAGGTAAATTGGTGAGGAGATGCCTCGATGAGCTGCGATGTGTCGGGACTTAGAAAAAATCAGGCACTTTTCCTGCCTCGGATTGATGCCGGGGGTCTCCGGAGCTGATAGCCATTAATACCAGCACCGGAGCCCCCCGGCATGCATCCGATACAGGAAAAATGCATTTACAGCAACTTCATTACCTTAGCGGCTAACCGCTAAGGCAGTGAAGGGGTTAAACACCCATGCCAGGCTTACTGTGGCTAGCGAGGGTGGGTGAAGGGGGAATTTGGCCCTTAGTGGCTGTTTAGGCCTTGCGGGGGGGTTGCGGGGGGACTTAACCCCTTCATTACCTTAGCGGTTAATACCGCTAAGGTAATAAAGGGGTTAACCCAACCGCTACCTACCTGCAAGGTCTAGACACCCATCCTTAGGGCTAATACCCCCTTCACCCATCCGTGAGGCCTAAGCACCCACCCCGAACTGACTATACCCACCCTGTACCCATTGAGTAGTACAGTGGTACATCATACCCATATAATAATAATATGGGCATGATAAGCCTCTATAGCACTCAATGGGCACCCTAATTACAATACATTAATACACAAGACACACAATAATAAAACATAACTAAACTACAAAAAACCTCACTTCACTAAATAAAAACAGTAGCCAGCTAATCCAATCAATACAAGCAATAACAACATCAACAATTAATTAATTAAACCATTAACCAATCAAAACAATTAATTCCTAAACCAACTCAAAATGAATAGTAACACTAACCAATCAAACCAATTAATTACTACAACATTAATGAATTTAAACATTAAAATACAAAGAAATAAATTCAAACAATATCTGAAATAACCATAAAACGCATTAGCTAACATAATACAACATTAACTAAAAACGAACACCAATCGCAAACATTTTATTAGCATTAAGCAGGAAAAAAACAAACAATGATATCCACATAAGAAACTGAAATTACAAAAACCAATAGCAATACCAAGCCAGAAATGCCCCCCAAATATTGTCATAATAATGTATTAATCTGTACTCTAAAGTGGTACAGATTAATATATTATCAGTCAATGTGCCTCCCCCAAAAATTCAAAAAACACATCCAATGAATAAACCTGTAAAAAGAGACATTTACAAACATTCAATATATTACTTACCATTAGAAGCGGTGGCCCTCCGACTTCCGTGGAAACAGGAAGCTCACGTACCTTGAAGGCCTCCAACTGCATCCGATGCCATCAGCCATGAAGATCCGGATCAGGTATCCAAATCTTCTTTTTTCTTTCTTTAATCACCTTCTTCTATCTTCATCTGTCACTATTTCTTGATCTTCTTTATCTTCTATCTTCATCTGTCAATCCAAAAAGCCACATGGTAAATCCCAACCGTTGTTGTCTCGTCGTCTTCTTGGGCTGAAATGAGGCGTCACGGCCTTAAATGGGTCTTGTGACGTCACATTTAGCCTCAAAATGGTTAACAGCCACCTGATTGGCTGTTAAAACCATGTTCCGACTTTAATTTTTTTTTTAAATGACCTCACTTAAAGGGAATGATGGCAGCCAATCATAATGGCTGTGCTTCATTTGCCTTTAAGATGACGTCACTAAATCCAAGATGGCCGGCGTCACATGGTATTTCAGCCAGAGTGTGGAATTGGTTGCCACGATCTGATTGGCTGAAATACCATGTGACGCCGGCTTCGTCACGTCATCTTAAAGGCAAATGAAGCACAGCCATTCTGATTGGCTGGCATCATTCCCTTTAAGTGACGTCATTTAAAAAAAAATTACAGTCGGAACATGGTTTGAACAGCCAATCAGCCTTTTCCTGCAACCTAATTATCCTTTAAAAGTTACACACGCACTTCACAAATGTTTAACACTTAACAGGCCTGCAAAGCAACTGCACACCAATATGTGGGATAAGAGCTCCCATGTAGTGCTGGCAATAATATTAACCAAGTGGCATCCACATCAGACACTAGGACTAATATAATTGGAAAAATATAATTGGACATTTGCGCACTGTCCTTGTTTATATTGTGTATTGTACCTGTATATATGTGTTATGGGATATTATTTTCATAGAAAGTGAGGTTGTCCACGGGGCTTAAAGTGCCAGTAAATACAGTGTATACACGTCTCATCTGGTTTAATTCAAGCGGTCTAATATGGTGTACAGTACAAAGGGAGGAAGGACTCAGGCCCTGCCACAGCACATAGAGACTGTGGAAATAGAGGGGATATATATATATATATGTATATATACTGTATATATATATATGCACCTTAACCCTGGCTGTGCTCAAAGCTGTGACCATGCAGCAAGCTTAAGCCTATAGGGAACCATGTTAAAAATGGTTTTTGAAGCAAAAAGTGGCACAGAGTGCTCATTTGCATGTCATTTCCCAGAATCCCTTGCTGCAGTGGAAGTGCTGTATGCTGGGTGATAATGGGGAAAGGCGGGGTTGCAGACCTGCCTAAGACATGCAGATGAGCATACAGTTGTATTTGTATATATATATATATATACATATATATATATATATATATATATATATATATATATATATATATATATATATATATATATATATATATATACAGTTAGGTCTATATAGGCATGTAATAATTGGACACTGACACAATTTTCATAATTTTGGCTCTGTGCGCCACCACAATGGATTTGAAATGAAACAAACAAGATGCAATAGAAGTGAAAACTTTCAGCTTTAATTCAAGGGGTTGAACAAAAATATCGTATGAAACGTTTAGGAATTGCAACCATTTTCATACACAGTGCCCTTATTTCAGGGGCTCAAATGTAATTGGACAAATGAACACAATCATAAATAAAATGTTAATTTTTAATACTTTGTCGAGAATCCTTTGCAGGCAATGACTGCTTGAAGTCTGGAACGCATGGACATCACCAAACGCTGGGTTTCCTCCTTTGAGATGCTTTGCCAGGCCTTTACTGCAGCTGAAACAAACAGATATTGCGCTCATTAGTGGAATATAAGGATTAAGTGATATTGTGATCAAGATAAATACAACCTTGGTATAGGCAGGTTTTGTGCTGCTGCTCTTAGGGGATGGCTCAGCTATCCAGCTAATACAGAAAAAAGAAAAAGAAAACAGCGCAAAAAAACCTCATAGTGTAGTATTAAAGTATATTTTATAAAGTAAAAGGGTGATTATTGCACGTACATCAATAAAAGCATATATCAGCAAGACGTTTTGGACATGTTACCACTCGCGGGAACAGCTATGTGCAGGCTGGTGTGTATCTGGATCGTCCTCCGATCCTCAGTATACAGCTCAGCAAGGGGTTGCACGTCTCTTTGGAAATCCTCCCCGTATGATGTTCTCCGGTCTCCGGCGGGCCGCTTGGCAGGAAGTTCAAACCTCCTTTAGGGATCTCCCTGCAGCAGCCGTCAGCTCAGACGCTGCGTTCTCTCAGGCAGTTCCGGATAGATCGCAATAGCTCTGACGTCATCAGACGGCGCCCGTCTGTCACTCGCGTCTCTCCGCATATAGTGTTAGATAGAGTGGAAGTCCCATAGACCGTATTCAGGATATATGCAATATGATAAGGCCGCAATGGGGTTCAGATAAGGAAGGTATTGGAACGCGCCCTCTCCTACGCGTTTCGTAATGAAGAAGTATTCATTACGAAACGCGTAGCAGAGGGCGCGTTCCAATACCTTCCTTATCTGAACCCCATTGCGGCCTTATCATATTGCATATATCCTGAATACGGTCTATGGGACTTCCACTCTATCTAACACTATATGCGGAGAGACGCGAGTGACAGACGGGCGCCGTCTGATGACGTCAGAGCTATTGCGATCTATCTGGAACTGCCTGAGAGAACGCTGCGTCTGAGCTGACGGCTGCTGCAGGGAGATCCCTAAAGGAGGTTTGAACTTCCCGCCAAGCAGCCCGCCGGAGACCGGAGAACATCAAACGGGGAGGATTTCCAAAGAGACGTGCAACCCCTTGCTGAGCTGTATACTGAGGACCGGAGGACGATCCAGATACACACCAGCCTGCACATAGGTGTTCCCGTGAGTGGTAACATGTCCAAAACATGTCTTGCTGATATATGCTTTTATTGATGTACGTGCAATAATCACCCTTTTACTTTATAAAATATACTTTAATACTACACTATGAGGTTTTTTTGCGCTGTTTTCTTTTTCTTTTTTCTTTACTGCAGCTGTCTTCAGTTGTTGTTTGTTCGTGGGTCTTTCTGCCTTAAGTTTTGTCATCAACAAGTGAAATGCATGCTCGATCGGGTTGAGATCAGGTGATTGACTCGGTCATTGCAGAATATTCCACTTCTTTGCCTTAAAAAACTCCTAGGTTGCTTTCGCAGTATGTTTTGGGTCATTGTCCATCTGTAAAGTGAAGCGCCATCCAATCAACTTCGCTGAATTTGGCTGAATCTGAGCAGACAATATATCCCTATACACTTCAGAATTCATCCGGCTGCTTCTGTCTTCTGTCACATCATCAATAAACACTAGTGACCCAGTGCCATTGTAAGCCATGCATGCCATGCCGTCACACTGCTCCACTGTGTTTTACAGATGATGTGGTATGCTTCTGATCATGAGCCGTTCCAAGCCTTCTCCAGACTTTTTCTTCCCATCATTCTGGTACAGGTTGATCTTAGTTTCATCTGTCCAAAGAATGCTGTTCCAGAACTGGGCTGGCTTTTTTAGATATTGTTTGGCAAAGTCTAATCTGGCCTTTCTATTCTTGAGGCTTATGAATGGTTTACACCTTGTGGTGAACCCTCTGTATTTGCTCAAATGAAGTCTTCTCTTTATGGTAGACTTGGGTAATGATATGCCTACCTCCTGGAGAGTGTTCTTCACTTTGCTGGATGTTGTGAAGGGGTTTTTCTTTACCATGGAAAGGATCCTACGATCATCCACCCTTTTTCAGTTGTATTGAGAGCTCCTTTGACCGCATGTTGTGGCTTCACAGCAACAGCTTCCAAATGCGCATGCCACACCTGGAATCAACTCCATACCTTTTACCTGTAACGGATCAGGGGACACGTGCTTCTCAGCGGGTCCCCGTCACCTCTAGCCTCACGGCAGCCTCCTGCCCTGCTTCTCCGCTCCCTCAGCAGCTTACCTCCTCCACGCCGAGCCGTTTCTCCGTGGCGCACACCGCATCTGCATGCACGCAATCGGGGCGTGCGCACGGCAGCCTTACAGAAGGCGCGCGCACCCGATCCTCTTACCTGCCCTCCCGTGCTGCTCGCGCTGCCCCTCATCTGCTGCAGGCCATTACTAGCTATCACACCCCTGCCTCCCTCCTGGACCTATCCCTGCGTTCACTCAGACAGTCCTCTGCTCTTCCCCTTGCCACCATTGGTTCTCCCTCCTTTATTACCTCAGTCTGTCCTCTCCGTCGTCGCTCAGCATAGCTTCTCTGTGGCTCCTGTGTGCAGTAACTTGTGCTTAGCTCTCTGTTCCAGCTTCTTGTTCCTGACCCTGCCTCTGTTTGGATTTCCCTGGTTTGATCTCGGCTTGGCTTACCTCTCTACCCCTGGACTCTGCTTTGGCCATCACTACGCTGCTCTCTCCTGCCCCTGCCCCTGCCCCTTGGCTCTTGGACATTAACCTTCCGACTTCTGGCATCCCAGACTCTGCAAGTACAGTATATGGTTAACCTTTTTCTCACCAGGCCCGGCAACGCAACTTACCACACTCCGGGCATGCCCTCACTGCTGTGGGTGCGTGTTATACCCTTACCCACCTCAGTACTGGGGACTGGCTAGGTCTGCGGGTATACAGGCGTTACATTACCTGCTTAATTGATGATGAAATAACGAAGAAATAGCCCACACCTATCCATGAAACAGCTTTTGAGTCAATTGTCCAATTACTTTTGGTCACTTGAAAAAGAGGGGGCTACATTTTAAAGAGATGTAATTCCTAAACCCTTCCTCCAATTTGGATGTGAATACCCTCAAATTAAAGCTGATAGGATGCACTTTAAGCCCATATTCATTATTTAACTTTAACTTGAATTTATTTTGGCACACAGCCAAAATAACAAAACTTGTATCAGTGTCCAATTATTTCCTGACCTGTATATGTATATATAGGGAAAAGGTATAAGGTGCGCATATGGTATAAACAAACAATGTAACTGATATGCAATGGATGCTGCCACAATGTGTAGGATGCACACAACACCAATTAGTATGAAAGAAAAGAAAAAACAAAGGGCACAGACCAATGCAAACAAATGTTTAAACTAAAAACACCTGTAGGGACTAGGTACAATGAAAGTTCAATAAGTGAAATCCGGGACTGGAGATGACCTAGAAACGAGAGAGATAGCCAATATGGTGAAGTAAGTATATTAAGTTCCACACAGCACAAGCACAGATATTAGTTACGATGTGGCTGATAAAAATGTGCATTTAAGGATAAAATCCTAGTCTTTAGCTTCAAAAATGGAAACGATAGCCACCAGGATCTGTCGCACGGTCACAAAGACACCGTCTGCTCTCCAACACTTGTGCTCAAGACCCCCTCCTCCTCGATCTCCAAGTCTCGCAATAATTGCGCGATGACGCTAGATCGCAACGTCTATACCCGTAAGTGTCTCCGTTAGTTCGGTCAGCAAGAGGAATTCGGTTTAAAGTCCCAATTGCCTTGAATAAGGCATGCAGCAAGAAATGGCTAATACGCGCCTACGCGTTTCGTCTTAAAAGACTTTGTCAAGGGATATGTAGTCACACATATGTAGTCACACCTGCATGAACCTCTTAAGTATGTGGAACTCTAATGTGATTGGTCACGATCTGAACCACCTATACCAACCACATAAGAGCTTAATGTAAGTGACAGGTTCAGACAACATAACATTAAGAACCCATGTATTACATATAATAATGATACAAAATAACAATTTAATAAATAAATCAATAAACTTCTAAAAATGAATTAATAACATTAAAAAATACTAGAACAACATAATAGAATACAGGAAGAAATTAGATATGTAATCTATATACGAATTTAAAGGAGTGTAAATTAATGAGAGGATCAAAACAGAAATTTTATGAACAGATATGTTGTAGACACTAAGAAAGAAATGCACACAAATCTATGTCCATATTAATACCTAGTGGTACAAGCATTTTTACAGTATGTATCCACTTGGTCTCTAATTTGGAAATAGCATTTAAAGTGTCCCCTCCTCTCCAGTTATTAGGTAATTTATCTATTCCTATACATAGAATACCTGTGGGATTGCAATTGTTAAATTCAGAAAAATTACAAATTATGTTGTAGAAATCCTTTCTGTATATTTGTAATATGTTCTACAAAACGTAGTTTTAATTTCCTTGTAGTGCGTCCTATATACTGCTTATTGCAGGGGCACTGAAAAAGGTACATGATATTTGTTGAATCACAATTAATGAAATGATCAAATTTATGATTGGTTACGATATGAGGAGATGTAAAACACTTTACATTTCTTGACCCATGTAAATCTAATTTGCCATTGTACATTAAAGGCATTTATAAAAACCTTTGGTGTCTAAAATTATATTAGTGGAGGCTTTTTGGTATGTCGGCTTTAGACAACTGGGTGATAATTTAGGAAGATGTGGTTGAAGAATTGTATCCTTTAACACCAAATGCCAATGCTTGTTAATGACTTTTTAAATTTTTGTAGTTAAGGTATTAAATTTGTGAATAAAAGGGAATGCTTATTTTGTTATCAATATCACTGGTGGTTGTGACTTTATTAGAATTGTATTTCAGAAGGTCTTTTCTATCTGTGTTTTGAATTTTTGAATAGGCTTGTTCCAATGTGGCTTTTTTTAAATAATTATTTGATTCAAATTTTGTCAACATAGTTTTTACTTGTTATTCATAGATTGTCTTATTTGAGCAGGTTCTTTTTACTCTTCTTAGCTCACCCTGTGGAATGTTTTCAAGCTAGGGTTTATGGGGATTACTATCAGCCTCTATGTAGTTAAGGTAACTAACTGGTTTATAATGAGTTTTGGTACAAATTTGACCTTCATCAATATATATATTAATAAGTCAAGAAACTGAAGACCAGTAGTGCTATAATTATAACTGAATTTAGGATTATAACTATTGTGATTTAAATAATAAAAAAATAATAAAGTGTTGTGATCACCATTCCAAATAAAAAATATGTCGTCTACATACCTGGTCCACAGCACCAGGTTTCCATCGAATTCATGCTGGGACCAGATGGTTTGGTCTTCCCACATCCCCATAAAGGGATTAGCATAACTCAGTGCAAACCTGGTGCCCATCGCCATGCCTTTAATCTGTAAAAACAATTCTTCATTGAACAAAGAAAAGTTATGTGTTAAAGTGAATTTAATTAGTGTGATAATAAACTCAATATGTGTTTTGGTATATGTGCCTTATAATTCGAAAAAATAATGTGCAGCTGTGCAACCGTGGTCATGCTCAATAACAGTGTAAAGTGAAGTTACGTCAAACGTGACTAAATAATAATGATTGGTCCAAACTATATCATTAAGTACATTTAGAGTGTGTGTTGTGTCTTGTAAATATGATCTGATGTTTTGACCGATTTCTGTAAGAAAAAATCAATAAATGCTAAAAGATTTGATGTGATAGAATCAACACCAGAAATAATAGGTCTGACGGGAGGATGTATGGGGTCTTTATTTAATTTTGGTAAATAATAAAAAATTGGCAAATTTGGGTTCTTAATCAAAATAAATTCAAATTCTTCTTTACACACAAATTGTTTTTTTAAACCTATTGTTAAAATGTTTTCCAACTCATACAGTGAATCCTCTGTAGGATTCTTTGATAGTCTAGAATAGGTTACTGTAGCAGTCTAAGGGACTCAGCAATGTAGCTTTCCTTATCCAGGATCACGACACCCCCTCCCTTATCCACTGATTTAATTACGATTTAACTATCATCTATCAACTCATTAATTGCGTCATATTGTTTTTGTTCAAGTTTTGCTTAATATATTTATTTTGTTTTGCTAATTCGTCCAAATCATCTTGTACATAATTACATAGTTACATAGTAGATGAGGTTGAAAAAAGACATTCGTCCATCAAGTTCAACCTATGCAAAATTTAGACAACAGATACTTTATCCTTGTAAGGAATCCACTCCTGGCTTTGATTATAGCTTTTGCAGACTTCTGCAGTTGCAAAAGCTTCCTCTGGCAATCATTGGCACATGTGCTGCTTCTCATTGCAGCTTCTGCCCTGTGCTCCATCATTGGTGGAATGCTAACACACCCTCCTCCTGTGATTGGATCCCCGTCCTTTATACCCTGGGCGTTGGCACTGAAACAGTGCCGAGCATAATTTCCTACCCTGGACGTTACTGTGTCTGCCACTAGCCACCCTGGCTTGTATCCTGTGTATTATCCTTTCTGGTTCTTGTCCCTGTTTCCTGAGGCCGCCTGCTAGTACCATGCAGGGGCCCGTTCCTGACTTCTCTGCTGAAGCGTTGTTTCCTGAGGTCGCCTGCTAGTTCCATGCAGGGGTCCATTCCTGAATTCACTGCTGAAGCGTTGTTTCCTGTGGCCGCCTGCTAGTTCCATGCGGGGGCCCGTTCCTGATTTCTGTGCTGAAGCGTTGGTTTCCCGACGCTGCCCTGTGGTGTACTTCGGCCAGCCTGCTGTCTCTTCCTGCTGAGACCAGCGTCATGGGCCGAGGCCGCTCCTCACGAAGAGGCCACTCCCGCGCTCACGCTCCTAAGCTGAAGCGGGGATCTCCTGACTACCTGTTGCCGAACTCCTGCTTGAATAACGACGATGCTGCCTTCTCCAATACTGACCCTGCTACGTACGACTACGAAATGCGCACTCCGGATCAGTCTGCGCGGACTAAGGTCGGTGATTCTATAACCCCACCTCAGCCCCGCGGTCCGGTCCCGGTTTGTGGCGAGCACAATCGTAACAATCCTATATCTATACTTCCTCATTGATCCAGAGGAAGGCAAACAAAAAAACCCAGTGACATATCCTCCAATTATATCTCATAAGGGGAAAATTAAATTCCTTCCTGACTCCAAGAATTGGCAATCGGATTATTCCCTGAATCAACATTCTTCCCATATTTACAAATTTGGTATATACCTGTATACCTTTCCTTTCTAAAAAGATGTCCAATCTTTTTTTTGAACAAATCTATTGTATCTGCCATCACAGTCACCATGGGTAATTAATTCCACATTTTAACTACCCTTAATGTAAAGAACCCTTTCCTTTTTTGTTGGTGAAATTTCCTTTTCTCCAACCTTAAGGGATGCCCCCCCAGTCCTTTGTACTGCCCGTGGGATGAATAGTTCTTTTGAAAGCTCCCTGTACTGTCCACGAATATATTTGTATATAGTTATCATATCCCCTCTTAGACGCCTCTTTTCTAATGTAAATAAATCTGATTTAGCTAGCCTCTCCTCATAAGTTAGATTGTCCACCCCCTTTATTAATTTGGTGGCTCTTCTCTGCACTCTCCCTAGTTCCATAATGTATTTTCTAAGGAGTTGTGCCCAAAATTGTACGCCATATTCATGGTGTGGTCTTTCTAATGCTTTGTAAAGGGGCATAATTATGTTTACTTACCTTCCATCCATTGCCTGTTTAATGCAAAATAAGATCATGTTTGCCTTTGCAGCTACTGCATGACTTTGGGCACTATTGCTAAGCCTGCTGTCTACAAGCACTTCTACATCCTTCTCCATCAAGGATTCCCCCAATTTATCCCCATTTAATTTATGTCGCCTGCTTATTCTTGCTTCCCAAATGCATAACCTTACATTTATCTGTATTTAACCACATCTGCCATTTACCTGCCCAAGTTTCCAGTCTCTCCAAGTCCTTTTGGACAACCGCCCTTCAAATAACTTGGATAGAACTGTGATTTATTTTTGAACGGAGCGTGGTGCATGTCACTAGTTATAGTGAGGGGTGTGGCATTTATGTCCACTGAAGTATGTAATTTTTGTTTAATAAATTATTTTCAATGAAAGATTGCATACAAATGTGCCAACGTCAATATAAGTGTTAAAAACACTCATTTTGTTTGACGGGGCAAATGAGAGACCTTTATTTAAAACTTGTACTTGCTCATCAGTTAAGACTTATTTTACTCAAGTTAAAGATCCCTTCTTATTTAGTAACTATAGTTATCTTTCTTGATTTTAGTTTTTTTGTCCCCCTCTTCTTCCTCGTTTAGTGATTTTTTTCTTTTCCTCGCTAGCGACTCCTTTGTGTTCTCCTTCTCTTTTATGTATTCTTTCCCTTTGGGTATCTTTTTGGTAACCTCTAAAAAAGGAGATGAACACTCCAGTGGCGTAAATTTGTTGGTCGAATTAAATCCGGACCACTCATTACGCTCTGGTGATTTATCTTCTTTTTTTTACCTCCTCTATCATTAGTTGATTCTTTACCTTTAATTCCATCTCCATATGTTTTAACATCTTAATTGTCATAATCATTTTTATGTTGTACCTTAAAATCTTTTGGTTTATATATATATATATATATATATATATATATATATATATATATATATATATATATATATATATATATATATTACAGTATATATAAAATTCTAAGGCAAGTATGAGATCCTAAGCCTGTGTGTGCATTTTTTCTCCTTTTGGTTTTCAAAAACTCTGCCAGCTCACCCTCCCTATGTGACAATCTTTACTTTAGATAGTTGGTAAAGGCAGCCCATTGAAAGAAAACTAAATATCTTAATCAGTTAAGAGTTTCTTGAAGCAGAAGATATGCAGAGCACACACAAAGTATTTTGGAATATATCCATGTCAGAGTTTGACGTCTGAGTCGAGAGATAATTTTTATCGTGTTCTGTTCAGCAAACATATTGACAGATTGCGTTTGAATCGGAGATACGATCTGATTCATTGAAAACTATTTGGTAATGAACGTGACTAAATCTGGACTGTTAACCCCCACCTGAATCCACTTAAAAACTATTTAGTAATGAAAGTGGACTGTATTAGACACAGCTACTGACAATTGAAGTTTCCTATAGTAAAAATTAATGTTACCTCTTTCAAGATCCTTATCTGATCTCTTTTCCCAATGTTGCTTTGCTCCTATTTTGATATAAGCCTGCTAACACCTCTAAGGCCGCGCTTATGGTGACGGTGACAGCGATGGCGACGCTGACATCACGCTGCGGTCGCTGGAAAAATCAAATTGAAGTAACTTCCAGCGATCGCGACCAATACATTTGTTTTGCCGCAACGTCGTGTCGCTCCCGCAATCGCCGGCACTATAAGCGCGGCCTTAGGCCAAGTCCATAGTGCAAGCGACGGCGCGTGCACGCAAACCAAATGCAGTACCTCTATCAGACCGGCCGTAGTGCGCGCGACGAAGCACGATGGCGCGGCAGAATTTTGAAGAGACAAAAATGTTGTCTTTTCGCACGATGGCCGCTTCATGTGAAGGGTTGAGCTAATCAGCGCGAACCAGCCTGGTGAAGTCACGGCCATGCCTCCGCCACGCCTCCCCGTCACGAGCGAATCTGAGTGCACAGATCGCTCAGACGATAGGCACACGCGACTCCATGCGCTCCATTGCGCTCCATCGCGCGCGCCGTCACTATATCCAAGGCCTTAATTGCTTGTAAGCTATTTGTTACCGTAAATTTTACTGACCAAACTAGCACTGATTAATAGCATGTTATATGCTGTCTAAGTAGTATACATTCAAGCATACATTGGGGCAAAGCTGTGCTAAAGGGAAGCCGTGTGTTAATAGGAATATTACATAAGTGCATAGTTTACGTGTAATATAGTATGTGTTAAGCAGGAGATTGTAAGGTGATTGGTCCTTATATTCTTGATTCAACAATTTATCATCAACAGAGCAACACTACTGGCAGCCTTGTAACCCTGTATTTCAACACTTTCAACTCTACTAGAGTAAGGTACGCAGCCTTGTCTTTTTTAACTACCTTTCTGATAATGAACCTGTGACTTACATCTATCTGTGTATCAAATGTAAATATTACTCTCTCTAAACACTAAAAACCTCTCCCTCTTGGCCCACTCCCAATGTAATCATACACCCCGGACTACTCAAAAGTCTTGGTTATTTCCAAACAGAGTTATTACAACTCTGTGTTATCCATGCCCATGATCATAGAAAATAAACATATACAGTAAAGCTTCTGGATTATCTTCCTCAGACAGACTTTCTTGTTTCTTTTTCTGTCCGGCTTGCCATTCAAAATATACATGTTTCTTAGATATCCGTATTGATCCTTTCTCTTTCCAGTATAAAATGAAATATTATGCAGACAGATTTCTTATGTTTCCAATATTTATTTGAGGCAAAATAACAATAAGTGTCTTCGTCTGCAGGTACTAAATATAGGCATACTAATGGAGAATGTATAGCATGCAGGGCCGGTGCAACCACTATGCGGCTTAGGCTGTGGCGGGAACAGAGGAGGACAACAACGGGCAGTGGAGGAGGACAATGGTGGGAACGGAGCAGGGTGGCGGAAATAGAGGAGGAGCACGGCCGAGGAGGACATGTCATATGGTGACTCCAGTGCACGTCCTTCCCTGCTCCACCTCAAGACCACAGCCTCACAGGTAGATATTTTTAATTGAGTGGGGGAGTGAGAGGATGAGGAGGGGAAGGTGTGTGAGGATGAGCAGGGGGAAGTGGGAGGATGAGGAGCGGTCAGTGAGAGGATCATGAGGGGGGAGTTAGAGAATGAGGAGGGGAGAGAGAGAGGATGAAGAGGGGGGAGTGAGAGGATGAAGAGGGGGAGGAGTGCCAGGAGTGAGCAAGGGGGGTAAAAGGATGAGGAGAGGCTAGTAAGAGGATGGGGTGTTGTGAGAGGGGGAGGAGGAGGAAGTGAGAGGATGAGGAGGGGAGAGAGAATGAGGAGGGGATGAGAATGAGATGGAGGAGGGGGTGTGAGACAATGAGAAGAGGGGAGGAGGAGGGGGGTGAGAGAATGAGGAGGAGAGGGGAGTGATGAATGAGGAGGGGGAGTGAGAGGATGGGAGGAAGGGATAGAGAGAATGGGTGGGAGTGAGAGGACTGTGATAGAGAGAAAGGGGAGAAGACAGAGAATGGGGAAGAGTGGTGGGAGAGAGAATTGGGTGAGGGTGGAGAGAGAGAATGGCGGGGTGGAAAATAGAGTGGGGTATAACGGTTTAAAATAATCAGAAAATGCAGTGGGGAGGGGACACAAGGCTCAGGATTTATCGAGGGAACCGAATACCCTTGAACCAGCCCTGATAGCACATCTCGCATTGTAATGGATGAATCTCGTTCTGACAAAATAGTTCTTGGCAAAAACTAATAAAGACATTTCCTGATTAGCAGCCAAACTCTACGTAGTTTATAAATGTTAGAAATTAAGCAATAATGAAAGATAATAATATAAACACATTTCTTGAAAGGTACTTATTAGAAGTCTGGGCGCACAGGCTATATCTTGGCATGTAAATTTAAGTTATTTGTAGGTATAACTAGAGATGGGCGAATTGTTTGGGCGGATTTGGATCGGCCACGGATCGGTCAGTTCCTTTATTCCACAGATTACCGTGGATTTATGTCAAAAAGGGTGATTCGCCTTTCCGAATATTTTTTTCTCATTTCCAAGCCGCAGATTCCAAAATCTGCGGGTGGATTTTAAGAATCCAATTATAAGATTGTGGAATCCGCCGATTGGATTGGTAAAATTCACCAGAGGCTTGTATCCAATGGTGGTTGTTAATTAATCTGCACAGATTGAAACTGGAACAATCGGCGAATGGATTTTACACCGCGGAACGGGTTTTGAATGGAAATCTCGGGATATTCCGTGAAATGGATTTTGACTGTTTCGCCCATCTCTAGGTTTAACCAAAAGTCTATGTCCCCAAAAAATCTTCTATTTTAACTCTGCTAAAGCATGCCTTAGGTACTGAGAGGGGATTTGTAGATAGATTTCTGTAATCCAGAATCCATTTTGACTTGTCAGACGTGATTCCGAATCCATTTTGTAAGTAAATTGTGCAATCTGTTGACTGTTGACAAGGCCAATATATACTGTAGGTTTTGTGTCCAGACTTCTGAAAAGTAATTTTCATGGTTGGAAACATGTTTTCATCTTATTTCCTTTAATTATTGCTTAATTTCCAACACTAACAAACTACATAGAGTTTGGCTGCTAACCAGGAGATTTCTCTATTACAATAGGTTTTACCTAGAAACATTTTGTCAATACAATTTACATCAATTTATATCGTGCACCAAGGAAGTTCAGTTTTTCATTTGTATGCCTTTTTAGTCTGTATACCTGTACCTGAAGCTTGTTATTTTGCTTTAAATAAATATATGAACTGCCAAGAGATCTGTCTTCGAATATTTCCTTTGATATTAGACAGAAAAAGGGTTGAAAAGAATATAAGAAACACACGTTTATTTTCAGTCATATTATCTTGTTAAACAAACTTTAGTGCTCTGGAATAGGGGAACATGCTTTATACTGGTTTCACTCATACTTATAAGGTAGATCCCAATTTCTGCCTATCTCGGACTCTAACTCCAACCCTGTGGATGTCACCTGTGGGGTCCTGCAAGGCTCTGTTCTCAGTCTTCGTTAATGATCTACCTTGTAGAGGCAGCTTCAATGCACATTTAGGCGGATGACACAATCTGATGTAACCCCTGTGTCTGCCCAACAGCAGCAGAACACTGATCCTAGTAGGTTTAACTCCAGGGAAGTGTCACTATTCTAAGCCAGTAACAGGGCTGGTGAAGGAGGAGGGTCTATGAGAGGGAGTAAACCTTAAGGACTGGGGGGAAGTCATTACAGATCAGAGCTGCATGGAGCTTAGACAGTGAGGTTGTATGTCGAACCCCTTCACATAGAGACCTGCATGTGCCTCAAAGAGAGCTGGAGAGCTGATGAGTGAGGTGAGCCCAGCTGTAGAGAAACAGAGCAGGTGAGCTGAGGAATGGTGAGCCCAGCTGCAAAGACGGGAGGAGCAGTTGACAGACAGCTAAAGGAGGGGATCCTCAACAGAGAAAGTAAAGTGGTATCACATTATAATTATCTTTATGAAGTACAGGCCTGCAAATGACATCACACTTCATGAGCTCCAACTAGACACTACTGTAGTGTTTAACAGCAAGGCCTGATCTCCCAGGAGATTGAAGGCCTTATACTGTGACTCTAATTCACACACATACATGTGCAGCGCTGAGTTATGCTGGGATGTTAGCAATTGCGTTGGGTATTGTATGTAGTGATCCTACTTAGAAGGGATCACGTGGTTACTGAAACTCTGTGTATGCTACCCATTTCTTTTGTTCATAAAACTGTTAGATATATCCTGCTGTGGTGTCCCCTTATTACTGGCCACCCTGCACAAGCAAGGGTTCATATCGTTGCATGGGCTCAGGCCCCCACCTCCTAGACTGAGGTAAAAGAAAGACTGGTTACGCTTATATACACATAGCCCTAGCCTCCTGATCTTGGACACATACTTCAATTTAAATTTTCAAGACTTGAATACTGGATTTCTCAAAACTGTTTTAAACACTGACAAAACTGTAATGATCATATTTGGGACTAAGACTACATTTCTAAAGCTACCAACAAAAGAGCTACAGATCAGAATGATCTTTAACTGTAAGGAATCGGGGAACACGCCTTTGCGACATGTTTCCTCCTTTCCTGTCTCATCTCAGACCTCCGCTCTGGCACCAGCGCGTGCACGCACCCACGCTCTGCTTACAGAGCGCGCGCATGTGCAGCTCTTCTTGTGTGCCACTGAGCTTAGCTCCACCCCCTCAGACGCGCCGCGCTTCTCTCAAGCGCGACGCGCACACGTGACGACGTGCACCACTCCCCAGCTGTGTGGCAAGTATTCATTAGCCTACTTGTCTCCTGCAGCCAATCTTTGCCTCCGCAGAGGCCACGCCTCTGCTCTGCCTCCCTTGCTACTGGTTCCTGTTTCCCATAAGTATCCTGCTCTCACTCCCAGTCATTGCTGAGCATAACCTCTTGTAGCCTAGAGCTCCTACATCCATTGTGCCCTGCTCCTTGTCTTGTGTTTACTTTACAGTTTAACCCTTCGTGTTAATCCCGGCATGACCTTGGAATCTCTCTGGATACTGACCCCGGCTTACCCTCGATCTTGTGGATATCTCCAACCCAGACCACGGCTATACAGACCTCACAATTCTAACCTCTCCAACCCCAGACCACAGCTATACGGACTTCCACGATTCTGATCTCTCCACTCCAAGACCTCAGCAAGTATCGATTAACCCACTCTCTCCAACCCCGACCCGGCTACGTTTGACAATCCGCCTGCCAGGCACGCTCCCGCTGCTGTGGGTACGTGGTTTTCTACTTCCCCACCTCAGTACCAGGGTCCTGTCTTGCTCATGGGCAGCGCAAGCGTTACACTAACACCATTCTAGCCCGTCACTAGTTTTAAATATCTGAGCATACAACTTGACTCCCATTTAACATTTGGGTTGCATATTCACACAATGACATCCAAAACTATGCCAATTTAGGTTCACTTTAATGGAACAAATCCTCCCTAAGCTGTCTAGTCGGAAAGCGTATTGCACAACAGATGCTAATACCAATAATAGACTATAGGGACATATATGGTACAGCAACCTAAACTCACCTTAGCAAACTAGACATCCTCTACAACTCAATATGCCACTTTGTCCTACAATGTAACTACAACACACATCACTGCAAAATGCTCCAAGAACTAGATTGTCTATCCCTTGTCCAGACTCAAAGTACATTTTTCCTGTCTTGCCTTCAAATACTTTTTGGGCAAGCTACCCACCTATCTGAACAAACTCCTCACCCCTACCACACGCAACACTTACCTGAGATATGACTCCAAAAGACTTTGCTCCTCCTTCTCTTACCGTGCACCTCGCAACTGGAACAAACTAACAGATACTCCCAAAATTGCCTCCAGTTTATGTAATTTCAAGACTTCAGCTGTCTCGCATTTTAATTTTGTCTGTACGAGAAAAAACATAACCCATAAGTTCCCAAGTCAGTGCTCTAGAGTGCACAAAGTAATAGTCTATAATAATTTATATATGTATATGAAATAAGTATTCATCATAGATTGACATATGTCATAAATAGGTGAGTGGAACCTCTGATGTGTTTCGCGCATGCGTGCGCTTTGTCAAAGAGCACGCATGCTGAAAACCTGAAACCTCTGCCTTGGAACGCCGGTCCTAATCTTCTCTAACTGTTACATACGCTCAAAATAATATATTATCTCTAAATGTCCTTAAATGTCTGTAAATTTAATGTATAACCTCTGTTCAGTTAATGTAACCAGGTATGGTCTTCATAACACTGTGCCTCGGACATACTTGAAAATGAGAGTTAACTTTCAATGCATTATTTCCTGGAAAAAACATTTAATAAATAAATTAATTATTGTGTTTCCACATACACTCAAATTGTTCAATGGGCTAGAAAAGTTAATCCGATGTCCACAGCAAACTGAAGTAGCTAGGTAGAAATAAATGCAGGAAATAGCTGGTGGTGGCTTTCTTTTAACCCTTTGGCTGCAAGAGAGGTTTATCACTAGTGTAAAATGTATTCTGGATCCAGGGTCATGTCTGGGGTATGAATGAACCGAGCTAGCTGCAACTCAGCCCTCTTTCCAAAGCACAAGTCCTGTATATTTTCTTCATTTTATTTAGGAAGGCAGCAATAAAAAAAGGCACTTATGGATAAGATGTTTGTGTGGGAAAGGTGTATCTCTGTGGGTGCTTTTTAGTAAGGGCAGGTGAAAAGAATTGGCCTTGCCATAGGTGTGTAACATGAATGTACTCACTCTGCCAATGTCAGGAAGTAAAAGACAGTGGGTACTGCTTGTGACACAGGGATAAGGGTCAGGCCATACTAACTGTCACCAGAGACAGGGGGAATGGGAAAGCCCATTAACTTGGAGGACTGGAGATGTTGCCAGGGCAACCAGGGGTGTGACAGACTGGAAGGAAAAAAGGCAACATAATGTATCCATTCCATTTGCACTGGGAGTGAAACTGCAAGGAAAGTAACATCCAAATACAGCTAGCAGGCAGAACTGCCAAGGAAAGGGGGGGGGGTGAAACAGAGAAGGCAGACATGGGTATTTCTGTTCCATGACAAAATGTGTATCACCTACAGAAGCCCAAATATTCATTATTAGAGATGTGTAAATTTCATTCAAAATGCAATTTTGCATTTAAAAACATTACGGTTTGCCCCACAAACATTTCCAATGTCAAATGACTAAAATGTGCGAGGTCACATGGCCAATGTGAAGGTCCTATGGTCCTTTATATGCTGCCATTTAATCAAGATTCATCGACAAGTGCTAAATGTTGGCATATTTTTAAGCAATTCAAGCTACTGTGACAATTTTACAAACATGCAAAATTTGAAAAACACTTGCAAAAAAAATAAGAAATTACATTTGCAAACATTTGCACATCTATGTTTAATTCTTTTTTTCTAGAACAAACCTATACTGTATATATATACAGTATGATCCAATTGCTGAGTTTCTTTATTGATTAATTTCATAAAGGTCTTAACAAACTGGTTAGAGATTAAAGTCTCTCTAGCCAATAAGAATTCCACACGAAACAAACCCAAAGAATCACCCTTAAGTTCTGTATGCAAGATGGACAAAGCCCCCAGCTCTAACACAAATGCACCCATAAGCTTATTAACCATTCTTCGTGATCTCTCAATTTCCCTATGGCCCCTAGCCCACCAACAAATAAATCTAGGGCATGTAGGAAGATAAGGAGTGAAAGAGGTAACATTTCCTCACTGTTCCAGGTCCAGGAGACCACAACCTAGTTTCCAGAACTGCTAGAGGGCAAGGATGGTTCCAATCAACTCCTGATTGGGACTGGAAGTTAAAAGGAAGGAAGCGGACTCCCTGAACTCAGTCTTTTAACAACTTGTTGTGACGGTAACTTTGTGACAGGCTAGTAATAATACACACCAAAAATATAACTGGGTTGAACTGAACGAGGCTTAGATATGATAAAATATAATTTATTCCTTGAAAAAGGTGAACACACGAGATTATACAAATAACAGACAAAATATATAGGCACTTACTTAAAGGTTAGGACAAGAAAGCCATCAGGATACAGGATGGGCCATTTCTTCCATAATTCAGGTTCAGATGTGGACATCACGACAATACATGAAGACCATGAAGACACTTGAGTAAGGGGTGACTCTGACTTATATACCATTTCAACCCTTTACTCTTAACCCTAGGTGCCGAGTTGGCTTGAAAAATCTCTTTGAAGTAGATTTTGGCTTCCCCTGTAAGTGTGAAGTACCACACTTAAAAACACTCCGCTCCTTTGTTCCTGACCCTAGTATAAACAATCAGGGCAGTTAACGTTTGATCACTGGACTATGCTAAATCCTCAGGATGCTCTTCCTTCCCTATTAGCATAGCAGATGGAGTCTGCATTTTCAGGGCAGATCCAAAATCCCATATATACTTTAATATCTTCACATATTAATAAGTTCCGTTCTGGTGGGTTCAGTGGGTCGAAATCTGACAGTTATTAAAGCCTACAGTGACCCTACATATTGGCCAAATTTCAACTCTCTGCGACCTCCAGAACCAGAGATACAGAAATGCACTTTAATAAAACTTTTAAAATACAGGATTCGTCCCTTTAAAAATGAATCTCTGCTTTTCACTCTTTCCCCATTGAAATCAACGGGGTCCGCCACCATAGCATTGAATGGCGGGCTCCGCCGTTGCCATCAATGGGGTTTCCCGCCATAGGCTTTCAATGGAGAAACGCCACCATTGAAGTCTATGGGAAAAACCAACAAACTTTTCATTCGCCCACACTCCGTCTGGTTGGTCAGAGAGGGCTGAGAAGGGTCATGCATAAAAGCGGGAACCTTGGCTACATGCCACCAAAATCCCATCCCTCTGGTCATTTCAGAACCGGAGATATGGACTTACATTTTTCATCATTTCACACTTAGTCGTTTTTACGCCACGCGGCTTTTCCCCATTGGAATCAATGGCCGGCGCCGCCATAGACAATGCATGGAGCACGCCACCATTAGATTCAATGGGACCTCCGCTCCGCCATTGAAGTCAATGGCACGACCCTCCTTCTCCACTCGACCCCTTACAGGTGTCTCTCATTCCTAGACCCGGTGTGGATCGTGTGTGGGGGTTCCTAGGAGCTAGGGGCAAGAAGAACTTTATTCCCAGGGGCCCTAGAACCTAAGATTCCCACGCCAATTGTTTTTGAACTTGACCGAAGTGATAAAACTCTTTTCAAAGACATTGTATCCGCTTTTGCGGTCTGCGGTTTGGATGGCTGCCAACCTGTTCCTCGAGGCCGGCGTTGAGGAATCTCCATTGAAGTCAATGAGCCCATTGACTTACAATGGGAAACTGCCGCTCCTCCTCTCGGATGCCACCTGCTGGTCGTCGCTGGAAAACAGGTCCAAAACCGCTACTTCTGCCATTAGAACGCATGGAGGCTCAATGGCGACCTATGGACGGCTGCAAAATGGAGCCTGAAAACACGGGAAAAGGGAACAAAGGGCTATAATCACTAAATTAACATTAACCCCTTCCCTCCCGCATCAACCCTAGTGTATGTGTGAGTGCAAACACCAGGATGAGACCTTACATTTATGCAGGGGAATAAACATTTGGATACCGAAGCAAGGTAAAAAACACATTGCTGGACCTCAGTCCTAACCCCTTGCTTCCCAGTTGAGAGTAGAGGGTGGCCAAATGGGGTGTAACCCCTTTAATCCCGGGCCCAATCCTCTCTCTCATGACACCTGTGAAGGAACAAATTCCCAGAGGGTTTGTCTAGGGAAAAGCGCAGACTTCCACCCTTCACCAAACTGAACAAAGCTTTGTTTGTATGGTTGAGCTGTGCTCTTCTTTTTTTGTAGTTTGGAAACTGTCTAAGAGTACTGCAACCTGGATTTCCCAATTCATGAAATAAAGCCCTTTTCTTTGAAATAAGTTGGTGTGAACTCCTTAATGACTCAAACTAGAAAACCACATTGTCTCACCTTGGCTAACCTGAACGGGCAGATCAGACTCCCCTTCTGTCCCTCCAGTGATACCCACTTACACTTACCCTTTTGGTTCATTTGAGATCACTTCATCAAGAACTTTAGCTGTCCCCACCAGGATATCCTCCCCTCTCAAACTATTTGCCCCCAGCTTAGGCCTCGGGCATAGTCAGCGCTTATGCGCTGACCCGTGCTGAGGCGCGCTGCTGCTCGGCACTGAGCCCCTGCAGCCACAATTTGAGCGGCTTTAGCAGGGGCTCGCGCACGCTTCCGCACGCTTGCGGAAGCGTGTGTCTCACCGAGTCTTCAGATTTTCCTGCTTGCTTATATAGTGAATAAGGTGAAAAACCCCTGGCGCTTTCTTGGGAACCACCAGCTGTCAAGACATGCTGAGATTCTCCAATGGAGGAAACACTACTGGGCCTGCCATCCTAGCAAATTCTTCCACTTTAGACAAATTGGCTATATCAATGCTAACGTGCACATCCACCAACAAAGTGGCACCTCAACATCCCTAAAAGGAATTCAAAACACATTCACAAAGCTTGACCTAAGCAGCTCTGTCATGCTTCTATTGTGGTAACGATCAGGCCACGGGACCATTCTAATGACGCTCACCGGCGTCCTTGCTCTTCAAAGTATTTTTTCTCGCTGCGCCCTCACAGAGGCAGTGTTTTTCTCTCCTAAAGCATTTATTCAGTGGGTGACTCCACCGCAGACATTGTAGACTGGCTAGGTTTTAAATTTAATACCTATCACCAGAACACCCGACATAGTAATCTGACCTCTGATGAAATTAAGGCCTTAAAAAACTTAAAACCAAAAAATTGTTGGTAATTAAGAATGCTGACAAGGGTGGGGCGGTGGTGGTACAGCATAGGGATGACTATCTCAGAGAGGCTTTACGCCAACTCGTGATGTTTCTTCCTATGCTGTGCTACCATCTGACCCCACCCAAAAATATCAAAGCGAACTTAGGCACTTATTGGATGTGGGTTCTATGCTGGGAGTTCTTAATGACAACGACATTGATTTCCTATACAAGCCCCTACCCACCACTGCAGTGTTTCACCATTTCCCAAAGATTCACAAAAGATTGGTCTCCCCCCCCCCCCCCTGGATGGCCAATTCTTTCTAGCATTGATTCTTTGGGAGATGGTGTCTCGCGCTATATGGATTATTTTCTTCAACCTTTAGTGCAACAACTGCCGTCTTATATTTGAGATAGTGGCGATTTACTCACTACTCTCGATGGCTTTGAATGGAAACAAAACATGATGTGGGTGGCACTTGATGTCACATCTTTCTACACTGTCATATCCCATGAGCATGGCTTGACAGCTGCTGGCTATTTTCTTGATCGGTCTGATTTATCACTCGCACAAATCACTTTTATTTTGGATTCTATACACTTTCTTTTCACGCACAATTTTTTTCTGTTTAATGGGGTTCACTATCTCCAAACACGTGGAACGGCAATGGGCACTAGTTTTGCCCCATCATACGCCAACCTCTTTATGGGGTGGTGGGAGTCGTTCCACGTGTTTGGAGAATTGAACAAATACAGAGAGCACATTTTATTTTACAAGCGGTATATTGACGACCTCTTACTCATTTGGGAAGGTGATATTACCATACTGCATGAATTTATTTCTGCACTTAACACTTATGACTTTAATCTTTTCTTCACTCACTCTTATCACGTACAACATATAAATTATTTAGACTTATGTTTATATATTGATATAACACTTAATATTCAGACCACTCTTTATCGAAAACCGAACTCTCGTAACACATTCTTAAGGGCCAGCAGCTGTCATCCTCAAGCCATGTTCAGAGGGATAACTAAAAGTCAGTTTATGAGAGCATGTCGCAATTGTTCAAATGATGATGATTATGAACTTCAATCTAATGATTTATATACTGTAGACGCTTTCTGCAGAGGGGCTATAGTAGGAGAGACTTAGATATATCTATCCAAGAGGTCTCAACTATGGATAGAAATTCCTTGTTGGGACATAAACCTAAAAAAACTAGATTTAATGATAGTCCCTCCTTTATTACCCCATTCAGCAGACAGGCAGAATCTATTATATTTATTCTAAGAAAACATTGGAATGTATTATCATTAGATCCTGTTATAAAGCCTCATATTGCGGCAGGTCCAAATGTTATTTTTAAATGTGCCAAAACATTGTCCAATTCATTATCGCTGAGTCTTTTTGGATCAACAAATGCGGAAGCATCCTTGCTGCCCAAGGGGTCATATACCTGCACTCATTGCAAGGTATGTTCTAAAATGAATCAAAGTAAAACATTTCATTCATCTGTTACAAGAATGACTTATAATATAAAGACTATTATTAATTGTAATTCCACCTTTATTATTTATCTGTTAAGATGTGGATGTGGCCAACAGTATGTCGGCAGGACCACCAGATGTTTAAAAGTCAGAATACTGGAGCATTTAAGACTTATCAACATCAAAGATCAAAATCACCCAGTATCAAAACATTTTTTCAGTTGTCCCAATGGCAGTAAGGATAGTTTCACATTCCAGGGTATCGAACACATTCCGATGCCCCCAAGAGGTGGAGACAGAACTAAACTGTTGGAAAAACACGAAGCATACTGGATTTTCACACTGAGAACTAGAGCACCTTTAGGCATGAACATTGATTGGGATTTGAGTCATTTTTTGTCATTTTAAATAAATATATGATTTCAATTTATATATTATACTTTATGAATTTAGGATTTATTAATGTCATATTAAGGATTTAATTATATCTAATTGTATCATTGTTTTTTGTTATTATGTTATTGATTACATTAATTATAATAGTGACCTTATGTCATATTTATTTATCTAATTATTAATTAATTATTTATTATATGTAAGTTTGTCATGCTTTCCCAATCACTGCTCATGTTTATTCCTATTTGTGCTTATCATAGGGTCTCTATCAATCTTCTTACATTACTGTGTTAATATGTGTGGAGTTATTTACTTATGTATTACAATCATAGCTGAACTGGTATAGTTAGTCCCCTTATATTAGGGGTTACTTAACCACAATGGTCTTATCTTGATTGTATACTTCCACACATAGTGACATATGTCCTCCTTGAACTACAAGGTTTTTAATTCATGACCTGATATATACATTTTGTTAAGTAGTTTAGATATATAAATAATACATATACGATGTTATTTGATATTATCATCATTCAAATGTTATGATTCTTTTCATTGTTGATTATATGTGACTAAATATGCTTATATCACTATTATTTCAGGGTTGTTGCTTCTCAAATATTTAGATTTTTGTGTTTTTAAATAACGTTATTTTTGTGTGGTATTGTCTTGTGAATAATAAAGTTTGTTTTAAGAAAAAACAGCATACCACCTGACCTGCCCGGCCTATGGGGATGCACGTTACGTCAGCGCGACCACGTCTGCGGACGTGCGCTGATGACGTTATCCTGATGGTGCGACGGACAGCTATGGTGAGTATAAAGAAGCAGCTTTTGCATTACCTTGTACACCTTGATAAAGTGCTGTTTCATGAAACGCGTAGGTGCGTTCATGTAGTCCGTTTTTTATTGTTTTTCAAGCATGCAATAAATTTGATCACTAATCTTAGTTTGGAGTTGCCTGGCTGTTTTTTCTTCTTCTGGATACCAGAAGCAGGATTTCCCTGGCTGTGCTCTATCTACATCTACAACAACATGGAATCATTTGAGCTTTGTCTGCCTCAACCTGCACTAAATCCCAACCATTGGGACTTTTTATGCTTCCGCCTGCACCTTGAATGCACATGTGCGAGATATCACATGTCCGCCCCACTGAGCTTAACCAAACCGGTAGCCCACCACCTCCTGCCTCATGTCTAAACCACCTTAACCCACATTGCATCCGGCACTGTCTGCGCACAACCTATTCTAAAATCTCTGTTGACGTCCCAGGGCCGCACATGAGTGCACTACCCTGAAAACCAGGAAACGCTCCCTCAGCAACACCTCTGCTCCCTGAGCTGACAGACCCGTCTGCTGATCTGTCACTCCACCACACCCTCTGTAACTGCACTGCTCTCTACACCACTCTCTAAGGCTGCTTCCATGCTGCCGCTGACCGCGCTTGGTGCTTGGCATGGTCAGCACAATCAATTTAAGTCTGTCCAGCCATGCTCATGCGGCACGCGCGCACCCGTGAGCGTGCACGTACGCTCGCGGTTGCTGGGTGCTTGCCGAGACAAATTAAATTGACTTTGAGGCAAGCTGAGGGGCACATGACCTCCTCCGCCAACCAGCGCCAGTCACTGTTTAGGCTACGCCCCCCGCTCTCGCTTACAGGAAAAGTTGCAGGACAGTCCAATGCTCATGCTTGGAGAGTTGGTGACATCACCACTCGCAAGCATAAGCGCGTCCACGGCACGGGGGATGCAGGGTAACCTGGCAGACCTGCTCCATGGGTCCGTCACTGCTACATGTCCCCCATTGGTACCACTGACCATGGTGCTCAATCCAGCCCTGCTCCGTCATCAGGATCCTCTCAAGCAGCTTGCAACACTGCACCTACTGTATTCCCCCATCTCCACAAGCCATCTATCTGGATCCATCTCCGCTCCGGCAACTGCCTGACTCTGACTGACCCATCTGGAAGCTAACACGTGTGTGAGCTTCTTTTTCCTCACCAATTCCGAGGAAAAAGAGGCCTGACCCCAAGTACCCCATTCCTTATATACTTCCCCTAATCCTATTCATACCATGTCAGTTCCGCATGACCAGAGGGAACCTCTGGCATGTAGTGATGCCACCCCTCACTTAGTCAGCTTGGGGCTTTCTTTCTCTTGATAAATAGGATGCTGTTTATTGCATTGATTTTGTCTAGTTACTATTACATTTTTACATTTACCATGTACTCAGAATGAGAGTTTTTATGCATGTCATTGTAAATTCCTGGTTTTCTATTATTTAAATTGCAATGCGGAATCTTCCCATTACAATACACTATTTCTTTTCTACAGGTAATATACAGATTAACCACAAGAACTTAAGGAAGCATATGTATCAAGGAAAAACTGGTTAATTAACAAAGTGTTTAATGAACTAAATACTATTTACATACTTTTACCGGCTACTAATTAAAATAAGCATGATAAAGATTCCATCAAAGAGGCTACTGCACCACTTTAGAGCTATAATTATTAAACACTTATGAACTAATGTTCTCTAACATATTTATTATTAAGTACATTTGTTATATTAATGAAAATTCATGTTTTACTAGGTACAGTACATCAATTCTATTGATGATCTTATTTCCACACACTAACCACAAGATGTCACCAGATTCCCAAATTTGAAGAATATTTTGCACATCCCCTTAACGAAGGATATTTTCGTTTGGTAACTCTTGGGGACTGAGTTCTGACAGCTTTTTCTAGGGATCAACAAGACACTCCATATATTCCAAAATTGGAATACTCACTGGGATGGAGTTAAATGAATTTTCTGACACTCTTACTTATTGAAATGATTGATGGTCCACCCCTGCATTCAGGCGGGGGTCTATTGGCTAGCAACACGTTACACAAAGGGGGGGGGGAGATGACATTCAGGGGAGGGGAGTAAATAGGGGCTATGAGGATGCGGGTGGGGCCTCTACCAAAGCTGGCCCTCCGGAGCATCAAGAGGCCCGCCCTCCCTGTTTGCATTTAGTGTATGCATTAATATGTTGCTGGGTTTTTTTTTAAATTCAAATATATATATGAAAGGGGTGTAATATTATATATGTTAATTGTTATTATAGTTATTGTTACAGCTGTCAGTGGGGGTTGCCCTGCCAGGCTGGGAGGTGCAAGGAAATACCAGGGATGATAGCGCCCTCATAAGGGCTGGTGGAATGATTCTGCTATCACCAGGGGTAGAACTGGATGTAGAAAGGAGGGAAAAAGCAGAGCACTACCCATACGAGATATAATGAGAGGTGCGTAACCAAAGTAATTAAACATGTTGAGGCTTTATTGGATCATAGTATGACAAGCCCACACCAACATATGAAAAAAATACCAGTTACCAGGTACCATGCATAGAGTATACTACTGTAAGTGCTAAGTTCTCTGAGCATCGCACAATTTGTTGATTTCTATCCCCAGGGGTAGCAGCGGGAGTCACGAGCCACTGCTAGGCCGCTGGGTTCTGAACTACAATCCCTGTCATGTCTGGCAGGGGGTCGTAAAAAGGTTGCAAATGTAAGATTGAAAATAAAGCCATGGCCTTGTTGTTCCCCACATGGAGAGTCATTATTTGGGTTCGGAAATAGTGGGCTCTTAGCACACCAGATATTTTAGATACAAATTCTGCTGCCTAAGATTCTTACACGTTTTCCCCCCCCTACAAAACCACCATTGCCTATAATGAAAGAAAAGTCAGTTATGTTTCCTAGTTTGGTAATTAGTGTAAGGATCATCAATTAGATGAGGTCAATTCTTAGTGCATCGCCCTCAGGTTTCAAGTGTCATTAATGAAATAAGTGGTATTTTTATGTACTGTACACGGTGGAGGTTTTCGTCCCTTTTTTTACCCACCAAACATTTTTAATGTCTGGTTATACTCACGTACCAGCTTCCTGTTGCATAGCCAGCAACCAGATGAGACCCTAAAGGTCGACATAGCTGTGTGTGAGTAGGTTACTTGGCTATGCACTTCTTAAACTCAGGCTGTGCTGAAAAGCTGTGTAATGCGGCAGGCATAAGATCATAGGGTTCCATGTTAAAATGGATGAGAAGTAAAGTGTGACACTATGTGCTCATTTGCATGTCATTACCCAGACCATCATTATCACAAACCCTCAAACTGCAGTGGAGAAATAAATTCCCAGATGAGTCTCATTTTAGATTATAGATTGTTGTGCAGTACCTTTTTAAATACACATCCTTTAACGTTATAAGTTGTAAAAAGGCAGACAGCCTGTTTCTTCTGTGTGGTTATGAACGCACTGTTTATAATATAACATAGCTGGACCAGATTGCCTCTCTGCCTCCTGTCATGTAAGTCCTGATAGCTACAGGCTGTGGCAGGCAATCCTGTGGGCTTCGACCCCCCTTATTCTGACTCCCTGAGTGACCAAAGTGGTGGTGATATAGGAATCTGTGTGCAGCCTATCATGGTGCAGATCCTGTGCCCCCCCTTCTGAGCCTCAGGGATGAAGTGCAAATTTGTAGGGAGTCCAGTTCTACCCCTCCTAAGGAGTGGACGTGTGTTCCATCTCCTCCCAGGTGGGAAGGAGATAGGCAAGTCAGTCCCTCATGGGCTGGCTGGCCGAGGAAGCTCTGAGGCCTCCATTAGAAGAGAGTCAGCACCATCCAGAGGCCTGGAATTCTCTGTAAGGCTTTGGTCCCGCTGCGACCGGCGGCGCGCGCTTCTTACCATCTGATGGTATCCTCCCGAGCAGGTCCCAGTCCCTCCTCCCTGCATGGCTCACTACACGCTGTGACGCGTCAGCCGCCAGGGGATGTAAGAGAATTGTAATCCCAAGCGGCGACGCGTCACCTGGTGTGGCTGTGAGCCAATGAGGAGAGGAGGAGGGGAGACTTCGGGGAGGACTTCGGGAGGATACAGGGAGCGGGGAGGAGAGGGGGGGGAAAAGCAGCTGCAGCCCCCCTACTCCCTCCCACAGACTCTCTCCTCAAAGTCTGTGTCTGCAGATGCATGGGGGGGGGATGCGGGGGAGGGAACCCCCTGACACACAGTGTGATGGCCCCGCCCCCTGACATCATTGCCGCGCCCACCCGACCCTTTTTGGCCACGCCCCCAGCTCCCGCTCCCTACAGACCGCAGATAGCGGTCAAGTGCCGCTCCACGCGCCGCCTTTCTGCAGTGCGGGCGCGTGGTCTGAGGCAGCGGGGCCTTAGCCTTAACCCTGCATCCACTGTGAGAACATCTGCAGTGACTGCTTAAATAAAGCCCTTTTGTTTTTTATACCTCTGTCTGAGCTCTCAGTCTATCGGGCAGGGGGGAAAGAAGTCTGTTCCAGTGGGCGACTGTCTCTGAAAAAGGAACAGCAAGATCATCAAAAGCCTGTCCTGTTCTCCCACTACATCCGCAGACACTCAGCTCTCCTGGACCCTCACAGGTATGCCAACACCACAACAGTAGTAGCCACAGCAGTATCTTCCAGAGGAGGGGGGGGGGGAGGTGTTCATGTGTTACAATTATATTTTGCAAAGTGATTTTCGCAAAGCTTATTGGTTTGATGCAATGTTATCCCAATCCACTAAATTAAAACTCTTTCAAACAGGAACAGAATTCACAAAGCTACTTTATTACAGTCTCTGCCATGTAGCACCTCGAGTGATATATTCAGAAGAAATCAAAGTAATGAAGACGATTACAAGCAAAAGCTGCCAGGACATAAGCATTAAGACATTCATAGGCAGCCCATCTCAGCAGCTAAGGGGTCCCCCGCAGAAGGTGATCCCCAAAATGTTTAGGATTGAATGTACTGAGCATCCAGATCCAAACAGACTTGTACCTAAAAGAGAGAAAAAAGAACAGTAGGGTTTAGAAATTGGGGGTATCAGCATAAACAGATGTGGAAGCAAGAAAATCAATCAAGTGCATTACATACGATGGGATTAGAACCCTGTATTCAGCCAACATTTAGAAACGTTCATGTTTAGTAAGTGGTACTAAGACATAAGAGACACCTTCCAGTGTTGGAAGGCACCTTGTGCCGTTAGGTGTCTTCTGGTATCGATAGGTATTTATGGCATAGTATCACTTAGTAAATGTGGCCCAACATGTTGTTATAAAATACAATTTTCCAGCTCCCTACAGGTTACTTTTCAGTTGAACAAAGATGGTGCTCAATGGATTCGAAGGGATATTAAAAGACCAAGATGACGACCTAAAGTACTGTATGATGAGGGAATGAATTCAGAAAATTTGTTGGAGCAACGTGGAGAAGAGAGGCTTGCAGCTGCAGTACTTGAAAGTTCCTTGGGGAGGCCTTCATCCAGCATTGGATCGACAAAGGCTGAAGATGATGATATACAGTACAGTATATATATTGTATCACTGTGTGTATATATAATATATATATGTATATATATATATATATACATACACACACATAGAAACACCCACAACGGGCCATATTTACTAAGTAGTGCTATTCCATGAGAGTAGACATCTTCCACCACTGGAAGAAGTCTTATGGCATTACACAGCTTAGTAAAATTGGGTCAGAATGTCTTCTGCATCAGGAAGCATTAACTGGGGAAGATCCGGTGGAAAACATGCGCTCACCCAGTCAGACAATAAAAAAGGAGACCGGCTTGCATCAGTTGTGAGGTTCCCTTTGCTTATTGGGTCACCAGCCAGCAGCCATTTTTGATTCCCGACATACTGGAGCTTCACCAGTGAATGCCTCATATGTTATTGGAAGCAATAGTTGGAGTCCAACTCCAACTGGATAAAGTCATTCTCGTTTTGCAAGGAATTGGGGGAGATTTTCTGCTGTAAGATTCAACCTGAATGATGGCTTCAGCAGCACATTCCTTGATAGTCATCTAATATTCATTATAATTTAATGTTCTCTGTCTATTAATGTCTGCTGATGCATGTGTCTTACAGTGAGGGATCAAAAGAAATAGACCGGTCATAAAGTATGCTACAGGCTAAAATAAAGCTGGAAAATTCACTTGTGTTAACGTTTCAATATACACTGTATACCCAGGCCTTTTTATATCCAAAATCTAAAGAGCCCACCCCCCAAAAAAAGTAGATGCTTTACAAACCCAAACATATACAAGCTTTCCTTGACATACATCAGAGTCTCTGCATTCTTAACCCTTTCGCTGCCAGAGAGGCCTGCAAAGCATTGCAGTGCCATGCATTGCTGACTCCTCTAACATCAAAGGGGTTAAATTCTGTGTTGCTTTACTGTGTTAACAAACTTAATCTACCCTTGCGCAGTTTATCTTTGCAGCAGATAGAACGAGCGATGAGAAACACAGACAGTTTTGTTCATGAAAGCTTCTTTATTACAAATACCATGCAAATCCATCACTTTTTTTTTTTTTTTTAGAAACTCAGAAATCGAACCAGTGGATGCAGCGAAAGCGGAGTGAAAACGCGAAAAAGATCAGAGGGGAAATAAAAATCACTCCAGCCCGGCACGTTCATTCAGATTATCAGGATGGAAGGCTTAACATCCGATATTCCCACACAGGGAGATGCCCAGAAATCTGAGTATCCCGAGATCGGTGCAGCCATGCAAATTCATGAACAGACTGGCACCTAAGGAAGACCAAGAGGAGTTTTAGGATAACGCTTGCTGATAATCAGATTATTGTATGTTAAGGTAATGGCCCATATTTCCTAAGCGGTGCTATTCCATAAAACGCCTTCCGGCATCAGAAGCTATTCAGTAGACTGAGCTTTACTATAGGCTACCATCCACAAAACTGGGACAGAACCAACACAAAAGAGCAGTACCGGATTTATCAAGGAAAAACTACTGACTGCTTTCAGTAGGATTGCTTATCTTTGATAACGGTTGGGGGGGGGGGGTTGCACTCATTTTGCCCCAGTTTTGCAGCTGGGGGACTTTAGTAAGTAGATCTGTGTGATTTGTAAGCGGACAGTAAACAAGCATAAGAGGAGGAGAGAGGAAGAGACATTACATGTCATGATACTGCCTCTGCTAAAGCTTTCCAGACCTGCTGCGTAAAACAGCCACTATTAACTCTTTCACCCCCAGGAAGCAAGCAAATAAGGCTGGGTAGCCGTGTTGATCCTTTCTTTCATGTACTGTAGTAACTAAAGGAGGGAGAGGGAGCAGGTTGTATGATACCTTTTATTGGACCAACAAGTAATTGATATGTTACAAGCTTTCGTAACCTACTGTATCAACTACTTGTTGGTCCACTAAAAGGTATAATACCAGCTACTCTCTCTCCCTCCTCTGCCTTGCAATGCATTGCAGGCGTCTCTGTCAGCAAAGGTGTTAAAATGCTTCCCTACTTTACTTACAATGCAGAAATTGCATATTGACAGCGAAAGTATTAAATGACTAGAGATGGGGGAATAATATATCCCAAACTCTACTACAACTTGTTTATTCTTGGGAGTTTTAGACTATTTCCAAGCTGCTCCTATAGAGTATCTAGCTGCTATAAGAATATCATTCACTGTCTTTTTCATGTGATGAGATTTTCCAGGTACAGGTTTACCCAGAACTAAAGTCCATGGATCAAAAGGTAGTTTCGTACCCGTAATTTTATCATTTTTTCCAAAATGTTTGTATGTTAGGGCATGACCACCATATGCATCCCATAGTTCCAACCTGATTGCATTATCTCCCTCACTTATCTGATGAGTTGTATATATGTTTGGGTTTTGCTGGTGGAAGATACAATCTTAAGAATATTTTAGAGCTATTTTCTTTTATTGTGGAACACATACAGGATCCTTTAGCTCTTAATGACATGGTATTAACACTACACAGCAGGAGAGTGTGTGGATGGGTTTGCATTAAGTGAACAAGCCAAGTGAAGGGATTAATAAACTGACTGGTAAAATATTTTTAGGTTTGCTAAGGACAGGTGACACTCACCTTGCACCTCCTGGGCATAGAAAGTGGGGACCCCGTTGCACAGAGCGTCGATGTGCGTGCCAAACTGTGCCACATTCTTCACCCGTGTCTGGGACACTGTGTATGTCAGGGAGTGTGGAGGGGGTGCATTGGGATTCTAAACAGAGAAAGAGTTAGAAAGGGTTAGAAAGGTTACACTTACTGTAAAAGTTTCATTCTAAACAATTACTTATTATTAACCAGTACTGGGATTAGCCAATCAGAATGCTGCATTCAGTCAAGCACATAGATCTCATTAATTGCATTATGCTCAGAACTTGTAGGCACTGAGCACTCTGATTGGCTGAGGCTGATGTCAGGTTATAATGAGGTAATATATTCTGTGTGTACAATAGGAGCAGTTAAGGTGGAGTTACTTGATGCACAGATTATAATGAGATGTATTATATTCTGTGTGTACAATAGGAGGAGTTAGGGAGAAGTTACATGATGCACACATTATAATGAGATGTTTCATATTCTGCTTGTACAATGGGAGAAGTGTCAGTAGGAGAAGTTAAGAACAAATCAAGCAATGTGCACACTACAATGAGATGTATCAAATTTATTTTCTCTACATTATGTTTTTTCCATGTACTAGACAAAACCACTTCTCTTAGTTCTATAACAGTGTCAACCCCCAGAGCATCGTACATTGGAACAAATAACCTTAAAAAATAAGTATGCCTCATCATTATTTAGATTGTACTTTTTAAACAATATAATACTTGTATGCAATAACCTTAAAAAAAAATAAAGTTACTGTTCCTAATTTGAAGAAACTCTAAACATGTCATACATCGGAGCTAACTTCTGTGTTAAACTCATATTTTAAAAATCTATACAATATTTATACATTTATACTCTAAAATCTGATAGGGATAGTCCATTTGCAATATTATCCATATTATTTAAATAGAAAATTGAAATGTAAGTTTGCATATAATAAAAATAACTGTACTCTGGTTTGTGTAGGCACCCATTAACCCTAGCTATCATCACACCTGTACCTGTGCTCCTATGCAAATAAAAATATACATGCTGTACATGTATCAGTATTAGGGGCCAAATTTACTAAGCGGTGCTACTCCATAAGAAACCTTATAACACCAGAATACTCCTCATGGTCCTTAATGCTTTGTTCTTATGAGGGTTTCATTTTGCGCATGGAGTAAAGTTTCAGTTTGTCTTCAGATGACTCTGTACTAATACGGACGGTAGTTCACTTTAGTATAAGCAGCCTCCAGTACAGTTGTATCACTATTAGCAAAATATCCTCAAAGCACCATAGTGCACCGTCCATTACCTGCTTCTCCTGGGTTGCTTTGCTCAGCTGTTCCAAGCTGGGGACCACATTTCTGTTCATCTTGCTAACCACACAAGCTCTCTTAGACATGAGCCTGGCAGCAAAGAGACCCTGTTAGACAATAAGAGAGACAGCTCAGATGTCTAGTAAAATTCTTGTAACAAAGTAGAGGAAGCATACATAAAAATAAGGATCCTACATTTCTCTAAACTGCTGCAATTCTATCCTTGTTTTTACTCATATTTATGATCCCCCTTGTGTCTATCCCAAGCTTTGAATGTCTTTACTGTAACAAATAAAAATACCCCTTTTGAGCACATTCACTTCTCAGACAGGTCTGCAACCCTGCTTTTCACCATTATCTCTTAGCATACAATGCTTCCACTGCAGCCAGGGATTCTGGGTAATGACATGCAAATGAGCACAAAATTAGCACAATTAGGTTGCTGGGTTGCAAAACCTTTACCTCACTGCATTTATAGGCTGTAGGAGCTGTCACAGGAGTTGTACGATACTTACTCTGTTGTAGTCCCAGATGGAATTCCATGAGTGGAAGCCATTGATCTGGTTCACGTTGGCAATATTATTATGATTATCTATGTTGACTGTTTGCTGGACGTTCCCACCGGAGTTCCCCTGATTATTGACGTTGACCGTCTATGGAAGACAAATTCAGTTAGAATTTAGCATGTCTACACAAGTTATCTGCATGAGTCCATCCTGAGCCTTGGTAACTCATCAATGACAGAGCTGAGCCACTCACGATATATATCTTTTTGGGGCGAGTGCTCAACATTTCCATAAGAAATGTGACAGAAGAGAAATTAAAGGATATTAACTTAATCCCACATGGTGGGGAAGGGAAAACCAATGAAACGCTCAATCAATGAAGCATTTCTGTACATACAGTATAAGTGCTCAAAGAAAATCCACTTACGTCACTGGCAAATGACACGGAAAGGAGAGCAGCGATAAGAATCTGAAAAGAATATAAAAACACGGGGAAAAAATGAGGAAGATGCCAATGGAAAGACAACCCCCTGAGTGTGTAATACATATTTAGCAAGAGAAGACACCATACATCTTCATGCAAAATATAAGAACGGCAATAATAATCCTGTTTGCATGTTTAGTTTACAAAGTTTAATGGAGTAATTTGCCATTTTAATACACTGTGCATGCTTGTGATACAAGAGGAAGTTTTGCCATGTAAATAATGCTTTAGTAACATCCACATGGGTGATGGTTATCAGTTTGATTGTAAAGTTATTTATTTAAGCAAGGAAGGACTTTACAGGCAGTCCTCGGTTATCCGACACAATGCGTTACTCAAAATGGTGTTGTAAAGCGAAACGTTGTAAAGCGAAACACGTTTTCCCATAGGAACCCAGTTTAAATTAAAGGTTCCGTTCCTGAAGGCATTTTTAACACTAAAATACACCAAATATGTTATGCAGGCAATAAGATATGCAGCACACACATAAATTATATAGTGTATATACTGTATTATGTATAATATAACATAATAAATAATATATTATATAGTATAATATAATATTATATAGTATAATATTATATATATACGCTCTTACGACGCTTTGCAACGTTGTTTATGTGAATGTGTATATATATACACACATACACAACATTGCAAAGCGTCGTAAGAGCGTTGGATAAGCCATTTTTGCATTGTAAAAATGAATATAGGTATGCATTGCATAGCGTTGGATAAGCCATTCGTTGTAAAGCGAAGCGTTGTAAAACGAGGACTGCCTGTACTATTTTTTTATTGTACAAATTCAATCATTGAAACACATTTTGTCAAACTGTAGGATCTCATATTAACTTTGCAATGGACGTTGTCTATCTCCATAACCCATTGCCTCCTCCTAAAGCAGCGGGGTTAGGGTTATTCATTTTAAAACAAAATGCAAAAAATATAAACATTTTCTAAACAGTTGTGGGGTGTCATTTTTATTTCATATTATTATTATTTATGAAATAAAAATTAGAAAAACATAAAGATAACACGTGTGTGTATGTATATATATATATATATATATATATATATATATATATATATATGCATGTCCTGCGTGTCTGTATGTCTGTATATACTGTAATTGTGCATAATTAAATATATTTATGCATATGTGTAGGTGTGTTAATAAATGCTGTGCCTAGAAAATGTCACCACAGTTTTACATATGTAAAAAATGATATACATATACACGCATGTTTGTTATTTTTTTTAATATTATACTTACTAAGGTCTTCATTTTGCCTGGAGAGGAGGGACAAGAGTGCAGGAGAATCTCAGTCTTCTGTCGCTCATATATATATCCGTCTTTACACTGCTGTTAAATATGCAGAACAGAGGACGTTAACAGTTGGAAATGGCCCATATCAAAATGACTCATCAGACTGATAACGCTATCTTCCTCTCCCTAATAAAGCAAATTTATTTATTGGGATCAAACATAGCCAAATCCTATACAAATATAGATATGGTACGCAGCTTTTTTTTTTAAAGAATGTGAAATCCAAGGGTTCACAGTGAAATGTGAAACTGAAGGGTTCACAGGAAAGATGAAATGTGTTTCCTGTGTGCGCGTAACCCTCTTACTCTGCGGTTGTCTCCATCTTAATGTATCTTCCTCACCAAAATTCCCTCATGTGCCTTTAATTTGTTTCTTTTGTTAAGTGCTTTCCAACCTTTTGTACATTGTGCATCCCCTGCTAGAAACTATCTTATTGCCTAATCATCAGACTAACAAAACTACACTACTACAGCTAACAAAACTGTCTGACTGATCCTAGGCAGTATAGTGTCCTGAGCTTGTGGGGGGAACACACACTTAATAAGACCCCCAACAACACCTCAGTGTCTGCAGATCGCATGGATAGTATAGCTGTTAATCACTGTGGGAAAGTCCAAAGTCACACCCCAGAATGCCTTGCTGCTGTATTGCAAAGCATTGTGGAGAGCAACTTTGGAAGCTCCTGCCATAATTGATTGCTATACAACCCATATTAAGGGACAGCAGGAACACACTGCCTGGGATCCACCATTATATCTTTTTTTTGCCGAACATCTTGGAGACACCACATGAACCCGTAGGGTTTCTTGCAACCTCTGTTGGGACTCACTGCTATATTTAAAGCTACAACTTTGTGGAAATCTCAATAGGAACATGTTTACATGAGCCAGCGATGTAATAGAGATAGAGTATGGGTCTGCTCTAAATATGTAATTTGTAGCAAAATCTTCCCCAGGTCTAAAGGTACATAAAAACTCCCTGGATAATAATCTGCTTCAAATATAATTAACTTGGTTCACTTTCTTTTAGCATACGATGCAGCCACAGACAGAAATCGGTGCAGTGCGTTAGAACACACTTTTTTTCTTTTTATGCATTTATACGTAGGGGTTTATTCTATATCCACCAAAATTACAGATCGGAGGCATTTTGAACACAATTCCCCATAGAATGTGGAATTTCATCCCAAAATGCCCAAATCGGCTACTTCAGTAGATATAGAATTAGGTTCATAGACCCCAACATTGGGGCCTCTTCTAGTAGCTTCGATAAGTAATTAATCGAGCATATTGAGCACATCTCGAACAAGTTTGCTTAGGTAACTATTCAGAAAGCTTTCGATAACTTGCCAAACTCGCTCGAGAAGTGCTTCGCTTCTCTACCTTACCTCTAACGTACCTTTCTCATTACCTTACTACCACTAAGGTAATGAAGGTGTTAACCCCTCCCGCTACCCACCTAGTAGGCATAAACACCCACCATGGGCCAAATACCACCTTTTCTCACCCCTTCTACCCCAATAAACGTTAAAACACAATTCAAATACCAATACTACCCAATACGCCCATAGATTGCCAGTGTGATTACCTATGCCCTGTATGGGAGCAAAGTTAACCCCAATGGCAATGAATGAGCACCCTACTATCCACCCCCTCTACATCCAACAATCCCCCTCCCCCCATCCTCCCCCCCCCCCTCTAATACATAAGTGCAGTAATGGGCAAAATCCCTACTATCCAGATCTGGATAATAGCTCATTTGCCCATTCAAAATAAAACATTATCCAGCCAGTATAAATTAAAGTTCTACTTATCCCTGCCAGGATGAAGGTCCTCATGATTGTCCCCCACGCAATGCTCAACAGCCTGATGCACAGAAAGCCCTCTTGGATTATAAAGAAGAAAAGAAAGAAGGAAGAACTCAAGAACTTACCAGAGACGTCTCTTCGTTCAACAGAGGACCATGGACTTCTGCACATAAGGCTGCTGAGCATTGCCACAAGGATCAAGAGTTGGTGCCGGAGTAGGATTCATAGGGAGAATCTCGGCAAAGGTAAGAAACACCTTGATTGGCTTTTATTTGAGTATTTTTTTTAGGTTGCCCAATGACTTGCAATGTGCTTATCTATGCCCTTTTCTGGGTATAGATAAGCACAGTGACAATCAATGCTTTTTTTGTCAAATGCTTGTTTTTATTTAATTGTTATGTTTTGTATTTTTTGTTATATCTTTTTTTAGCTTGCCCATTCTTTGTCATTGTGGCAATCAATACCCATATTGAGGCCATGGTTTACCACCGTCACAAATAAATGGCTTTATTGGCCAATTGTTTTTATTTAAATGTAATGTGTTTTATTTTGTGGGTATATTTTTTTAGCTTGCCCATTTATTGCCATTGTGGCAATCCATGGCCATATGGGGGGCATGGTTTACCACAATAACAATCAATGGGTTTATTGGCAAATGAATGTATTATGCCAATGTTATAATGTTATGTTATTGTGTATTTCTTTTGTTTTACAAACAAATAGGCAAACGTGTTATTATCCATTTTTGGCTACTATTGCCTTTGCCCATTTGTATGTGTGGTGATGGGAGCTGAGGGGGTGGGGGTAGTTTCTATAGGGAAGGTGGTTAAGCCTCCTGGGTGGATAGTGGGGGAGGGGGTTAACATCTTAATTACAATAGTGGTTAATAACCGCTAAAGTGATTAAGAGGTTAGTGGCCAGTAGTTAGTTTTTTAATGTAATATTGCTGCCCACTGAGGACGAGGAGGATGCAGAGGAAGATGAGGATGGCCTTCGTCCCGGCAGTGGTAAGTAGAACTTTAATTTGCTTTATGCTGGCTGGATAATGTTTTATTTATTTTTATATATTTTTATTTTTTTTATTTTATTGGGTTTTCAAATTATAAATGGGGAGGGGGTACAGAAAACAAGAGAGGGGAAGGGGGGAAAGGGGGAAATCATTTCCATATGGCAGTTTATTGACAGACATACTCAATAACAAACAGCGTTAGAGTTCCAAAAATAGTATTTCATCAACTAAGTGCTATCATCCAGCTATTCAGTTTGATTTTGCTCCCAATATGTCACCCCGGGATCCCAAATTGTCAGGAATCTATTGTATCTTTCCTGAATTAAACTAGAGAGTTTTTCCATGATCATTATGTAGTTTACCTTGTGTGCAACTACTGTGATAGTCGCGGGCTCAGTTTGTTTCCAATATCTTGCAATCACTGCTTTGGCTGCCGACAAGAATCTGAGTTATCAAAAGATCTACATTTCTTTCCAAATCCTCCACCGGCCTCAGTATCAGCACTGTTTCTATGTTCCATGGCAGATCTAGTCCTGTAATGTTTTATTTTTAATGGCTAATGCGCTATTATAACAGGAATTTTGCCAATAATTGTTCTGTATGTGTTGGGGGGGGGGGGGGTGTTGGGAGTTGAGGGGGTGAGTAGTAGGGTTGTTGTATTTTAATGTTTCTTGCCTCTCGGGTGGGTAGTGGGAGGGATTAACCCCTTCATTACCAGAGCAGTTATGGTAGTGAAGGGGTTAATGCCTCCCACAATCTTTCCAGTAGGCCTAACCACCCACCCTGGGGTAACTACTCCCTTCACCCACCCCCTCTACTCCCAAGAAACCAGGTTCTCTGGCTTTACACCTTCATTACCTTAGTGGCTAGCCGCTAAGGTAATGAAGCTGTTTTTATTTTATTTTGATAACACAGTATTGAAGCAGGGGTTCTCCTGAGCTGAACCGCATTCATTTCAGCCTCTGGAAGTATGGGGTGCTGGTTTCTCCCTGCATGACCAGGAGATTTATACATTGCGGAGATACCGGAATGCCATACTAGCTCCTGTAACTCAGGAAGCAGGGGTTGCCGGGGTTGAAATGAATGTGATTCTACTCCGGAGACCTCCTGCTTGAAAACTGTGTTATTAAAATGTAAATTAAAACAGTGTGATCGGGGGAGCATGAGTGACATCATCTCGGATGCACATTTGCTAGCATTGCTTCGTGCACTCTGCCAATATAATTTAATATTACCCCCGATCGGCCCCTTCTCCTGAGCCACAGACCGCAGCAGCAGGTGGGGGAAGCAGCGGAGCCTGTCCCACAAGAAGGACGGGAAGCCGGTGACCCCGGATCTCTCCCGTTGTTGCCAGGTTAAGTCGGCGAATGCTGACAAGGGGAAAAAAACAAAGATGGCACCGATCTGAGCACACGGGAGTGTGCAGCACCAGCCCCAGAGAAGTAAGCTGCTGGATCAGAAGGAGAAGCCCTCGAGAGACGAGCAACTCTGAGAAACTCAGCAAACAGGGACCCTGCAGGGAAAGAACCAGAGTTGAGGGCTGCAGCTGCTGAGAGAGAGAGAGTCACCGCAGGGAGAGACACAGTGATAACAAAGCAGGATCTGCAGTGTATGCTTAGAGAAATGCACATGTCTTTCCAGTCAGCTCTGGACAGAGCTGTAACAGAATTTAAGGCAGAGGTTGCTTCACTGGCTAAAAGAACCACGGAGCTGGAAAATAAAATGGGTCGCATTACAAAACCAGGTAAATACGGATGATGAGGTCCTGCGTCTCAGCGAAGAGATGAGAGCTATGCGAGACGGTATGGATGATAATGAGAATAGGAATCGAAGGTAGAACCTACGAATTCGCCATATCCCTGAGTCAGTGTCTGTGGACTCCCTGCAGCCATATCTTAAAAGGCTCTTCCTGTCAATAGATCCTCAACTACAAGACAATGGTTATGATGGACAGAGCTCACAGAGTGTTGGGACCGAGATTTGACGATCCTAAAAGAAGCAGAGATGTGGCCCGAAGGCTCCATCCATATACTGTACAACCAAGGAAAAGATTATAAAGGGATGCAGAAATAGAGGCTCAATTGAATTCAAAAACGTCTCTACCCAGATTTTCCAGGACCTGTCCAGGCTGACAATAGATCGACGAAGAGTACTGCACCTGGAAACTGCGATACTATAGGAAAAAGGGATTCGGTATTGATGGGTGTTCCCATTCTATCTTTCAGTCAACCACAAGGGCAAACAGATCTTGGTCCGTTATCCTGAGGAATCTGCTCTTTTTATATCAGCTTTAAATCTGGCCCCCAAAGATAGATCAGACCAGCAACGAGGGGCTCATAGTGAGAATACAGAAGATGATCGATCGAAGGAGCAATGGCCCGGAGAAGAAAGAATTAAGACCGGCTGTGTCTCTGGAGAGGCTTCGTTGGGTTTCTCTGAGTTCGAGTCTGAAGCGTTTTCCTTTGCCGATGGTCAGGCAACACGTGACGATGCAAAGAAATCAGTTGGAATTCTAGCTGTCGTTCTCTTTGTTCTATTTCCCCTCTGTTTACCCCTTTTGTTTGTTTTTTATATTTTATTTTAGGGATGGTTCTATTTGTGACCTGGAGTCTGCCGCTCGCGGCCCAAGTCCTGATCTGTCACAGATGATATGTCGACAAGCTGGAGAATGAGGACTAGGGACCCAGGTGGTGGGTGAGTGGGCCTCGGCCCTAGGACTATGAAGTGACAGAGATAAATAAAGATAAAGAGACACAAATAAAAAAAAGATCTACAAGCCTGTAATTCTCATTGTATTTCCTGGATAGGGCGTATAACTGCAGTTAAGATGAATATTCTCCCTAGACTTTTGTACTATTTTCAGACATTACCGATATCTGTTCCGCACTCAAATATAAAAGAAGTTCAGAATAGAATTATGCAGTTTATTTGGAAACACAAACAACCGAGAATAGCTAGGTCAATTATGTTGGTGTAAGGAATCAGGGAGCACATCTCCCGCCGGCGTGCTCCCTCCTTACCTGTCGCTTCACAGCCTCCCGCACACCTTACAGAGCGTGCACACCCACGGAGAGTTTTCAAGATTCCTACGGAGCTTGGCTCTGCCCCCGCTTGCGACGCGTGGCCACCCCATGCGTCACGCACACGTGACATGCATGCACCGCTCCCCAGCTGCGTGTCAACATCCATCACCTCACCTTTCTCCTGCACCTCACAGCCTACCCCTGCCTCCGCAGAGGCTGCTCCTCCGCTCCACCCCCCTGTCTCATTGGACACACACACACACATATATGCTCCAGCTCTCTCACTCCTTTGGTTGAGCATAGTTCATTGTAGCCTTGCTCTTCCCACGTCCCTGTTCCTGTTGTTTTCCTTGCCTTGCTTGCCTCTGTGTTTGATCTCCTGTGTACCGACCCGGCTAGACTTTGGACCCTTCTCTGGATATTGACCCTGGCTTGCCTCTGACCTTCGGTACCTCTCCAACTCTTTGACCACGGCACCTGGCTAACGACTACTCTCCTGGCTCCAACCTCTGACCTCGGCAAGTATCAAGACCATTCTACTCTCTCCAACCCTGACCCGGCTTACCTTGACTATCCACTCTCCAGATGTGCCTCCGCTGCTGTGGGTAGCGTGTTCTATAATCTCCCACCCCAGTACCGGGGTCCTGCCTTGTTCGTGGTGAGCGCCTCCCATATGAAACAAATGTTTTACTGGCACTCCCCGAGAGGAGTAATTGCCTGGGTGGAACTGGAGAGCTCGCTAAAAAAACCCGGGTGGACTGTCTTCTTTATTATGGTCAAGTTCTGGGACGGGGCCCGGGAGACAATCGGAGCCAACAGCAATTGGATTTACTTTGAAAATTTGGATGGCAAAAAAGAAGTATAAGGTTATTTCGAATCCTTCTAGGCTCACTAACTTGTTCGGTAATCCGGGGTTTACCCCAGATTTTCAGGGTCAGGGTTTTGAAATTTGCAAACATAGAGGAATTCTGGAGGTGGGAGATTTATTAGAAAAGGACAAACTTATGTCTTTTGAGTAATTGATGAGAAAGTATGGTCTACCCCAAATTGAGCTATTTAGGTATATGCAGGTCCGACATTTTGTGTGTCAGGGCCTCCATGATGAGTAATTTCCTAGATATACATGATTTGAAGATTTATGTAAAACAAAAAAAATACCAAAGAGGTTTGATATCATCTCTGTACCAGAGGCTAACCCTTAAAAAAGATACCCGAAACCTGTAAAACGTCTATATGTACGGTAACAAAAGAGACTATATATAAGATTTTGTTACGTTGGTACTACACCCCCAAAAGATTAAAGCAGATGTTCCCGGAGACCTCAGATAGATGTTGGAGGGGTTGTGGACAAATAGGAGATTTGGCACATATTTGGTGGTTCTGCCCAGTAATACAGTGTTACGCTGTGCTCACCACGGACAAGGAGGGACCCCGAAACTGAGGTGAGAGATGTAACGACTGCACCCACAGCTACGGGGACATGCCTGGAAAGTGGAAAATAGGCATCTGGAACCATCTGAGAGTATAAGATAAGTAAGATACTCGCCAGACGAAAAGGGAGGTTCCAGAAGATAGTTGGTACCGAGAGCCTGGGGGTAAGTTGGAATCCGCAAGCTGAGGTGAAGGGTCAGAGAGTTCAGGAAGTCAGGGTACAGGCCAAGGGCCGAAGTGCAGAGCGGGTCCACAGCCAAGCCGGTTCGGTACACAAGGGATCACTAGAAAAGACAAAGAGACAAGGAACTGAGGCAGGCACGACCGTGGGTAACACAGGTCACACAAAGCTATGCTCAGCCAAAGAAGGAATGGCTGAGCAAGGTATACTGTAAATAGGAGGAAGGCCCAATAGGAAGAGGGGGAGTGACAAGGGAGCGGCCCCAGGGAAGATAGGAATTGGTGGGGAGATAATTACAACAGCTGCTCTTGATGCGAGGCTTGTGAGCGGTGCATGCGCATCAGGCATGTGCGCCGCGTGGGAGAGATACTCGCGGCCTGAGCTGGGGGCGGGAACTCCTCCTGAGGGAGGACGTAAAAGTCCTCGATCGTGCGCGCGCATGCGCGCGTTCAGTAGCCACCGCGGGAAGCGGAGCGGAAGGAAGATCCCGCCCGCGGTGGCGAGGGAGCAGAACCGGAGCGTGGGTAGGTAAAGTCGCGGGGGGAACCCCCTTAGGGAGGTGTGTTCCCCCAGACCTTACAGTACCCCCCCCTTGAGGAGCGGCCTGAGGACGACTCCAATATGGCTTTTGGAGAAATTTAGAGTGAAAGAGTCTCAGCAGCCTTGGAGCATGTATTTGATGGTGGGGTACCCAAGATCTCTCCGCTGGGCCAAAGCCCTTCCAGTGAACCAGGTACTGCACCGAACCCCTCGTCCTCCTGGAATCCAGAATAGACTGAATCTCAAACTCCTCCTGCCCCTGAACTATGACTGGCTTACGGTCAATCGGTGTCTTATGGAACCGCGGCCTCTGGGACACAGGTGTCAGCAGTGACACGTGGAACACAGAGGGTATCTTCATGGATGGAGGAAGTTCCAGACGATATGCCACAGGATTGATCCGTTCCACTACTGAGAATGGGCCCAAGTACCTGGGAGCCAGCTTGTGGCTCGGAGTCTTCAGTCTAATGTTCTTGGAGGAAAGCCAGACCTTATCCCCTGGCTTGAAGACTGGTGCCTGACGGCGGTGAAGATCTGCCTGTGCCTTTTGTCTATGGGTTGCCTTTCTTAAAGCCTCTTGGATCTTTTCCCAGGATTCCTGAAGATCCTTGATTCGGTCATCGGCCGCTGGAACCCCAGAAGGAACTGAAGTGATGGGCAGCTGACCCGGGTGAAAACCATAATTAATGAAAAAAGGGTATTTCAACGTGGGGCTGTTCTTTAAAGAATTATGGGAGAACTCTGCCCACGGAAGTAAATCTACCCAATTGTCCTGGCTGTCCGCGATGAAGCATCGGAGGTATTGCTCCAGAGTCTGGTTCGTTCTCTCGGTTTGCCCATTAGTTTGGGGATGATACCCGGAAGAAAAATGGAGGGTGATATCCATCCTGCGAGCGAAGGCCCGCCAAAATTTTGAGACAAATTGTGTACCTCGATCGGATACGATGGAAAGAGGAACTCCGTGAATGCGGAATATTTCCTTAACAAAAACGTCTGCCAGGGTGACGGAATTGGGTAGACCTTTAAGGGGGACGAAATGAGCCTGCTTGGAAAAACGGTCTACGACAACCAGAATGGTGTTCATCCCTTTAGAGGTTGGAAGTTCCACCACAAAGTCCATGGACAGATGACTCCATGGGCGTTCTGGTATAGGGAGGGGTGGTAGAAGGCCGTACGGCTTTCTACGAATGTTCTTAACCTGGGCGCAGATTGGACAGATCTTTACATATTCCGAAATGTCCTGCAACATGGTTGGCCACCAAAAGGTACGACCAATGAGGTCAGAAGTTCTGCTAATGCCTGGATGACCGGCTGACCTAGAAGAATGACCCCACTCAAGAATCTTCTTAAGGAAGCGTGGAGCTGCATACAGACGGCCGACCGGCACCTTAAGGCCCCTCGGGAGATTAGATTGTGCTGCCATGACCTGATCCAGGATATCAAAAGAGTTGGCCGAAATTATATATTTGGAGGGTAAGATTGTTTCGGAGATAACTTCGGAATTGTCCTCGAACAGGAATTGACGTGAAAGTGCGTCTGCCTTTTGATTTTTTGAGCCAGGAATGTAAGATTTTGAGCCAGGAATGTAAGATATGAGATAATTAAATCTCAAAAAAAAAAGAGACCATCGAGCCTGACGTGCCCCAAGGCGACGTGCACTCTCAATGTAAAGTAAATTTTTATGATCAGTAAAGATTGAAATGGGGGTCTCCGTTCCCTCCAGAAGATGTCCATTCCTGAAGAGCGAGTTTAATAGCCAGGAGCTCTCTGTTTCCGACATCATAGTTCCGTTCTGCCGAAGAATTTTTTTTTGAAAAGAACCCACAGGGATGAAGTTTGGCCTGTGGGGACTGTCTCTGAGAGAGAATGGCGCCAGCACCGACATCAGATGCATCTACCTCTAAGGTAAAGGGAAGCCCGGGGTCAGGATGACGCAAAATAGGAGCAGAAGCGAAAGATTTTTTGAAGGAGTCGAAAGCTTGGAGAGCTGCAGGAGACCAAACTGCTGTGTTAACTCCCTTTTTGGTAAGGGCAGTAATGGGAGCCACGATAGAAGAAAAATTCTTGATGAATTTATGATAGTAATTCGCAAATCCCAAGAATCGCTGTATGGCTTTCAGGGAAGTGGGTTGTGGCCATTCTAAAACAGCTTTGAGTTTGACTGGGTCCATAGAGAAGCCAGTGCTAGAAATGATGTAACCAAGAAAGGGAATGGAAGAAAGATGAAAAGAACATTTCTCTAACTTAGCGTAGAGATGATTCTCCCGAAGGCGGGACAGGACTAATTTGGTCTGCTGAATGTGGTCAGAGAGGGATTTAGAAAAAATAATGATATCGTCAAGATATACGATAACGAAGCTATCGAGGAGATCGCGGAAGATCTCGTTGACAAACTCCTGGAAGACCGCCGGGGCATTGCACAGGCCGAAAGGCATGACTAGGTATTCATAATGCCCATCCTGGGTGTTAAAGGCGGTTTTCCACTCATCGCCCTGACAGATGCGGACAAGGTTATAGGCTCCGCGGAGATCAAGTTTGGAAAAAAATCTTCCCCCTGTAGACGATCGAAGAGTTCGGAAATAAGTGGCAGGGGATAACGGTTCTTGATCGTAATTTTGTTAAGACCTCTGTAGTCAATACAGGTGCACAAGGAACCATCCTTTTTCTTAACAAAAAAAAATCCTGCTCCAGCTGGAGATGAAGAATTGCGGATGAACCCCTTCCTTAAATTATCCTGAATATATTTGGCCATGGCCTTGGTCTCGGGTATGGATAGAGGGTAAGAACGGCTCTTGGGTAAGGTAGCACCGGGAAGAAGGTCAATAGGACAGTCAAAGTCTCTATGGGGAGGTAACACTTCAGAACGTACCTTATCGAAAACGTCCGCCAGATCCCAGTAGACCGTTGGGAGGGAAGTTTTATACTCTGCGGGTAACTCCGCTCCGGCTAATATCTGTTTGGGGGAAGACAGGTCTTAAGGCACTGGGGGCTCCATCGTATGGGTTCTTTGTTAGCCCAATCCAGTTGAGGGTTGTGTAGTTGCAACCAGGGGAGTCCCAGAATCACATCTACTGATGGAGTGTGGATCACGTCCAAGATAATCTTCTCTTGGTGACCGTCCTCCGTGGAAAGGGATAGAGAACAAGTCTCCAGGGAAATAAAAGCTGGTTGGAGTGGACGCCCGTCTATGGCCTCCAGACCAACTGGAACAGCCCTAGATCGGAAGGGAATCCCATTCCTATAGGCAAAACTCTTATCAATAAAGTTTCCCTGAGACCCAGAATCTATAAATGCGGAGGCGGGGATCAGGGAGTTATTCCAGGATAGAGATAGGCAGCATAATTCGAGTGGGAAGTTCTTTAGGAGAAGAAAGAAGAGAAGAGATTACACCCAATGAGACCCTCTCATACATTATTGGGTCCTGACGTTTCCCGGACGCAGGGGACAGCTTACCAGCAGATGACCGGGGTGACCGCAGTAATGGCGCAGTCCATCATCTCGTCGGCGCTGTCTCTCAGACGCGGATAGCCGATAACTTCCGAGCTGCATAGGTTCGGGCTCCTCCATGGGTTGGGGAACGTAATGGACGAGACTGCGGCTGGTAGACCGAGAGGAGGTGGTACGAGGAAGATTGCATTCAAGTCTCCTCTCTCGTAACCGCTGGTCCACGCGGATGCAGACCGCAATGAGATCCTCCAATCTGGTGGGTCTCTCCATAGTGGCCAGTTGGTCCTTGATGACGTCCGACAGACCCTGCCAAAAAGCTGCTGAGAGTGAGTCATCGTTCCAGGAGGTCTCCGCCGCGATGGTCCGGAAGTCCAAAGCATACTCGGCGACAGGACGAGTACCCTGGGAAATATGAAAGAGGGAAGAATCTGCCATAATTTGGCGACCAGGCGTATCAAATACTTGCCTGAATCTCGAAGAAAGCGAGAATAGTCACGAGACATGGCAGGCTCCCGCTCCCAGATGGGGGATGCCCAGGCTAGGGCCTTTCCGTACAAGAGGGACATAATATAGGCCACCCTTGAACGTGCAGTAGGAAAGCGCGAATGAGATAATTCAAATTGAATCTCGCACTGATTAATAAACCCTCTGCACTCGTGGGGGTCCCCTGCATAGCGGTTGGGAGCCGGGAGACGAGGATCCACAGCCACAGGAAAACCCAGAGAGGGAAACGCCACAGCTGCCATAGCAGAGGGGCCTGGGGAAGACTGCAAGGAGGAGAGTCTAGAGAGCTCCTGCGTCATGGAGGCAAGCTGCGTCTCTAGCAGGAGAAGTCGCTGCATGGGGCTTGGTTGCTCAACCTCTTCGGGGTCCATGTCCGTTGGGCTGAGCATAATGTTACGCTGTGCTCACCACGGACAAGGAGGGACCCCGAAACTGAGGTGAGAGATGTAACGACTGCACCCACAGCTACGGGGACACGCCTGGAAAGTGGAAAATAGGCATCTGGAACCGTCTGGGAGTATAAGATAAGTAAGATACTCGCCAGACGAAAAGGGAGGTTCCAGAAGATAGTTGGTACCGAGAGCCTGGGGGTAAGTTGGAATCCGCAAGCTGAGGTGAAGGGTCAGAGAGTTCAGGAAGTCAGGGTACAGGCCAAGGGTCGAAGTGCAGAGCGGGTCCACAGCCAAGCTGGTTCGGTACACAAGGGATCACTAGAAAAGACAAAGAGACAAGGAACTGAGGCAGGCACGACCGTGGGTAACACAGGTCACACAAAGCTATGCTCAGCCAAAGAAGGAATGGCTGAGCAAGGTATAAATAGGAGGAAGGCCCAATAGGAAGAGGGGGAGTGACAAGGGAGCGGCCCCAGGGAAGATAGGAATTGGTGGGGAGATAATTACCACAGCTGCTCTTGATACGAGGCTTGTGAGCGGTGCACACGCATCAGGCGTGTGCGCAGCGCGGGAGAGATACTCGCGGCCTGAGCTGGGGGCGAGAACTCCTCCTGAGGGAGGACGTAAAAGTCCTCGATCGTGCGCGCGCATGCGCGCGTTCAGTAGCCACCGCGGGAAGCGGAGCGGAAGGAAGATCCCGCCCGCGGCGGCGAGGGAGCAGGACCGGAGCGTGGATAGGTAAAGTCGCGGGGGGAACCCCCTTAGGGAGGTGTGTTCCCCCGGACCTTACATACAGACGTACTGGAGGACAGTTTTGAAACTAATTAAAGATGTGACTGACATCAAAATCCCGCTAGATTCAATCCTGATTATTCTGGCTAAACCCATGGAAGATGTTAATCATCATACACAAAAAATGATCCTACATTTTCTAATGGCGACTATATACGCTGCGGTGTGGAAAAAGACACTCTACCCTCCAGAAGAGAGGTTATTAGAAGGGTCAATTACTGTACGTTCAATTAATGGAGAAACTTACCTCATTTCTTAATCACACCACTAGGAAGTATGATAGAGTCTGGGATCCCTGGGATGCTGAATAAGGGTGCGCTTCTGGAAGGAGAAAGGATATGGGATTGTGGAACGTAAAATATAGTGTATACCAAATGTTGTATGATATGTACTGTAAGGTGACTGTTATTGTTTGTAAGAAATTTGATACAAAATGGTTGTTTCCCACCCCCCTCTCTTTTTACTTTTTATACCTTCCCCTTCCCATTTATGTGTGAAAAATGTAATAAAAATATAAGTAAAAAAAAAAAGTGTGATCGCCTGTAAGAGCTGTGCAGGGAGATGCAGCTCTCTCTGTGCAGTCTTACAGACTGTGGGTAGATTGCAGTGGTACAACGTAGAAAAAGGCTGAGATAAGGGCACTGCTATCCTGAGCGATATATCCTACCTCAAGGTTTCTGAATTTTTATAATTCTTTCTGAATACCGTGATAACACAAATGTCAGACCATGAGGTAGGTTAAGGGCTGCCGATGGGGGCGGGGGGGAGCAGAAGGGACTGGTGTAACGGGCCCGCTGGCTGGGGGGCCTGGTCGACCGTTCGTCACTGCAAGTCGGGCACGACCTCTGGCCAGGCCTGGCTGACGGTCCTCTCGCAGCCGGGCCCTGGCTCTCCATCAGATGCAGGCCTCTATCCCTCTGTCCCACGCCGACGGGCCTCTCTGACATCAGCGCAACGGAAGTAGGCTTAGCTATGCTTCCGGTGAGCGACGGCATGAGAGGGAGGCCCGTCGGAAGCTCGGTGTAGGACAGAGGGATAGAGGCCTGCATCTGATGGAGAGCCGGGGTCTGGCCGCAAGAGGATCGGCAGCCGGGCCTGGCCAGAGGTTGGACCCAACTTGCAGTGCTCGCCGCTGATCCCCCACAGCCACTGGACTCTGCCTGACCATCCACAGGGCAAGTCTGTTTTTTTTATATGTATTGGGGTGGACTCTTTTTATATGTATTGTGGGGTGGGGGTCTTTTTAAAATGTATTGGGGTGGCGGGGGTCTTTTTAAAAAAGTATTGTGAGAGCGGGGGTCTTTTTAAAATGTATTGGGGCAGCGGGGATCTTTTTAAAATGTGTTGGGGCAGCTGGGGTCTTTTTAATAGTGAGTGAGGAAGAAGGAGCGAGACAGAGGGGAGAGAAATACATGGGAAGAGGGTGGAAAATAGATGGGGCTCTTGAGGTGTGAAATGGGGGGGGGGAGGGGTTATGGGGGGCCCGGAATAGGCCCCATATAATTTGATGACAAAAAAAGTCCATTATCCTATCTGCTGGATAGCCACAGACCCTATTAGATCCTTTGTTTTATTTTACATTTAAGATACTCTTATGTCCATCACAAGATTTCAGGAATTCCTTCACTGCATTAACATCTACCACCTCTGTTGTAAGGTTATTCCATAAATCCATCTCCCTTGCCATGAAGAAGGACTTCCTCACATTTTGGTGTAGTCCACGATGGAACAATGCAGTGCACAGCGTGCAGGGAGGAAAAACTGGAGTACAGCACATCCAAATGGATTAAAAACTATTTATTCTGGGAATGACATAGGAGACATCAAGATAGGTGGGTATAAGGAGCAACACTGACGCGTTTCGGGCGTAGCCTGCCCTTTGTCTAAGAGTCCTCAAATTTTCCCTGATCCTACCACCCTCCAGACTCAGAGCATGACCTCTTCCTCTAGCACTTCTCTTTCTTTGAAATATGCTGCCCTCCTTCACCTCGTGCAAAATACTTGATATATTTAAAGGTTTCCATAATACCCCCTTCTCCTCTTTTTTTTTACCTTATTGCAACACAAATGTATTCAAATAAATGGCACTTCACCTATAAAATAAAAAAATCTTTTTTTTGTGGTTCTCAAAATGATCTATAGCCAAAGGCAAACACATTAAACAATTAAAAAAAACACACATTCACCTGTGGTTGGAACAGCCCCGATGAGTGGGGCAGATAAGGAATTGAGCCACTCCTTACCCATGTGTACAGCCTTCAAAACAAATATGTCATTTTCATTTGTAATCATAATTTATCTGATGCTGCGGAAGGAGAAGAATCCAAGTCTTTGTATGTGCATATTTACTCAGTGCTATGATAGAAGTCTTAGACTGGACTCCATCCTTAGCCAAAATCAACTGTGTTACTCATGCATTCCACTAATGTAACTGTAGGCATTTGGGGGCAGGGTCCTTCCTACTTGTAAAAAATGTGTTGTATGGTGCTCTAAAGAAAAAAACCGTAGTCAAAATGGAATAATAGCTGGAAAAACAACCCTATATTATTATAGGTGTCCACTAGGATGTAGCCTGGTAGAAGATAATCCCACATAGCAAAGCGGTGACCAGTAGAAAAAACATCCCATAACACTGGACAGAATGAAAAGGGTCAAACTGGAATAAACTCACTTGGGATTCTTTTTCCACGATAAGCAGCCAGTCCAATGTATCCAGTGACCCAGGGTTGAGTGTGCCTCCGTTTGTAGATGAACACCAGAGAGAAAGGAGAAGAAAAAACGAAGCACTACACTACCAGCACATTTTATTTGAGTGCGGCTAGCTCCGCAAGCCTGGGGATGCCCCGGCATGCTAGCCACACTCCCTCGGCGTGCCGCGCGTCATCGACGTGAGGTCACGTGTCATCGGGTGCCTGCGCCCCCTGCACGCGCGTCCAGGGCTCCCCGAGGGAGCCCTGGTGTCCCGCGATGTGGGGGACGGCGGCAGGGGGTTCCGGGGGACCCGGCGGACCCGGCGAGCGGAGGGAGAAAGCCCCGATCGGAGGGCGCTCCTCCGCGGCTTCGGCGCGCGCCAGGCACATCCCGGCGCGCGCGCCTGGTTACTGCTGCGGCCGAGACCGGGCAAATGCTCAAATAAATTTGGCCGCAGCAGTATATCCAGTGCTGATGATGCAGCAATAAACCGCCAGGAATGCGTTCCCATAAAAATAAAGCTATTTTAATGGATCAAAAATATGGTACAAAACACACCAACGCGTTTCGGACTATGAATAGTCCTTTATCACCTTGAAACGCGTTGGTGTGTTTTTGTACCATATTTTTCATCCATTAAAATAGCTTTATTTTTATGGGAACGCATTCCTGGCGGTTTATTGCTGCATCATCAGCACTGGATATAGTGCTTTGTTTTTCTTCTCCTTTCTCTCCTTCCTACTTGTGCATGTGATAATATTTTGCATGTTACTGTATACTTAGGGTGACCAGATTTTGAAAATGAAAAACCGGGACACACAAAAAAAATTATTAATAAAACAAAATAACATTACTAAAAATGAATATTATTATGATATTTATCTAATAGTGTCACCATTGATGCTGTATTATTAATCCTACCTCTTCCCATTCTCTCTCTACCTTCTCCCCCATCAGGGCCTCCAACAGAAATCATGCCCCACTCCCCCCCAAAAAATTCTACTCGCCACACCAAAAAAAGCCCCACCCCTTAAAAAAGAAATTGAATAAATTCCTAGTAAGACCTATTAAAAGGATTCGTTTTTTACATGTTTATTTATTGTATTACACTTATACTTTACTACCATTAGTCTTTGTTACATAGTTACGTGTGTGTGTGTGTGTGTGTGTGTGTGTGTGTGTGTGTGTGTGTGTGTGTGTGTGTGTGTGTGTGTGTGTGTGTGTGTGTGTGTGTGTGTGTGTGTGTGTGTGTGTGTGTGTGTGTGTGTGTGTGTGTGTGTGTGTGTGTGTCGGATGATTTCACTAATCGAACAAACAAAAAAGCCACATGTGAATGACTTCTGTACCCATTAACCAGTGTCAGGATGCTCCCTCTTCACAATATCTAAAGCAGCAATCCCGTCTGGGATCTTACCTGATCGCAGTCCCTCAAGATACTATACTGGAGGGGAGGTGTTCTCTACCTGTCTTCCGAGGTCTCCCACGTGAAACTTGAGAGTCAAATCAGGAAGAAAGCAGAATAGGTTATTTTGGTGTAGGTATATGGCAGTTAAGATAAGACAGAGAGAGTGGGTAAGGGTGAGAGAGAGTGAATGAGAGAGAGAGGGTGACACACAGAGAGAGAGAGAGAGAGGGTGACAGAGATAGAGTGACAGAGAGAGAGAGGGTGACAGAGAGAGAGAGAGAGAGGGTGACAAAGAGAGAGGGTGACAAAGAGAGAGAGAGGGTGACAGAGAGAGAGGGTGACAGAGAGAGAGGATGACAGAGAGAGAGAGGGTGACAGAGAGAGAGAGAGTGACAGAGAGAGAGAGAGAGGGTGACAGAGAGATAGAGAGGGTGAAAGAGAGCAAGAGGGTGACAGAGAGAGGGTGACAGATAGAGAGAGAGAGGGAGAGAGAGGGTGACAGAGAGAGAGAGGGTGACTGTAGACGGACGTTCACAGAGGTACACAATTGGAGTCGTTACAATGTGAAATTATAATAGGCTTTATTGTGCCTTTTCCTTTTCATCAGGAAATTTTCCAAACATAGGGGGGAACAAAGCTTCCATTCACTTGGGAGTATTTCTAGTGAATCCTTGCAGTTAGTTCACATCTCCATTAGTTAAGCATTTCTCCCATCCCAAACACATAGCATGAAAATAAGCAGATATAAGCAGTCTCTTAATAATGAAAGTCTTATCTGTTTATCAGCTGTAGAGTAAGCTTCTCTGCTCTCCTGGAACCGCACCCGTGCGTGGACAGAAAAATATCAGCATCCAGGTTTAGAAGTCTTATTGGGTATCTTGCAATCAGCTCTGCTGTGTGGCTGGCAGAACTCAAGACATTGTGGTGTCTCCAATGGTCAGCTCTCAGTCAGAGCTAAAGAGATCCACTTCCTGGCTTTTTGTAAACAATCTAATCAGGCAGGTGGTGTTTAGTAATTAACTACCACACTGCTAGATTAAAGGAACATTACTGAACAGGGATAAGTCCCCTGTTACAGTGACAAAGAGAGAGAGAGGGTGACAGAGAGAGAGAGAGAGGGTGAGAGAGAGAGAGTGACAGAGAGCGAGAGGATGACAGAGAGAGAGAGAGAGGGTGACACAGAGAGCGAGGGTGTGTGTGAGAGAGAGAGTGACAGAGAAGAGAGAGAGGGTGACACAGAGAGAGAGAGGGTGACAGAGAGATAGAGAGGGTGAAAGAGAGCAAGAGGGTGACAGAGAGAGGGTGAGAGAGAGAGGGTGACAGATAGAGAGAGAGAGGGGGTGACAGAGAGAGAGAGGGTGACAAAGAGAGAGAGAGGGTGACAAAGAGAGAGAGAGGGTGACAGAGAGAGAGAGGGTGACAGAGAAAGAGGGTGACACAGAGAGAGAGTGACAGAGAGAGAGAGAGGGTGAGAGAGAGAGACAGTGACAGAGAGCGAGAGGGTGACAGAGAGAGGGTGAGAGAGAGAGAGGGTGAGAGAAAGAGGGTGAGAGAGAGAGAGGGTGACAGAGAGAGAGAGGGGTGACAGAGAGGGTGACAGAGAGAGAGAGGGTGTGAGAGAGAGAGAGAGAGTGAGAGAGAGAGAGAGAGAGAGAGAGAGAGAGAGAGAGAGAGAGAGAGAGAGAGAGAGAGAGAGAGAGGATGACAGAGAGAGAGAGGGGGGGTGACAGAGAGAGAGGGTGACAAAGAGAGAGAGAGGGTGACAGAGAGAGAGGGGGTGACAGAGAGAGAGGGTGACAGAGAGAGAGAGAGAGAGGGTGAGAGAGAGAGAGAGAGAGAGAGAGAGAGAGAGAGAGAGAGAGAGGATGACAGAGAGAGAGAGAGAGAGAGAGAGAGAGAGGGTGACAGAGAGAGAGGGGATGACAGAGAAGAGAGAGAGGGTGAGAGAGAGGGTGAGAGAGAGAGGGTGACAGAGAGAGAGAGGGTGACAGAGATAGAGAGGGTGAAAGAGCAAGAGGGTGACAGAGAGAGGGTGAGAGAGAGAGAGGGTCACAGAGAAGAGAGAGAGGGTGACAGAGAGCGAGAGGATGACAGAGAGAGAGAGAGGGTGACAGAGAGAGAGGGGGTCACAGAGAAGAGAGAGAGGGGGTGACAGATAAAGAGAGAGAGAGAGGGTGACAGAGTGAGAGAGGGTGACAAAGAGAAAGGGTGACAGAGAGAGAGGGTGACAGAGAGAGAGGGTGACAGAGAGAGAGGGTGACAGAGAGAGAGGGTGACAGAGAGAGAGAGGGTGACAGAGAGAGAGGGTGACAGAGAGAGAGAGGGTCTGAGAGAGAGAGAGAGTGACAGAGAGAGTGACAGAGAGAGAGAGGGTGACAGAGAGAGGGTGACAGAGAGAGAGAGAGACAGAGGGGGTGACAGAGAGAGAGAGAGGGTGACAAAGAGAGAGAGAGAGAGGGTGACAGAGAGAGAGGGTGACAGAGAGAGAGAGGGTGACAGAGATAGAGAGGGTGAAAGAGAGCAAGAGGGTGACAGAGAGAGGGTGAGAGAGAGAGAGAGGGTCACAGAGAAGAGAGAGAGGGTGACAGAGAGCGAGAGGATGACAGAGAGAGAGAGAGGGTGACAGAGAGAGAGAGGGTCACAGAGAAGAGAGAGAGGGGGTGACAGATAAAGAGAGAGAGAGAGAGGGTGACAGAGTGAGAGAGGGTGACAAAGAGAAAGGGTGACAGAGAGAGAGGGTGACAGAGAGAGAGGGTGACAGAGAGAGAGGGTGACAGAGAGAGAGGGTGACAGAGAGAGAGGGTGACAGAGAGAGAGAGGGTGACAGAGAGAGAGGGTGACAGAGAGAGAGAGGGTCTGAGAGAGAGAGAGAGAGTGACAGAGAGAGTGACAGAGAGAGAGAGACAGAGGGGGTGACAGAGAGAGAGAGAGGGTGACAAAGAGAGAGAGAGAGAGAGAGAGAGAGAGAGAGGGTGACAGAGAGAGAGAGAGAGAGAGAGAGAGAGAGAGAGAGAGAGAGAGAGAGAGAGAGAGAGAGAGAGAGAGAGAGAGAGAGAGAGAGAGAGAGAGAGAGAGAGAGAGAGAGAGAGGGTGACAGAGAGAGGGTGACAGAGAGAGAGAGAGTCACAGAGAAGAGAGAGAGGGGGTGACAGATAAAGAGAGAGAGAGAGAGAGAGAGGGTGACAAAGAGAAAGGGTGACAGAGAGAGAGGGTGACAGAGAGAGAGGGTGACAGAGAGAGAGGGTGACAGAGAGAGAGGGTGACAGAGAGAGAGAGGGTGACAGAGAGAGAGAGGGTGACAGAGAGAGAGAGGGTCTGAGAGAGAGAGTGACAGAGAGAGTGACAGAGAGAGAGAGGGTGACAGAGAGAGGGTGACAGAGAGAGAAGGTGAGAGAGAGAGGGTGACAGAGAGAGAGAGAGGGTGACAGAGAGAGAGGGTGACAGAGAGAGGGGGTGACAGACAGAGAGAAAGTGTGACAGAGAGAGAGAGGGGGTGACAGAGAGAGAGAGAGAGACAGAGAGAGAGACAGAGAGAGAGAGAGGGTGACAGAGAGGGTGACAGAGAGAGGGTAACAGAGAGAGGGTGACAGAGAGAGTGGGAGAGAGAGGGAGAGAGAGTGGGAGGGAGGGAGAGGGAGAGAGAGTGGGAGGGAGCGAGAGAGAGGGAGGGTGAGAGAGAGAGTGGGTGACAGGGAGAGAGAGGGTGACAGAGAGAGAGGGTGAGAGAGAGAGAGAGAGAGAGAGAGAGAGAGAGAGAGAGAGAGAGAGAGAGAGGGTGACAGAGAGAGGGTGACAGAGAGAGGGTGACAGAGAGAGGGTAACAAAGAGAGCGAGAGGGTGACAGAGATAAGGTGAGAGAGAGAGAGAGGGTGACAGAGAGAGAGGGTGACAGAGAGAGAGGGTGACAGAGAGGGAGGTAGAGAGAGAGAGGGTGACAGAGAGAGAGAGAGAGAGGGTGACAGAGAGAGAGGGTGACAGAGAGATAGAGAGCAGGTGACAGAGAGAGGGTGACAGAGAGAGAGGGTGACAGAGAGAGTGGGGGAAAGAGAGAGTGGGAGGGAGAGAGATAGAGAGTGAGAGAGAGAGTGGGAGGGTGAGAGGGTGACAGAGACAGAGAGAGAGGGTAACAGAGAGAGAGGGTGACAGAAAGAGAGAGAGAGAGAGGGTGTCAGAAAGAGAGAGAGAGAGGGTGACAGAAAGAGAGAGAGAGAGGGTGACAGAGAGGATGGTTGACTGACTGGCACTTGGGTGGGTGACTGACTGACACTTGGGTGGGCCCCCTGACTCATCGGGCCCGGGACACCAACCCCGGCAGACCCCCCTGTTGGCGGCCCTGTCCCCCATTCTCTCTACTTCCCCCCCTTTTTCTCTCACCCTCCCCCATTCTCTCTCCCCCTATTCTCTCTCCCTTCCCTCCCCCCATTCTCTACCTTCCCTTCCCACCCCCATTCTCTCCCCTCCATTCTCTCAATCCCCTCTATTCTCTCTCCCCCACCCATCTCCCTCTCCCCCCTCCATTCTCTCCCCCTCCCCATTCTCTCTCTCTGACCTGCACAGACGCTAACAGCCACTGACCTACAGACACTCACACAGAAAGACCAACACAGACACTGACCACGCACAGACACCCACACAGACACACAGCCACTGCTGGCCTGCACAGACACACACACACAGCAACTGATACACACACACACAGCCACTGATACACACACACACAGCCACTGATACACACACACACACACAGAGCCACTGAGAAACACTCACACAGCCACTGATACACACACACACAGCCAGTGATACACACACAGCCACTGATACACACACACACACACAGCCACTGATACACACACACACACACACACACACACACACACAGCCACTGATACACACACACACACACACACACACACACAGCCACTGATACACACACCCAGCCACACACAAACACACAACCACACACACAACCACTGATACACACACAGCCACTGATACACACACAGCCACTGATACACACACACACACAACCACTGACACACACACACACACAACCACTGATACACACACACAACCACACACACACAACCACTGATACACAAACAGCCACTGATACACACGCAGCCACTGATACACACACACACACAGCCACTGATATACACACACACAGCCACTGATACACACACACAGTCACTGATACAGACAGCCACTGATACACACACACAGCCACTGATACACACACACACACACACACACACACAGCCACTTATACACACACAGCCACGGATACACACACACACAGCCACTGATACACACACACAACCACTGATACACACACACATACAACCACGGATACACACACAGCCACTGATACACACACACACACAGCCACTGATAAACACTCACACAGCCACTGATACACACACACACACAGCCAGTGATACACACACAGCCACTGATACACACACACACACAGCCACTGATACACACACACACACACACACACACACATACAGCCACTGATACACACACACACAGCCACTGATACACACACACACACACACACACACACACACAGGCACTGATACACACACACACAGCCACTGATACACACACACACACAACCACTGATACACACACAGCCACTGATACACACACAGCCACTGATACACACACACACACACCGCCACTGATACACACACACAGCCACTGATACACACACAGCCACTGATACACACACACACACACACACAGCCACTGATACATACACTCACACACACACAAAGTGGAGTACGAGAGCAGAGGCAGCGACGGATGTGAGTGACTGGAGGAGGGTGCGGGGGGGGGGGAAGAGGAAAGCCGGCTATCCGAGCGGACGGCTCCCTGCCTCCCCCTGAATCCACCGTCCGCCAGCCAGTGGCAGAGACCGAGCACCACCACTGCCCGCCCCCGCACCCATCTCCCGCACCTAGGGGATGGGGGGAAGGGTGCGCCAGGAGGCAACGGTGGGAGCGCCAGGAGGCAATGATGGGAGCGCCAGGAGGCAACGGTGGGAGCGCCAGGAGGCAAAGGTACAACCCCCACCTCCCATCACCCCTGGCTGGGACCCGAGGCAGAAAGAGGGACGCACACCGCGCAGCCACCAGAAGACAGAGGAGCCATGAGCAGGAAGACACACCCACCCCCACCCACTGTGTGCTCTGCACAAAGCAGAAGCCCCGCCCCCGGCATCCTCTGACCTGCAGCCAATCCCCTGTGGCCTGTCCGGCATTCTAAGCCCCGCCACCGGCATCCTCCTTCATCCAATCCCCCCGACAGCATTCATTCATTCACAGCTTCTTGATAAAGTGCAATTTTCACTGCACGAAACGCGTAGAAGGTTGCAGCCTTCCGTTTTTAATGTTCCTCTAATAAAGAAGATTTTTGCCAGACCTGCTATCACCTTCTTGCTGTGCGTTGCATCAACAAACTCTGTACTGGATTCTTCCCATTGGCGACAGCACGCAAACTGAGAGGATCCCTGGTGACTTCAAACCATTTGTGAGTAATACCTGGGGCCAGCCCAATGAGGTGAGGGGTGGGTGTTCTCATGCAACTACCCCTGCCTTCAGGGTAACTGGAACCCCTTATTAGGTTGCACATTATTCATGTCCCAGGAGTTTGCCTCTGTAATTATTATTGATGGGATTTCATGCTTGAGCACCATAATACCCTTTCTGTATGTTTATTCATTCATTCACATTCTGCTGTACATAGAAAATACCGGTTGCCGCATCCTCCTCACCGCCGCCGCCGCTGCATCTAAATACCGGGACCAGGGACTAAACCCGGAACATTTCCGGGACGGACCGGCAATCGGGACAGGACAGAAAAAAACGGGACTGTCCCGGCAAAACTGGGACGTCTGGTCACCCTATGTATAATGTGATGCTGTACTGCAGAGCTGTGGCATATATTGGTCCCATTTGAATAAACAATAATAATAAAGCACTTTTCAAGTGGCAGCATCTACAATGCTCAAGAATTTATATCAACGTATTTATTTATTTATAAAAATGTTTTACCAGGAAGTAATACATTGAGAGTTACCTCTCGTTTTCAAGTAAGTCCTGGGCACAGAGTTATAATGACAAATACATGGTTACAAATACATAGTTACAATGAATGGGAAGGGTTATACAGTACATAATATACAAGACATTCTATTCACAGTTAAAGATAATATATGTTATAGGCGTATATAACAGTTACAGACCAGATTAAAATGTGAGAGCTTTAGTTTTGAAAGAACTTAGACTGGTGGCGGCAGTGAGAGTCTATGGTAGATTGTTCCAGTTTTGAGGTGTATGGTAAGAGAAGGCAGAGCGGCCGGATACTTTGTTGAACCTTGGAACCATGAACAGTCTTTTGGAGTCTGATCTCAGATGATAAGATGATATTTTTTATTTTTTTTATTTATAAAAATATTTTACCAGGAAGTAATACATTGAGAGTTACCGCTCGTTTTCAAGTATGTCCTGGGCACAGAGTAAAACAAAATAATACATGGTTACAAATACAGTTACATAAATGAACAAGGTATACATTATATACAAGACATTGCATGCACAGGTAAAGAAAATATATATTATGAGCGTATGGAACAGTTACAGACCAGATTAAAGTGTGAGACAGCCTTAGATTTGAAAGAACTTAAGCTGGTGGTGGATATGAGAGTCTCTGGTAGGTTGTTCCAGTTTTGGGGTGCACGGAAGGAGAAGGAGGAACGTCCGGATACTTTGTTGAGTCTTGGGACCATGAATAGTCTTTTGGAGTCTGATCTCGGGTGATACACTGGCGACACACTTTATTCGAACTCGGCTAGTCCCACGAATTCGGGTATACCCGGGTGTATTGAGGTTTGTGACTGTTTTCTGCCTGAGTGCATTGAGGTATTTTCCAGGCAGGGATTGAAGCATTTTATTCCCGCTGGCTGCAATACTGCACAGAATATATATATATACTGCATTACAATTCATGAATTTATGCCATCTGGTAGACACGCGAAGCATTGCAGCCTATCTAATCCTAATCATTATCATTTAACAGATCAGCCGCCCGTCAGCCAGGCATGAACCCAGGCTGGGAAGGCAAACGCAACGGGGCTTGTCAGAGGTGAGGAGCGGCGCATTCCAGGTATCTGCCAGGTACATACTGGGTATTTGCTCGAATAAAGTGTGTCGGTGCAGTAGGTACTGCATGTGGTAGGGGTGAGGAGCTTGTTCAGGTAGCTGGGTAGCTTGCCCAGAAAGTATTTGAGGGTGAGACAGGAAAGGTGAACTTTGCGCCTAGACTCTAGTGATGACCAATCTAGTTCTTTGAGCATTTCGCAATGATGTGTGTTGTAGTTGCATTGGAGAACAAAACGACAAATTGAATTGTAGAGGGTGTCAAGTTTGCTAAGGTGGGTTTGAGGAGCCGAGCCATATACTATGTCTCCATAGTCAATAATTGGCATTAGCATCTGCTGTGCAATACGCTTTCTGACCAGGAGACTTAGGGAGGATAAGATGATATCAAGAGAAATTTCGATGCGAGTAAATTGAGAGCACTCAAGCCATGTACTGTAACATCTTTTCTACTACATTATTTCCAATGGCTGTTTCATAATTGATTTGTTTGGGAGCTTTACACATTTAGCTCTACATCCAATCTTGTTTCGAGACCCAGACGCTTTATGTTGAATTCCCTTTCCGCAGCGAGGGGGCTATATTCAGCTGAGGGGTGTGACATGTATCTGCAGTGAGTTCTTTGCTGAAGACAGTTGTGCAAGTATGTCAAAAATGTCCTGCTTCTAATGTGCGCCTTGCAGAGCTTGGTGACTTTTCACCTCGGCTTATCTTCTCTCTCATTAATGGGAGCTTTAAGCATTTTTAAGATTGCTCGCACAACGCTCTGCTGTTCACAGCCATGTGCCCGTGTCGTCGCGTGCTACAAAGCTGTGCAGCAGATTTCTACAAGCCATATTAATACGCACCAAAGATTGTGTTTTGGTTTCTTATGCTGACAGATGAGCCTTATACATAACCCTCAATATGTTTACGATGAGCACAACAAAATGACACCAACACGGTGTTGAAGAAGTAGAGGCAAATAACGCTATGATGTCCATCCACTGTGGGGTAACCCGTATGAAAGTTATGTGCTCGTATATGTCTCTTTTCCATTCCAGTACCAGTAGGATGCTTTCTGATCCTCCCCTAGTCAGAGAGGGCAGAAGCTGGGTATATACACATTGTGCCATGTGTTGCAACCATCATGTTACATTTATAGGGGACGTAGAAGCTGTATAAATATCAGCATCTGAAATTGCTCAGGGCCTGTTTGTGCTGAGCCTAATTGCTCAATATTTCTTTAGCGTTCGCACACAGGACTCTAACTAGAAACATGTGGGACATCTGGATTGCAGTTGGGGCGGTTAATCGTAGTTATAGGAAATCCATGTAGAGCTACAATGAGAATTCAGAGCAGCCTCATTGAGTGAAGTGGTGAGTCATACTCCAACTTCCAATACGTGTGCATATAAAAAGGAGAAACGTACCAGCAGAAATAGAAGGGAGTTAATATCAATGAACCCATTTTCTGCCACAAAAACTGCAATTTTGTAGCTTCACCCCCCCCCCCCTAATTTTTATTAGTACATGTTGACACATTTTCATGATTTTTTTTTTTTTTTTTTTGGTTTTAAGAAGGATACTGTCAGCTCAGCTTCATGTGACCTTGAGTGTGACATTGACTCTTTCTCTTTTAATGCATGATCGGACATTAGATTGGAAGCTCTTTGGTGCAATAACAATGTCTTTGCTATGTACAGAACTACACACACTACACTAGTAAGCTATGCTGTTTTTATTCTTTCAGACTGCAACATTTCCACTAACCAGTTTAGTGACTGTTACAGTAAAGGTGCAGGTATATCAATTTTACCAGGCATACTGTACATTTGTTTTAAAATGTGTTTTCCTAAGAGTGACTGCAACTGCATACAAATGTTGTCCGATTTTAAGATCCATTGAGATCCATTTCAGCGGGTCCCTCGTTAATGATATCCATTGAATTCCTGAAATGCCCCAGAGGCAGATTAAGTGGATATTTGTGACCGTTTTTTTTAGTTGTCTTGTGTGTGTCAAATAAAACCCAGCAGTCAGTTTAATACTTGTCTAAGAGACATGCCATCCTCACACCTCAGACTTAACCCTTCCTCTGCTTGGTGCGACCGTCACCACATTTGTACTTATTGGGCTTTCAAAGTGCTAGCAGGGCCGCCACAAGAAATCGTAGGGCCCAGGGCAAACATTTTAAGCAGACCACCACCCCCCCTGTCAGCGGTATTGCGAGCCGACCTCCCCTCATTTCACACCTCACGAGCTCCCTCTCACCCCTCCCCTCTTCCCATGTATTTCTCCCCCTTCCATCTCAACCCCTCTCACTCTCCTGCCTCGCATGTATTTCTCTCCCCAGCGTCTCACTCTTAGGACCCGGACATGTTTGCTGCGTGCTTGCGGAAGCGTGCTGATGCGCGCTCCCGCTCAGCACTGAGCCCCTACAGCCGCAATTAGAGCGGCTTTAGTAGGGGCTCACCTGCGCTTCCGCGTGCTTGCGGAAGCGCAGGTCTTGGGGGAATTTAAAATTCCCCCGCTTGCCGGCGAGACAGGCCGGTCACGTGAGTGGTTCGCCCAATGAGGGCGACACAGCTCCGTGACGTCACTGGCCCGCCCCCGGCCAGTGACGCGCCCGCCCCCGGACCGCCCCCTGACGGCTGCTGAGAGCGCTTGCGGTAAGCAACCGCAAGGCCAGGGAAAGCACCCGCTTTCCCTGCGCCTCAGCGCGCCTCAGCACGCCAGCAGGGACCATGGACTCGGCCTTACTCCCTCTTTTCCTCATTCAACCTCTCTCTCCTCTCCCGCTGTCAAGTCAATTACCCCACGCTCACTCATTACCTCCCCCCTCAGACAATTCCCCCCACAAGATATATACCAAAAAACTTCCCACCCCCAATGCAAAAAACTTCCCACCCCCAAATACATACAAAAAAATCCCCACCCCCCAAATATATAGAACCTCCCCCACCCCACCAATTGCATACAATAAACACACCTACCCAATACATATTTAAAAAAAACCAATACATCTAACCCCCATATATATACAGGCATACCCCGCATTAACGTACGCAATGGGACCGGAGCATGTATGTAAAGTGAAAATGTACTTAAAGTGAAGCACTACCTTTTCCCCACTTATCGATACATGTGCTGTACTGCAATTGTCATATACGTGCATAACTGATGTAAATAACGCATGTGTAACAGGCTCTATAATCTCCCCACTTGCTCACAGTTTTGGTACAGGTAGGGAGACAGTATTGCTGTTCAGGATGTGCTGACAGGCGCATGCGTGAGCTGCCGTTTGCCTATTGAGCGAGATGTACTTACTCGCGAGTGTACTTAAAGTGAGTGTCCTTAAACCGGGGTATGCCTGTATATACACACACACACACACACACACACAAACACACATCATATAAATAAAACAACCCTCCCCAATACATATAAAAAATACCCCAACCCATATAAAAATTCCCCCAAGCCCTCAATAGATAGAAAATACCCCCAAGCCCCCAATACATATAAAATATACCTCCAAGCCCCCCAATACATATAAAAATACCCCCAAACTCCCCAATACATATTAAAATACCCCCAAGCCCCCAATACGTATAAAAAAAACACAAGCCCCCCAATACATATAAAATACCCCCAATCGCTCCAATATATATAAAAATACCCCCAAGCCCCCCAATACATATAAAAATACCCCCAAGTCCCCCCAATACATAGAAAAATTCCCCCAAGCCCACCAATACATATAACAATTTCCCCAATACATATAACAAATCCCCCAAGCCCCCTAATACATATAACAATTCCCCCAAGCCCACCAATACATATAATAATACCCCCAAGCTCCCCAATATATATAAAAATAACCCCAAGCCCCCCAACACATATACAAATACCCCAATACATATAAAAATACAGACTTACCTTGGGTCAGGCCAGCCAGCGCTGCACATTTCCCCTGACCTCTGTCCAGGCCCAGTGGAAGCTCGGCAGCATGGGGCAAAGAAAGGAAGAGGCTTATAGGCAGCTGAGAGTTGGGGCCCGGCTGCGACCGGCAGCAGGGCCTGGCCAGAGGTCGGGAGAAATGTGCAGTGCCGGCCGGCCGGCTGACCGACCGGGCCCCCCCTAGCCAGCGGGCCCAGGACACAACCCCAGCAGACCCTCCCTGTTGGCAGCCCTGAGTACTAGTAGAGTCTCAACATTAGCAATCGGCATTATTTTATGGCAGCATCAACACACCTTCTAGTAGAAAGAGGGATTCTGGGACATATGTATCAAGGCACAAGTGGTGCAACGCTAGGGTAACAAAAATCGTCACCATATGTATCCAAGGAAACATTCATTTTCAAAGGAGGGAGAGGTCCCAAACTTTATACAAAGCCAATTACTTTACACATTCCACTACAATCCCAGTCTTTAACGGTGCACGAAACGTTGGGGTTCTCATTCAGCTTTTCTGCCTTTCTGTCTACCCTTTTTTGGTGATGTGTACTTTTTGGGGATTTCTATTTTGCTGTTTGCTTTTCCAAATTGATTTACTGGTGTGCATTCTTTATTTACCCATTTTTTTTTCATTAGCATTGGCATTGCACTATTAGGTTTTTGCAGGGGTCTGATTGCACCCATATTAATATGCTGGGGCTCATCTATAGCAGTGGGTGGTGTGCCCCCCTATACCTTTTGTCTCCCTTTATGATAGAAAATGGAACCATTCAAAAACGTATCTTTCTTTTTTCCTTCTGACGTAAGACATTCCAGACATACAGTCGCTATCTCCAGGGTGAGAGGTTGAAACGATGAGACATTAACATGAAATGAGCAAGTGAAGAACCCGTGGTTCTCGGAAGCAAGTAGAATGACACCAGAAGATGCACAGAGGATCCGTTTATCGTCCTTATTCAAGATAACATGAAGCCGCTTCTCAGTGCAGGGGAACAGATCAGTTCCATTTAAATTAATGTCTAAAATCTTCAGCATGGGTAAGACAGCTTCTCAGCATCAATTTTACAGTAACAAATTAAAATCCACAACATGTTTAGGTTACATGGGCGCCTACAAAACTGGAATACCAGCAGGCATTCATCTGCAAAATAAAAAAACAGTATGGTCAGTATTGACCACGTGGCCAGTGTCCTGCAACACTTTGCTCACAACAAGTGGGTTACAACTGTTTGCTTTGCACTTGAACTTCTGCTGTTATTCAAGTTTTCATATCTGATGGGGTCTAACAGCACTTTACTGCACACTACTGTTCGGGTTAATAACACTCTAACCTCTTAGGGAAAATAAATGAGAATTATCGATAGATGAAATTGGACTCTACAGTTTTCCAAACCTAGTAGGTTTCTTCTTCAAGTGTACATCTAAGAGGTTTAGAAAGCTCTGTACATTATAATTTCATCTATTAATAATTCCAATGTTGGTCCTTTGAAAGGTATCACAACCTACAAGGAATCTGCATTTCCCCAGGACCAATACAAAGAACTTGGAACTAATACTCTAAGTCTAACTCACAGTAATATTTACTAGTTGGGTTTATCACTCATTATTAATGCCTGACAAATTCACAATTCATCTTCATGCATAGATTGTGTCCTTATCCCTGTTAGCCTGGGCTGATACCAAAATATTGGTATTCAATATGGCAAAATATTCACTGCACTTTGGTCTCTACTGCCTGGGCATGATAGAAGCTCAGCTGACTCATTTCACCGGGCACCATCTGTATTCAAAAGCATTAAGAACTAAGGGTTATTGGCATCACACGGACTTGAGATACCTTCTTATCGCAGGAAGTTAGATGACCAGGGCTCACTAATGAGAAGCTAATCTTGACCCTATGAAGATGCCACACACCCCTAAGCTATGATACCAGGAGGAGAGAATCACATGCTTCACATTCCTTTGCTAGGTATGCACATGGAACGGTAATCTTGCAGTTCACTGGTGTGATGAGAAGAGAAGGATTGATACTATTTCATTCATATGAGTCTCACCATATAAAGAGGTTTTTCAACAATCGTGATTAGAGTTCAACGCTCAAAGTATATTGTTGTTAGTATTATTAATTATGACATTATTAGTGGTAGGGTTATTGTCATTCATTATTTTTGTACCCTTAACTTTGTACAGGCCTGTGTAAACTCGGTGATACTGTATGTTGTATGTTAATAGTTTTAAGCATCTTCATAATAACATAAAATAATATTATTCAATAATAATTATTCTTACATAGTGTTGATGTTTCACTCTGCGCTTTGGAGTATCAATATGACGCTGGTTACAAAGAAATGCACAATGTTAGTACAATGGTAATTGTTACGGCCATAATCGGAAGAGGGGTGATTCCCTTCCATGCAGATCCTTCCATGTAAATCTAAGCTGTGTAGTAACATGTGACATAGAAGGTCAGGGTGATATAATGCATCCATGAGGTCCATTCCATTGAATGCTGACATTGGTCTGGTCTTTTGTTTACGTATTAGTATAACAACAACATTTCTGTTTTGAGTTCATATATTTGAGCTAATATATTTTGTTCAGTGGTACTGACCCATGGTTTAAAATCATCCTGTAGGGGGTTCATTCTTTTTGAGATTACAGACATCATACTGACATCCTTGTTAATGATTGATCTGCTGACAGTGGGGATCTGTATATCAATTTTAGTAAAACTGGGTTATTTTCACCCTGCACATATGTATTTAACGCATTTTTTCCCAACAGCACATTTCGCCTGGTTTGTGACCATCCACGTAAAAGATTGCACATCTCTAGTGACATTGCCAGCTGCCATATTATTTTCCCAGAGGAATACTGCTTTTTGTGGCTCTCTGGTTCTTGCAGCATTTGGGCTTGGAATTTTGTTATCCTGTTCTCTGATACCATGTTTTCTATATATTGCTTATTGCAGTCATGATTGTGTAGCACATATTTAGCAGTAGCTTGTGGGTATAAGCTGTTAAGTTTCCTCTGTCTGCAATAAATCTTTCTCCTGCTTGCTCTGTATCACAGCCAAGGTTACAACACCTCTATTCTCTACACACAATATGCTTTAACAGGGAGACTGTTATGGCTAAATGGTCAGATGCCCGTGGGACTAAAGTGTCATGTTTAATGGTATATTGGGTAAGTACCATGTAGATACAACGTGACTAATAACAGTCACGTGTTTAATGGGTAAGCACTCAATTACACATAGGACCAAATTTACCCAATGACTGATTTGTTTAGTGGGTTAAAGGGTCAGTTCCATTGTAATAATTTGTATGGGTTTATAAAGCAGTAAAGCACTTGAATGAGAGAGACAAAAAAACACCCATCTTGTGGACCATGGCTTCTTCCTGGTTACACCAGGTGACAACTCCCTCTGCCTCACTGCTAGGGATACTATCTAAATTACCTTATTAATAACACGGTTGAACACAAAGGACTATCTGTCAATTATACTATCTTAAACAATGTATATAACTCCCTATATTTCCTACAGAGAAAATAACAAACCCAACTCTGAAGTGTTGACCACTTTCTTCTTTCATTTTCAAACTGCCTTTTCTCCTGTTAAGTTAACAAGTCTCATTCCTTTCTAATATTGCCCAAATGTTGTCAGTCTCTCACTTAATGGCATACTGTGCCTTCTTCAAACTTAGTTAATGTAAATATCTAATGCACCTCGCACACATGAAAAACTATTGATCATTTAACGACATCGTCCCTCTCCTTAGTTCCTGTATGGCCACCAAATGCAGTACAAACCTCTACCTGAACCTTTCCCAGTTCCCTGTTACATTGTAGGAGGGACAGGGGCTGTCGCCCGCGCCTGCAGCAAAGGTGATTTGTGTCCTAGGGGGAGACGCGACGGAGGCGTGGCGGTGATGTCATAGAGCTGGTTCGGCCTCATTGGCGGAACCACACGTGACTCGCCATCGTGCGACAAAATCAAATTATTTTGGTGCACGCTCTATGGCCGTCCTCATTGAGGCACCCCATTTATTTACGCCGCACGCGCCGTCACGCTAAGCATGGACGCGGCTTAATACATCCATTTGTGCCTCTGTTGCTTCCTGCTCCACTCGCTCTGTCTGTCTTCTGCTTCTAGCACTGAAAACAACAGGAAGCTAATCTCTCCTCCTCCTTCAACTCTTCTGACACCATGTAATGATCTTTGTGGGTTTATAAAGCAGTAAAGCATTTGAATGAGGAAGACAACATTTGTAATAACAAGCAACAGCTTTTCCTGGTTACATCACGTGACAACTCCCCCACCTCACTGCTAGGGATCCTGCCTTCCTAACTAAAATTCCCTGACTAATGATACAATTAAATACAAGGGACCTTCTATACATTATACTATCTTACTGGCCTGGCGGGCAGGGGAACAATAGTCTCCTGGGCCAGTCACAATCAAAAAATATGAGCGGCAAAAATGGAAGGTATCTTATAATACCATAATTCAGGCTCCATGAGAAGTACATAACGTTACCCTGCGTTTTTGCATCCAATGTTCCTTGTAGAGCTTTTTTCTAAGCGTTCTTTACAGCCATAGGAGAAATACAAAAAGATTACTTAATAGTGGGAGGCGACTTCAACCTCACACTTAAAAATTCCCTAATCAGATCAAGAACAACAAATAACATAAATACAGATTTACAGACAAATAGGAAAACACAAGCTAAATTGTTATCTCGTCACTACCTCAAAGAATTATCCTTAATGGATGTATGACAATGCCTAAACCCCACACAGAAAGACTATACTTTCTTTTCAAATCCAGATCAATCGTACTAATCGCATAGACTATATTTTCTAGACACCAGATCCCTTCCCACGATCTCATCAGCAAAGATATAAAACATCACATGGTCAGATCATGCTAAAATAAAAATCACTATCTAAAACTAGTAATACCCCAATCGCCATTTACCTGAAGACTGAACAACTGACTATTCAATATCCCAGAAATATATAGGGGCATATTCACTAAACTTCGATAAGTGCATTAATGCGCTATTAGTGCCCTTTTAGAGTGATATTGCATGTGTAGCTATTCACAAAGTTTCGATAACAGGGCAATATCGCACTAAAACTGATTTTAACGAGCTATAACACTCTGGCTGTAACAAGTCGAGCGGTAGCTAACAAAATGTCCAAACTCGCATTTTTTGCCAGCAACTGCTATGCTCTCCGAAGTTTCGTTACCTTAGCAGCTAACCGCTAAGGTAATGAAAGGGTTAAATGGAAAGCGGTGCTTTGTTGTTGGAACAGGGGGTGGGTAAAGGTGGCAGTTGCCCCAGGGTGGGTGTTTAGGCCTTGCGGGAGGGTGGGATTCTCCCATTAAATATAAAACATTAGCCAGCCAGTATAAAGTAAATGAAAGTTTTAGTCACTCCTGCCAGGATGAAGTCCGTCCTCATCTTCCTCCGCATCCTCCACGTCCTCCGTGGGCAGCAGCATTAAAGTCAATAAAACTAACTATTGGCCACTAACCACTTTCCTTTTTTGGAGTGATGTGACCTCATCAAAAAGGGAGGGAGGCATGCTACCTGATTGGCTATCTTCCTTCCCTTTTTCATGACGCCAAAAGGAAAGGCATCACAATCCGATTGTTGGGTATACCATGTGATGGATTCCATTTCTTTTTTTTGCTGAAGTGACATCATCTTAAAGGGAGGGAAGCATATACTACCTGATTGGCTGGCTTCCCACCATTTTTGTTGACGTCACATCCTCAAAAAAATGAAAGTTGTCACATGGCACACCAACCAATCGGATTGGGGGTGTAACATTTGAAAGGAAAATGGGGGGGGAGGGGAAAGGAAATTGGAAAAAAGGGGGGGGGGGGCATTAGCATTGAACAATCCAAAAAATCTTAAAACATAAATAGAAGAAAAACAGCAGAATATAATCTATCAAAACTGCAAAAAAATGCAGGTTGTACAAAATGCAGATTACAAAAAACATCGCAGTTCCCATTCCGTATTTAGTCCATTGGGTTGCAGTGTATTTAATTTAAAGATCCAATACGCTTCTCGCTGATGCAAGATGTTAACCCTATCCCCTCCACGAGGGGGTACGGGAATATGGTCAAGCGCTATGCACTGTAAGGATCCCACTGAACCCAATGGACAGGTACTGAAATGTTTTGCCACTGGATGCAGCATATCTTTGTTTCTTATCAGCCTCAAGCGCTCTAAGATACGGATCTTGAGGGCTCTACTCGTGAGGCCGACATACTGTTTGCTGAATTGACATATCAATAGATAAACAACGAACTCAGTTTGACAAGACAGGAATGATTTTATCTTAAATTTGCATGTCCCATCTCGATTGGAGAAATGTGTCGATTTGGTCATTAGAGGACAGATCTTACATCGTCCACACTTGTAGGAACCCAATAATTTAGGAAAAAATGTTGACATATTATTATGGGATTGGTTGGGTCGTAACATGCTCGGTGATAAAGTGTTCCCTAAATACAATGCGAGGGCCGGTGCTAACCAACTTTCGAATCATGGGGTCCAAAGATAAGGTGCCCCAATGTTTCTGGATGATGGATTTTATTGCCCCTGCCTGCTCACTGTATCCCGTAATGAAGTAGGGCGCATCTGCACTCTCAGCAGAGCCAGTCTGCCTGGAATTACTCTTTTCCATAGTGATCAGAGAATCTCTATCTGTATCTAACGCTGATTCAAAGGCCTTATCCAGGTCCTCTCTGGCATAACCCCTGGATATAAACCTTTCCCTCATTTCCCCCGCCCTGTGAACAAAATCCTCCAGGGAAGAACAGTTCCTGCGTAAACGCAGGAACTGTCCCCATGGAATACACTTAATCAGAGAGCGGAAATGACAGCTTGTCGCATGTAACAATGAATTTCTGGCATTATCTTTCCTAAATATATCAGACTGTACTTTTTTCTCATTGTCCACATATAGATTAAGATCTAGAAATTGTATGTGGTGCATATGATAATTATGCGGAAATTTGAGATTAAGTGTGTTATCAGCCAGGTAGTCAAAGAACTTGAAGAGCTCCTCCTCTCCACCACTCCAGACCATCAAAAGGTCATCAATATAGCGCTTGTAGAACGCTATGTTGTGCCTAAAAGGATTTGAATCTCCAAACACGTGGGACATCTCCCACCAAACCATGAAGAGATTGGCGTAGGATGGGGCGAAGGAAGTCCCCATCGCTGTCCCACGTGTTTGGAGATAAAAAAATGCTGCTCAAAAAGAAAATAAAAGTGTGTGAGTGAAAAACAGATACTATCCAATAAAAAGGCAATATGTGCGGGAGAAAGGGAAGAGTGAGAGTTGAGAAAGAACTCAACTGCTGTGAGGCGGTGATCGTGATTAATGATATTATAAAGGGAGGCTACATCTAGAGTTACCCAGATGTAGGATGTGCGCCAAATAAAAGGTGCAAGGAGTGCTAAAACGTAAAAAGTGTGTACTAGGGGTTGAAGGAAGTGATCGATATATTGTGAAAGGTGTTCACCCAGGGAACCAATGCTAGAAATAATGGGTCTACATGGGGGTGCAAGAAGTGCTTTGTGAATTTTGGGGAGGTGATGAAAAATGGGTATGATAGGGTCTGGAGTGATGAGGAAATCTCGCTCTGAGGGTGTGAGAACTTGTAAAATTCACCTTCTTCCATCAATTCTGCGAATTCTTTCTGGAAACGAGTAGTCTGGTCCCCATCCAGGGTAAATGTACGCCTCTGAGTCACCGAGTTGCCTCTGAGACTCCAGCACATAATAGTCTCTGTCTAAGACAACCGTTGCGCCCCCTTTGTTGGCTTTTTTTAATAAGAATAAGGTAATTCTCTGAGTGCCTTAAGGGCTGCCCTTTCATCAGGAGTCAAATTATCCTTGTGAGATCTATGAGACCTGGTTCCACTGTCTCTAATGTCTCTAGCAAGGAGTGACAGATCTCTTTCTACTGCTTTTTGAAAGGTGTCTATAAATTTCCCATTCATGTAAGTAGGATAAAATATTGATTTCCGTTTAAATCCTGAATTAATGCTCCCAAGGAAATTCATTGGGTCACCATTAGCAGTATTGTTCTCATTGAAGAGATCTGTCAGATCCTGCTGACGACATAGATCTTGGAACCCTAAGGGAATATGCAAATCAGAAGCCACATCAAACATTGATAATAACGCATCCCCTGAATTGGAATAACCCCTCTTCTCAACCTTGGTAGAAAAAAAACGCTTAAGGGTCAATTTCCGTATAAACTTATAAACATCAACCATGGTGGAAAAAAGGTTAAAATGCGTATTAGGTGCAATTGATAGTCCGAGATGTAAAACGGACAGTTCAGCCTTTGTAAGTTCATGTTTAGAAATGTTGATCACATTGCTGTTCCCAATTTCTAGGTTTTTAATCTATTTGATGGCATCCCGCTGTGGGCTCTTTCTCTTGCCTCTTCGTGTCTTTCCTCGTTTTTTGAGGGCCTGTGACTGTCCGTTCTACTGGAATGAGTCACCATACTGGGTATGATGTTTTCTTCCCTCGAAGAGGGATAAAAGTCACTCTCAGAGAAAGAGAAAGAAACTGCATGTGGTGTCTGCTCACTATCTTTCGAAGTTTTGAGGATAGACTTATTGCCACCGGCCTCTTTGTTGAATTTCTTAGATTTATTGGGTTTGCCTCTATTCTTGGATGCTGGCTTTTGCCAAATATAAATTTGTTGCGCTTCATAGTCAGCTTTGTCCCGTTCAAATTTCGTCTGTTTGGTCATCATTATAATCTTCTCTTGTTTATTAAGTTTACTGGCTACCTTGGAATCTAATTCCTTAAAGTTATCCATATGCGAGAAGATTTGTAATTTCTTTTGCAATTCTATCACTTGTTCTGAAACAATTTTATTTTCTTTGGATTTATGTTGCACAATGAGATCCATTAACTTAAATGAACATTCATCAAGAATGAGGCACAATTGTCGCTCAAAATCCCCCTTATCAAACCCAAAGAAGGTGTCTTGGTAAGGCGCAGGCCTCTGGGTATACGTTTAACCCTGTTGTAATTTTCAATGGTTATAATGTCCCACCAAGTTCTCTGACAGTGTAATAAACATTTCTCCAACCGTGTAAAATGCATCTTAAGGTCAGCTATATCTTCACAAAATAACTCATTAGTGTTGTTAAAAATTGCTTCAGCCCTGGACAGGCGATTGGATGTGTTACAACAGCTGAAAATGGAATCTGAAGGTGGATCGGGTTCAGTATCCATCGTGGTGTAACCTGGGGGTGTGTAAAAACTGGAAATGTGAATGGAGAGACCCACAAATGTCTATGTAAGGTCAAATGCTGTAAGTATACATGATAGCCAATATATGAGGGCTTTACTATGTTCTGGAACAGAGACGTATTCATTGTATGGCATGTTGTCAGCATTTCTTTAGGGCTTTTGGATGTTGTTATTATGGTTTTACTTATCTTAGTCACACATTGCGCCATAGATGATTTAGACAATTATTAGAATCATTAATATCCTTAAAATATTTTAACTGGGAAAACCGTTAAGAGGTATAATCAATATCCATTTCAGTTAGTACTAGGAGAAATTTGAATAATTAATTAAATATATCTAGTCACATTGGCGCATTTGTATTAACTTTATGTTAATGAGCCCGTTTTCGCTGGCTTTTTCTTTTAAAGGTTAGGGTTTGGACCTCTCCTCCCCACTCCGAGACGAAGCGCTTTTCCATAGCGCGAAACGCGTTGAGGGGGAGGCTGAGGTGTAACCTGGGTGTCATGTGTGTCTCGTCGGAATAAAGTTTTTTCTATTGCAAACCGGAAGTTCACCAGGATTTGTGCCGCTCGCAGTTGCCGGGCTCTCTCCTACTCCAGCCCATACTCTCTCTACGGACGCACGCGGGAGAAACGAGGATTAGAAGGAAGCAGGACCCAGATCGAGGAACACATAGCAGTAAGGGATATTCCCTCCCATCTCCGATTGCCCTAGTGGTCCGCATCTTGCCCTTCACACTCCGCTCTCAACGGCACTTATTGACACCTATGGGTGTATAGACTGTATACCTGAGCGCACGAGAGCATTTTGTTTCATCTAAAAAATTCACAAGGCCTAAAAGTACACAACAATAAAAGAAATGTAACCCCTAACAAACAGAGCAATTAAATTAAACACCTCAACAATCTGAAAATGTAATTAAAAAAGCCCTACAAATACATAACTATTAACTCAAAACAATAAACAGAAATAGAAAATATAACCATTAATTCAAAACAAGCATTTGCCAAAAAATGCAATGTCTGTCATTGTATTAATATATACCCTAAAGGGGCATAGATAAATACATTAGCAGTCAACGGGCAAGCAAAAACATAAAAATAAATAAAATACTATAAAAAAAACCTGAAAAATTTAAATTACATACATATTTTTCTTACCTTTAGATGTCTTCACCCTCCGAATCCCGGCATATCAGGAAGCTCTCGACCAAACACTCTCCAATCAATACTGCATTTGTATAAAATGTGAGTGAAATATCTGTTTCGGTGCCATATATATTCAATTTGGATATATTACACTATTGTGAATTCTCTCTGTTTTTCGAGCACATATTGGATCATACATACCTACACTTCAGAGGAGGGACCATTGCAGTGCTCCCATCAGAGAGTGGTGGATCTCTGATATGCTGTTTTAACAAGAAGCAATTTGTGAGTGGGACCAATATATTCTTTTAGATAATAGTTAACTGTCACTATTGGATACACTATTATTTTTATTTCTTTATTCACATATTCTCTTTTATATCTGATGGGAAAGTCCCTTACTAAAACCTCTATTCACCCAAGTGTTCCAACTTATTAGCCATTTACTTTAGACAACAATTCATCCAAACCTAGCTTTAGCTTTACTTAAAAAGCGACCTAAAAAAATTGACAAATTGAACACAAACTTATGACACACGTTCTTTCAGAAACCAGATGCTGTATTGCCTTTAATTGGAAACAACCCGCTCCAGTAATGAGGACAATTAAAAATAGAATTAATCAAACTCTGGTATGGAAAAGATGACTGCATTCCTCAATGATAATATCAATAAATTTCAGAGGGTATGGGATCCATGATTCTCAGAGGAAACCTTCCTCACTTACAATAGAAATCTACTAACTCTCAAAACTGGGGCCCTTGCTGGAGACAAGACTGCCACAGGAGACCAGGACTCTTTCACAGGATCAAGCACCAGACAGGACACATAGATTAAATAAACGGGTGTTTATTACAGAGAGTTTCTGGATATATAATTTTCAAACTTTGGCTCCACTGGGTTTAAATGAGGAATTACACATTTGGTCTTTATATTGACTTAATTATTATTTAATTCATTTTGTGAACTTATTCTTGACCACTTTATATTTTGTATATATATTTTTATGAAATATTTTAATAAAATATTTTTATAATATATTTATAATATTTTTTATAATATTTTAATATTTTTTTTTATCTCCCCCATAATATTGGACAAGTTGGTAGTTTTTTCATCATCATCTATTGTTGTTTTTGACCAGTTCTCTATGTATATTTATTAATCTCTACAAGTTCTATTACTCCATTTTATTTGTATTTATACTTTTTGTCTGTTCTTATCTTACTTTTCTCTGGACATTTGTCCTTTATCTGTTATGCCATTGGCTATTTATTGGCCAGTGACAATCACCTTCACGTACCACTAAGTCCACTTGACATGGGTGGTGGACTTTAAGCTCCCCATCTTCATATGTATGATGTAATTAATTGCGTGTTTTCTGTTTTTCAGAATATTGATTTCGTACAACCAGTATCATTTATACAATTGTAATCGTTTTGTGATTAGTTAATATGTATACTTTTATTTCTTATCTGTAATTAAAGGATTTGTTATATGTGATTTTATTATTGTGTATAAAGCTACTGTATGTTAGCTTGTGTAAGGTACGTGGGCTCTGATATGATTGGCTGCTTGTTATGCATCCAGCTTTGACCAATCACAGAGACCTGCGGGGTACTTAAACAGGTTATGATCACTTAGTAATTACCCTGATGAAGTAGGCCAGACCTACGAAACACGTAGGATTTTAATATGTAGAATTTCTATGTACAGTATATGCTCCATATACACGGCCAAAACACTGCCAGGTAAGCTTGGATCTTTGGCGTGATCCTATCCCTTGACGTTCCCTTTGCTATTAGTCGCTATACGGCGCATGCTAGTGACATCACTGTTTGTCGCATGTGAACCGGTGCTATGTTCAACGGCATGTCGCTGAGTTTGTGTAGGGAGTATTTTCATCCCTGCGGTTGTTATACCATTCTGTTGCACGGCGCATCAACTGACTGATCCTGTTGGAGGATCCGGGACCGGGGACTGATGGTTTAGAGCCCAACGGACCCATTACAAGAACCGGAACCCAGAGGATCCAGGAGTAAAGACGTGAAGTGCCAGCTGATGTGGATATCGAGGAACTGAGACGATCAGATGTGTGCGCCCTGTGGTAACATGTCCAAAACATGGACTGCTTGATTTGTTAAGTTTGATGTACGTTCATTTTTCACCTCCCTTGCAATGAGCAATTATAATTTTTAATACACTATGAGTTGTGCGCTTTCTTTTGCTTTTCTTTTACTAGCTTTTTTGATGCTGAGCCATCATTGGTGAAATAGCAGCAGACTTGTGTATTATCTCACCAGGAAAGGTACTTTTATTCTTTCTTCACGTCACTTGTAGTGAGTCACTGACACTATTTTGACACACTGTTTTGATACACATGTTCTATAATTATTCACTCTGTAGGATATTGTTTCTACCGTGGTTTCTCACTGTATAACGTTATTCACTTACACGGTTACGTATATATATATATATATATATATATATATATATATATACTGTATATCACGATCTGGTGCGCATTTATTTTTGTTCTTCTGGCCACATGAGCCACAGGCAGATGGGTAGGAACAATGCCTGGGCTTTACCTTTATTAATATGAGACGCATAACCCCCCCCCCCCCTCCCCGTCACAACGGATCATTATTGTTTCATCCAAATACAAGGTATATGTTCAGCAGAAAGATGTATTATAGACAGTAGATCAAACAAACCAATGAACCCAAAACTGTTGTAGTAAAGGATCAGATTGGACCTCTACGCATTCAAAAACTGCATAATATCCCTGTACAAACTTTATCTTACTTTATACTATCTAAGATCTAACCTAATTATTTCTCCATGTAATGTTTAACCCCACCCTAACCCTTTTTTGATTTATGTACCCCTCCCTCCTGAAAACTCAATAAAAATAATAATTTTAAAGTGAAAAAATATTGGTGGTTAGCAGAGAAGGAGAGAAGCAGGGTCGCTGAGCTGCAGATTCTGCCCATCAGATGATGCTGTACACATAGCAGATGCATGTATGATATGTGTGCCTCTATATGGTGTATGTATTATGTGTGTGTTTATGGTGCATGCAAGGTGTGTATATGTGTGTGTTTGATGCATGTATGATATGGGCTGCCAACAGTTTTTCCTAGGCACCCTGTGTCGGCGGACTTGCGAGCCCCCCCCCCCTCTTTCTTTTACACTCCCCCCGCCCCTCTCACACACCTCCTCACACTCACCCCCTCTATTTCTCTCCTCACACTCCCCTGCTCATCCTCTTTCTCCCCTCATGTTCCCCTCTCCTGTCTCTCCCTGCCCCTCTGACTATTCCTCTCCTCTCACTCCACCACCTCTCCCCCTCCCTCACCTGACCCCGCTCCCTCTCTAACACCCCCTTTCACTTTATTGCTCACTCATTCCCCACTCTCACTTACTCCCCCTCTTGACTCTATCACTCTTCCCCACTCTCTCAAACTCCCCTTTCACACATCCACCTCTTCCCCCTCCCTATCTCCCCCTCCCTCTTCCATGCTGTCTCTTCCCCTTCCTCTCTTACACCCTCTCTCACTCATTCACCACCCATCCCTCCCCCTCTTCCTCTCTCACTCAATGCACCCCTTCTCTCACTCAATTCCAGTCCTTCATTCCCCCTCTCTCTCAAATCCCACTCCACCTCACACTCAATTCCCCCCTCCTCACACTCAATCCCCCTCATACTCAATTCTCCCTCATGCCTTCTCACACTCAATTTTCCACTCACATACTCACTTAATTATCCATCTTCTTTCCTCACACTCAATTCCCCCCGCCCACACCACAAACAAATTGCCACATACACACACCATCCCCGCCCCACAACACACTCAATACATACACACACCACACACTCAAAACACACACATTCTTCCCCCCATCTCAAAGATGTTACCTTGGGAAGAGGCCTCAGGTACCACAAGGGCCCAACATCTGACGTCAGCACGTGCATGGTGGCTTGGGGTGAAGGCCAACAGAGGCCCGGTAGCTGGATGTGGAAGTTGGGCCACTGGGCCCTGGACAGTTGTCCTAGCTCTTGCCCCCTGTCGCTGCCTTAATGGTATGTGTATATTTGGCTCATGTTTGGTGTGTTTGCATAGAGTGCATGTACGGTGTCTATTTATTTATAGTGCATCTAAGATTAATGTATATTCATGTATAATATATGGATGGGTGGTGTGTGTGTATGGTATGTGTTATGTGTATGTAACGGGTTTTCTGAACTGGCCTGACCCACCCAATCTCACATTGGCCCCTGTGGTCTAACCAGTCCCCATTACAGTGTGATGTCTGGTGGTGCACCTGTTGGCTACAGGACTCCTGAGTCTCCCGCATGATGGTGTGTGGGGATTTGCCAACCCAGACAGGCAGCTGAGGTAGTGTGCTGAGTCCTACCTATATCCAGTGCAGCGCCTCCACCTCATCAGGATCCCAGCGTCCTCTTGGGGATGAGTCTGATGAGGAACTCCTCTGTGGTGCTCCTCTCTGTGCAATAACTCCACACTTGCACACGAGAGTGTCTTTAATCAGGAACATCTTTATTAGTACGGTGGGCCAGCTGCCCTCCACAATGGTATGTATTCAGCCCTCCATTGTTCACTGCACTTCCCTTTGAAAGGTATCTCTTCCCTTAATTGGTGGGTTCCCTATCTCCCCTTAGGGAGATAGTTCCTGTGCCAGGTCCCTGGTCACAGTCTTATGAGCTGTCTCCTCCCAAGCCTGCACTCAGACTTGCTCCTTGTCTCATAGCTCTTACATAACCTTCCATGCAGCTTCTGAACTCCTCCTCTAACCACTAACTTTTGAACAGTGCTGTGCCTTATGTATCCTCTGGGGGCTGACACAACTCTGATATCACTAATCATGGATTCAGAGCATGTGACCACTCCCATCCATACATAGGGCACCTCACCAGGGTGTGAGGGCAAACCTCCATAATTACTGCTGGCATGCCCATAACTTACCAGGCCTTACTGTCAGCAGGAGAGATGACTGCAGCCATTTTACAGCATGGTTACATGTATATATGCTGTGTGGTGTGTACGTATATAGTGCATCTATAAGGAATGTGTATTCATGCAGCTCTTGCATGGGTCTGCTACCCTGTGCCTGCCCTATAGGGCCCAGTGTTGTGTAATGTCCCCCGCTGCTGCAACTACAGGTACTCAGCCTCCCCCCCCCCCCTTCCCATGAACCGGGGTCCCAAGTAAGCACTCTGTCCTGGGCCCCGTATGTCCTGTCGGTGGCCGTGACGCACATATATGGTGCATGCATGTTTCTGTGGTATGTGTATGGTGCATATGTATGTTGTGTGTGTATATGATGCAGGAATGATGTGTGTGTGTGGTGCACACAGTGCATGTATGATTAGGGTTGCCAGACAACCCGTATATACGGAATTGTCCCTTATTTCAATGAATTGTCCCTGAAAGGTCTGCATAATTGTCACGTATTTCAGGGGCAATGGGAAAATCCAGGGACAAAGAACCATCCGGCAGTGACGGGAGGAGAAGGATGGAAGCGGTGCAGCGGCAGAGGGTGGGGATGGCGTCTGTGGAGGAGGACCATGGTGGCAGTGGCAGAGGGCACTGGTTGAGCCTACCCCAGCATTATATGATCCAGAAATCAACTTCAACTTCTGGTATCTGTTGGGGCGAGCTTCATCACTGCCATCTACTCCTTCCGCCGCTATGGTCCTCCTCACCAGTCACATACACCGCTGCACTGCTGCCATCCTTCTCCTCCCATCGCTGCTGGTCAGACCTTCATCCCTGAATTGTCGGCACCACGTATGTGCTGAGCAGCGAGAGGGGAGCTGCGAGGAGGAGGCCGGGGACTGCAAAGAGGAGGCCGGGGCTACGTGGAGAAGGCCAGGAGCTGTGAGGTGGTGGCTGGGTGCTGAAAGCAATAGAAGGAGGGGGAAGCTGTGAGTAGAGGAGGAGAGCTGTGAGGAGGAGGTCAAGTGTGATAAGGAGGAAGGGGCTGTGAGGAGGAGGGGGCTGTGAGTAGGGGGAGCTATGAAGAGGAGTATGATGAGGGGGTTGTGAATAGGAGGAGGGGGAGCTGTGAGTAGAGGAGGAGAGCTGTGAGGAGGAGGAGGTCAAGTGTGAGAAGGAGGAAGGGGCTGTGAGGAGGAGTAGGGGGAGCTATGAAGAGGAGTAGGATGAGGGAGCTGTGAATAGGAGGAGGGGGAGCTGTGAGAAGAGGAGGTCAGCTGTGATGAAGAGGATGGGGCTGTGAGGAGGAGGGGGCTGTTAGGAGGAGCAGGAGGGGGACTGTGAGGAGAGGGGGGCTGTGAAGAGGAGGAGGAGTGAGCAGTAGGGAGGAGAGCTGTGAGGTGGAGGGTGGAGGGGGTTGAGAGATGGATAGGGGGCGAGATTCATGGAGGGGGTGAGAAAGAGATGAGAAGGGAGAGAAAACGGGGGAGAGAGAAACGGTGTGTGTTTTTGTCATAAAAACATATACAAAAAGTCTGGATTGAAATTTTATTTTCCTATTAGATTTTGGCGTCCCGTATTTAAAAAAATAAATGTGGCAAACCTATGTATGATGAATGTGCATGGGGCATATATAGTTTGCTTCATCATGCATGGTACGTGCATCTGGTATACGTGCGTATGTGGTGTGTGTATCTAATGTTTGTGCATATGTATTTGGTAGAATAAAGGGGGATGGTAGGAAGTGATCAACTAGGCGTTATACTAATAAGCAAAAAGCTGGAGGGAAACATGCGTAAGACACGTAATGATGTCCTCAGCCTTCGTTCTGGAGCTGTGTTAGATTCTAGTGTTGCTGATGTTTAGGTATAATGGACCAATTTACTACTACACCAATATTTAGATATTAACTTATGGAGTGTCACGGATGCTCACTACAACCTGGACTAGAACGCGGGGCCGAGGTGGGGATGTGCATATACCGCCGCCCTACAACCACGGGGCCAGGTTCAGATAGCAGAGTCAGGATGTGTAGCCGGGTCAGGGTAGGAGAGGGTAGGTAGGTGAGGGTACTTGCCGTACTTGGGTTGGAGTTAGTAGAATCGTCATAGTCCGTTAGCTGAGGTCGTGGGATGGAGAGAGTAGAATCGTCATCCGTTAGCCGAGGTCGTGGAATGGAGAGAGCAGAAATCCGATAACAATCCGTAGTACAGGGATATAGAAGAGATGATTCAGGCACAGGCAGGGTCACAACAGAGATCAAGACGAAACAGAGACAGGTACTCAGGCTGCAATGAGCACGGTGCATAAACAATGGTCTATGCTCAGCAACAAGCAGTGGGTATAAGAAGGGACAGGAGCCAATGGAAAGGATCAATTTGGAGAAAAAGAACCCAGTCTTATAGCACTCATTCACAACAAATGTATAGTGATAAATTTAAAATACTTTATTAATAACTATGAATAAAAAATAGGGTGTTAAAACGTAATTAAATACTATATAGAACAGCACGTGATTGTATCCTTTTGTAACCCACCCTGGTATGGGTGGGTAGATATGCTGTGATCCCTGATTAGTGCTTGAGATCAGATGATATAGATTATAGCTACCTAAAATATAGGAGAGGAGCCAAAGAGAGCCCACTCAGGGATCACACCATATCTACCCACCTATACCAGGGTGGGTTACAAAAGGATACAGTCACGTGCTGTTCTATATAGTATTTAATTACGTTTTAACACCCTATTTTTTATTCATAGTTATTAATAAAGTATTTTAAATTTATCACTATACATTTGTTGTGAATGAGTGCTATAAGACTGGGTTCTTTTTCTCCAAATTGATACTATCACGTCTCCATCCAGTCAGCACCTCACGGGTTAACACCAGCAGTGCGGGTTCTCTTTACGTGTAGCCAATGGATAGGAGGCAGGTGGGAGTGGTCTAGACATAGGCAGAGAGCCAATAGGAGGAAGTTACCTGTGACTCAGGTGTAGCGCAGCTGATGGCTGTCCCAACATTAGCCGTTGCGCGACGTGCTTGCGCGGGAGGTGCGTGATGTGCAGTGGGCGCACCACCACCAGAGCCGGGCGAAGGGACACCATCATGGGCACGCGTCTGTTTGTTGCAGAGGTGCGCGTGCACCGCCAAGAGACCGCGTGCGTCCCCGGACGGCCGGCGTGACCCTGACAGTACTACCCTCTTCAGGGGAGACCTGCGGGCGACCCCGGGGTGGCTTTGCAGGGTACCTACGGTGAAAAGCCCAGGTCAACCTGGAGACATGTACCACTTCTTGAGGGATCCACTCCCGTTCCTCAGGTCCAAAACCCTTCCGGTGTACCAGATATTATAGTCTCCTTTTTGATACTCTAGAGTTGATGATGGCCTAGACTTCGAACTTCTGTTGACCCTCCACCAGGATAGGTTGAGGTGTTAAGTTCTTGGTGGGAGATTGAAGGTCTGGTAGGAAGGGTTTCAGAAGTGATACATGAAAGACCGAAGGGATTCTCATAGTCGGAGGTAACTTTAATAGTTAGGCGACTGGGTTGACCTTCTCCAAGATAGGAAATGGTCCGATGAATCTAGGCGCCAATTTGGGTGAGGATACTTTGAGTCGAATGTTTTTTGTAGCGAGACAGACCTTTTGACCAAAGTGTAATTAGGAATCTCCCGGCGGTGACTTTCAGCTTGTTTCTTATGTAGAAGAGAGGCATGCCTTAAGTTATTTTGAATCTCCCAAGATCTCTGAAGGTGTCAAACCCTGTTCTCCACAGCAGGGACCCCAAAACTCCCAGGGGACTGGGGATGGGAAAGTAAAGGGGTGTAAGCTGTAATGAATAAAGAAGGGAGATTGTTGGGTGGATTCATTGCGTGAGTTATTGCGTGCAAATTCTGCCCAAGGAAGGAGCTCCGCCCAATCGTCCTGGTCGTCCGATATAAAACATCGGATATAATGCTCGAGTGACTGATTGGTCCTCTCGGTTTGCCCGTTGGTCTGTGGATGATAGCTGTAAGGGAACTGTAGCGTAATGCCTAGTTTCTTATAGAAAGCTCTCCAAAATTTGGAAAAAATTGTGACCCCCGATCTGATACTATGGTTTGAGGTGTCCCGTGAAGCCTGAAGATGTCTTTAGTGAATGTTTCTGACAGTCTGGAGGCTGAGGGATAAATATACCTTGGAGAGGGATAAAGTGTGCTTGCTTCGAAAAGCGAAAATTTTGTTGAAGAATGCGCATGGGTGAAGTCTCATCTGGGGTTCTCTCCTCTGGGAAAGTACCGCTCCTGCTCCGACATCTGACACGTCTACCTCGAGGGTGAACGGTAACGCAGGATTCAGATGTACCAGTATAGGTGCGGAGATGAAGGCCTTTCTTAATCTTTCAAAAGCTCTGATGGCTTCAGGAGGCCACTGGGCCAGATCGGCTCCCTTTTGGATTAATGCCGTGATGGGCGCTACTACTGCGGAGAAACCATGTATGAACCTTCGGTAGTAGTTTGAAAATCCGAGGAATCTCTGCACCACCTTGAGGGATAGTTGATGCGGCCAGTCTATGATCGCCTTGACTTTGTCCAGATCCATGGTCAGTCCTGTGTTGGATATGATATATCCCAGGAAAGTAGTAGAGGACTGGTGAAACTAGCATTTCTCTAGTTTGGCGAAGAGGTGATTTGCACGTAGTCTTTGGAGAACTTGTTTCACATGTTCCGAGTTCTCCGAAGCAACTTTGGAGAAAATCAGGATATCATCCAAATATATGACCACATATTGACCGAGTAGATCCCTCAAAATTTCATTTACAAAATCTTGGAACACTGCGGGTGCATTGCAAAGGCCGAAGGGCATTACCAAATATTTGTATGCCCATCGCGAGTGTTGAAAGCCATTTTCCCTTCATCTCCCTGACGGATTCTTATAAAATTGTATGCTCCCAGCTGATCTAGTTTAGTGAAGATAGTGGCCCATTGGAGTCTATTGAACAACTCAGAGATCAAGGGCAGGGGGTAACGGTTCTTGACCATTATTTTGTTGAGCCATCGATAGTCAATACAGGGTCTGAGCAACCCGTCTTTCTTTTTGACAAAAAAGAACCCCACACTAGCGGGTGAGGAAGATTTCCGGATGAAGCCCCTCAGAAGATTTTCTTCTATGTATTGCCTCATGGCTTTGGTCTCTGGGGCAGATAGAGTATAAGAGCACCCTCTGGGAAGAGTAGCACGGGGCAGGAGATCTATATGGCAGTCAAAGGGAGGATGGGGCAGTAGTTCCCCAGCCTGTCCCTTATCGAAGACGTCCCGGACCTCGTAGTACATCTCGGGCAATTGATTCCCTGACTCCGGCAGTAGTACTCCAGTGAGACTTTTGGAAGCAGACAGACATCTCTCTTGGCACTGGATGCTTCAACGGATAGGCAGTGTACCAGTCCAATTGATTTGTGGGTTATGTCGCTGGAGCCATGGTAGTCTCAGGACAATATCCACAGAAGGGGTGTGAATAACGTCAAACTGTATGGTCTCGGAATGACCACCAAGGGACTACAAAAGAAAAGGTGCGGTTTGTAGAGTGATGAAAGCGGGTTGGAGTGGGCGACCATTTATAGCTTCAAGGCCAATTTTTGAGTTAAGGGTATTTCATTCCTCTCCGCAAATCCCTGGTTGATAAAGTTGCCCCCTGACCTGGAATCCAGGAAGGCTCGTGTGGTCGTCTTAAAGTTGTCCCCATATAATGTGATAGGGATGTAGATCGTGGCTGGAAATTTGGGAGGAAGAGGATAAATGGTTCCCAGTGTGGTCCTCCCAACTTTCACTTTTCCCAGCTTTATAGGACAAGTAGCAACTATGTGCCCGCTGTTGCCAGAATACAGACATAATCTGGAGCGGCGTCTATGCTGTCTCTCCTCAGTGGATTGGCAGGTAAGTCCTAGATGCATGGATTCGTCCATGGCCACAGATGGGAGATTTCCGCTAGGGGTCGGTTGGGAAAAGAATGCAGGTGTATTTCGTTGCGCTTTCCTCTCTCCGTCCTTCTCTCCAGGAGGCGTTGGTCCATACGAATACAGAGGGCCACCAAAGCTTCTAATCCCGCCAGATCTTCCAGTGCCGCCAGTTCATCCTTGAGGCTATCAGAAAGCCCTTGCCAGAACGCCGCCGTCAGAGCTTCATCGTTCCACCTGGTCTCGTGGCAATGGTGCGAAACACGAGGGCGTAGCGAGCCACCATACGGGCCCCCTGTGAAATATTCAACAGAGTAGTGGCTGCCGTTTACTTCCTCCCTAGTGTATCGAAGACCCTTCGGAACTCAGCAGTGAACCGGTCAAAGTCAGAGGTTAGATCAGGTCTCTGCTGCCAAATCGGTGATGCCCACGCCATGGCATCGTCTATCAGAAGGGAAATAATGTAAGCCACCTTAGAACATTGGGAAGGAAAATTTGCAGGTAAGAGCTCAAAATGGATGGAGCACTGGTTAAGAAAACCCCGACATCCCAGAGTGTCGCCCCCCTAGCGATTAGGAGTAGGAAGGCGTGGCTCAGAATTTGGGGAAGGGGGAGCGGGGTTAGGCACCTGCGCCGCAGGCGTAGGAGTGGTAGGCTGAAGAGCAGTAACCCAGGTGTCTAGGTACCCTAGAGAGTGTTGGAACACCTCCATCCGTTGGTTATTTTGATTCAGGCTCCCCTCCATCTGCATAAATATAGCCTCAATCCTCTGCAAGTGTTGACCCACCTCAGTGGCATCCAGGTGTGTTGGGCTGAGCATAATGTCACGGATGCTCACTACAACCTGGACTAGACTGCGGGGCTGGGGTGAAGATGTGTATATACCGTCGCTCTGCAACCACAGGCCAGGTCCAGATAGAAGAGTCAGGGATGTGTAGCCGGGTCAAGGTAGGAGAGTGTAGGTAGGTGAGGGTACTTGCCGTGGTCCGGGGTTGGAGAGAGTAGAATCGTCGTAGTCCGTTAGTCGAGGTTGTGGAATGGAGAGAGCAGAAATCCGATAACAAACCGTAGTCCAGGGTCAGGCATAGGCAGGGTCACAACAGAGATCAAGACGAAACAGAGATAGGTACTAAGGCTGCAATGAGCACGGTGCATAAACAATGGTCTATGCTCAACAACAATCAGTGGGTATAAGAAGGGACAGGAGCCAATGGAAAGGAGGCAGGGGGGAGGGTCTAGACATAGGCAGAGAGCCGATAGGAGGAAGTTACCTGTGACTCAGGTATAGCACAGCTGATGGCAGTTCCGACGTTAGCCGTTGCATGACATGCACGCGCGGGAGGCGCTTGATATGTGGCGGTCGCGCCGCCGCCAGAGCCGGGTAAAGTGATGCCATCATGGGCGCACGTCTGTTTGTTGCAGTGGTGCGCGCGCAACGAGGAGTCCGTGCACATCACCGGATGGCCGGTGTGACACGTCAGAAGGGCGGGACTCCGGTGCGACCCTGACAAGGAGCGCTCCTGGGCATCATTTAGTGCTTATGGTGATTGGATCACTTACTAGTCTATCCTTGATCCAGTTATTGCTTGAGTGTCGCCAGATGGTTACAGGCAAGCTTGCTTTAGTTTGGCAGCTGTGTATGTGTGCATCACACCAATTTATTATTCTCTGGCCTCAGCCATATGTGCCATAATGTTTATATACATTTTTTAGGTATCATTTATGTCTAGCAACCTATATATATATTCATTAGTGAAATAATACTCTGTACACGCGTGCCGGTCAGTGCTGGAAGTTGGGCCCAACTTCTGCCAGCAAGATTGGCGCTGCACTGGAGGTTTTCCCCTCAAGGTATTCTGTGTCTGTATTTGATTTGGGAACGGGGGGCAGTTATTGTCTGTATTACGGGGGGGGGGGTGTAAGAGATGTGTGCAGAGGTACATTTAATTGAGACCGATTGGGGTGAAATTAAATCCTGGCTTTATTGCGCCTATTCTTTAACAAGGCAAAACATACAAAAACAAACAAAATAAAGGCCTACTCCACTTTGGAGAATAACTAAACCTTTACTCCAGCCCTTACTAACTGGGTGGGTAGCTAAGCTGGTTACCACCATAAACATATATATACAGCTCCGTTACAACGCGAATCCGCTTATAACTCGATGCAAGTGTGGCTCCCAATTTTCGTATTTATGAATACTTTACAACACGATTATTGGTATCTTAAATACTTTATTGTACGATGCATACAATTGTACATTATTTCTAACACGATCCACTTATAACACAACGTGATTCTTTGGACCCCAAGGGGGTTGAGCTGTATACAGTATATACACAACATTCCAACAAGAAAGTCTCTTATCTGTTTCTGTTGTTGTAGCTGTAGGGCAAGGCCTCTCTTTTCACCTGGGTCAGCATTCTTGTGTGCTATGGCACTCTCTGTGTCCAGGTATAAAGGTCTTGTCCCCTTGTCTTGCTGTCAGCATACAGACTTTGTGTGCATCAAGACATCATATTTTTCTCAGGTCAGCTCAGTTGTGGGCTAAGGAAATCTCTGCAGTCCTCTTTCTCCTTATGTCAGCCCAAATGTGAGCTAAGGAATCTCTCTCCAGTTTCTCACATAAGGCTTTTTCTAAGAGTCCTAATCAGCCAGGTGGAGTCTGGTTGATTGCCTTTGTGCAATGAACCAGCACGCTGCTGGATTTAGAGGCAGTTTCTCTCAAACAGTCCCTGTTACAAGGGGTTATTGTCTGAATTAGAGGAGGGGAGGTTATTGTCTGTATTGAGGGATGGGGTTATTGTCTGTCGGTATTAGGGAAGGGGGTTATTATCTGTATTAGGGAGAGGGGTTATTGTCTGTATTGGGCGATGGGCATTATTGTCTGTGTCTGTTTTGGGGGAGGGGTGTTATTGTCTGTCTATTAAGGGAGGGGGTTTTAGTGTATGTATTGGAGGAGTGGTTTGTCACGGTAGACCAGAACTTTTAACACCAAAATACCCGGATCTTTTGATTGAGCAAAGCAAGAGATAAAATAAATTGTGATTTATTTACAGAATGAACACACACAGCTTGGTTTACAATTACAACAAAAATACACTTACTGGAATGGGGTAAAAACGAAATAATATCTTATTCCCAAAACGAAATGTTGCAAAACAAAGTCTCTAGGAGCAATTTCCCAGGCACAGGAGTTGCTAGCGAAAAGAGCCTGAAATAGTCCTTGGTCAGCAGCGCAACTTGCCACTGCTGTTTACTCCAGCCAGAGCTGCTTCTTTCATTCTGTTCCCGTACCTTCTGGATCTTCGAACCTTAGTTCTTATGAACTCTTTAAGCTTAGCTGAATCTTTGTTACGATCTTACGAATCTATTACAGCATGATGAATCTTAGGTGAATCTGTTACAGCATGATGACCCTATGGTGAATCTGTTACAGCATGATGACTCTAATGATGGGCTGCACAGGTTCTTACAGGGTTAACATTCATATGCCTCACTAGTACAGCCTATCTTCTCCGTGTGAATATTTCCTTCCCCCTATCACGGAGTTGCCGATACTTTGCAAACCTGGCAGAGGGGCTTCTCATTCTGCTCTAGGCATATGCGAACTTTGCAACTTGGCCGCTTAGCATATGAGACCCTGCCCCTCTTACCTGGTGCCATTCAGGCTGGGCAGGGTGACAGCTGGCCAGATGGCTTATTTAAGTTTTTCCTCTTTCTTTTACCCCTCCTTGCTAACAAAGGGTTTAACACCTCCATATCCTGGATTGCCTTTGAAGCTGGCCAAGATGGCGTATTGAATTTTCCTGCCTTTCCTGCCTTTCCCCCTCTTTGAAGCTTAGAGAGCGGATTAGCCCCTCTGTTTCCCATGCAAATGAATTTTTATCCATACTGAATGACTTCTTCTAAACATTACTTTAATAACAATATAAACCTTGGGGACTTTTAAAACCATTTTCTTTTCCACTTATACAAAGAAACCTTGCCATATGATACACTTTAATTTAAAAACATAACTCTCGCCACCTTATACCTGGTGGGAGATACACTGAACCCCACCCCCCTTGGTTCTGGGGTTCTTGGGCATATACCAGGGACCTTTGAATGTAATTCAATTCCCTGACCTGTCTTACTGTTCTAGGTCTGTGCTGAAGCAGGGAGATCCACCTCACCATCACAGGGGTTATTGTTTGTATCGGGGAGGGGGTTATTGTCTGAAGTGGTGGGTGGGGTATTATTGTCTGTGTCTGCATTGGGGAGGGGGCGTTATTGTCTGTGCATTGGGGGAGCAGGGGTTATTGTCTGTGTCTGTATTGGGGAGGGGGTTGTTGTCTTTGTCTGCATTGGGGGGGGGGGTATTGTGGGTGGGTTTCTGTTTTAGGGATGGGGGGTTATAGTGTCTGTCTGTATTGAGGGATGAGGCATTATTGTCTATGTCTGTATTGGGGAGGGGGGATTATTGTCTGTCTGTATTGTGGGAGGGGGGGTTATTGTCTGCATTGGGGGAGGAGGTTATTCTCTGTATTTGTGGATGGGGCCTGATTGTCTGTGTCTGCATTAGGGGAGGGGTCATTATTGTCTGTATCTGCATTGAGGGAGGGGGGTTATTGTCTGTGTCTTTATTGGGGAGGGGGGGTTATTGTCTCTGTTTGTATTGGGGAGGGGAGGAAAATTTGTGTGTGCGTGCGTGTGCGCGCGTGCATTGGGGGAGGGGGGGTTATCTGTGTCTGTATTGGGGAGAGGGGTTATTGTCTATATTAGCAGAGGGGGTTTATTGTCTGTATCGGTGGATGGGGCGTTATTTTCTGTGTCTGTATTGGTAGATGGAATATTAGTCTGTTTTGGGGTGGGGGTTATTGTGTGTGATTTTGTGTGTGTGTGTGTGTGTCTGTCTGTCTGTCTGTCTGTCTGTATTGGGGAGGGGAGGATATTGTGTGTGTGTCTGTATTGGGGAGGAGGGTTTAGTGAGCGTGAGGAGGGGAGGGCAGGATTAGTGAATGTGAGGAGGGTAGTGTGCCAATTGGAGGGGGTGTTATTGTGCGTGAGGAGGGGAGAGAAATACATGGGGTGAGGGAGAGGATGAGAGGAGGTGTGAGAAGGGGAGAGAAATAGAGGGGGAGGGTGAGAAGGGGGAAAAGCGAGGTGATGTGTGAGAAGGGGGATGAAAGAGAAAGAAGCGGGATCTCACTAGAACGCCAACACAGTGGGGGGAGGGGGGGTACACTAGTCCTGAGCCACGGGAAAGCTGTTGGTGGCCCTGGGGTCAGTCACATGTGGGGTCAATATGGCACAATGACAGTGGCATGTTTTATGGATTAAAGGGTCAGTCACATGTAGGAGCAAAGCGGCCTAATGACAGTGACATGTTTAATGGATTAAAGGGTCAGTGACACACAGGACCTAATGACAAGAACATGTTATTTGGCCAGTTCCACTTAGGACTAAAGTCTGTAATGACAATGAACTCCCCCCCCCCCCCCCCATATCCCTCCCACAGGAGTAAAGTCACACACCACACCAGAAAAGACAAGAGGACTCTGAAGTGTGGGGGGGTCCCTTCTACGTAGGTGGCCATTTCATAGGAAGTGGGGGAGACCCCCAGAACCGCCTCTTTGAGTATGCAGCATGTCTTGTTGTTGCAGAACTGCAGAATCCTGGTGTTTCATGCTGACTCTGCACACGTACGAAGCACATGAATAACATTAAACAGCGTTGGCAACTTCAATGAGAAAATCTAACTTGATGTGTTTTCTCTGGGATCCCCGATCCCCCCTCCCTACCCCCCCCCCCCCCCCATATACAGAGCGATGCAGACATGGGTTCATCCCATTGGAGTGAAGTATTAAAGCTGAGTTAGTGATAAAAAAAGCACAGGTTCATCTAGCGCTGAATAGGCTTAACCCCCTTACTGCACGAGGTTCCTGTAGCATTGAAAAGCAGTGGTTGCAAGCACATCTGGCTGTGAGAGATGATAAATATTCAATCACTGCCAGAACCTGCTTCCAGAACACTCAATATTCAGGTACAGTTCTCTTCACGGGTTAACTGCTTTCTCTTTCACTGTTTCTGCTTTGATACCTTGCTTTCTTTTCTACTGAGCTGCAATCTGGAGATTTCTGCATTTATTTTTTAAGTTTTTTTCCTGCTATATCTTTTTACTCCATACACTCCTTATAACTACTCCTATTGCTTTATATATAAACAACGCCTTATAACACCTTATAACTCCCTCTGCTCCATATAACCGCTCCTCATAACTCCTCCTATTGCTCCATATAACTGCTTCCTATACTGTAACTCCTTCTATCGCCCAATAGAACCGGTCCCTATATCTCTTCGTATTGCTCCACACAATGTTTAGAGACATACAGTATTTTTAAAATGCCTCAGCAATTTCACTGCAAAAAAAACCCCATTGTTTTTACTGTAACTTGATACAAAGCTCCAGGCATCCCTGGTTATAGGTAACGACAGGTTAAAGCTACAAAACAACAACTGGAAAAACAAAGCACGTTTTATGGAAACGTCAGAGCCCTACTGTATCTATGGCACAGAAGTTTTAATAAGCAGACAAGTGCCCCTGTCAGTAAGACGTGAGATAACTGTGTGTTAAAGACCTTGGCAGGGATCTGATCATCACTAAGTGTTTGCCAACATCCGTGGACAATTCAAGCACAGTCTGACGTATAGTAACTCTTTTACCAGCTGTGTTCCAGCCACCCTTAAGGGGTATGGCAAAATCCCAGGCTCCCTTGTTACAGAATAGGGTCAGATACGGAGAGAGAGGGAATAGGGATGGCAACATGGGGAGGGAAAAAAAGAGACCGAGAAAAGATAGTGAGATTAAGCAGCATAAGCAAAAGTGACAGAGGTGGTACTGGAGGGGTTAAGGCTTTGGGGGTGTTCATTTTATATGTTAACCCCTTTGCTGCCAGAGGGGCCAGCTATGCATAGTCAAACGCCCAGCAAAAATAATAATAATGTGATGAACTAAAAACAAATTGCAACTGGTTTCATCATGAGTGCATCTTAACCTGTGTCATAAAATAAGCAGTAGTACTGTGCTAGAAAAGCCCAATCCTATGTCCCTGCTTGTACCATTACACTAACGAGCAGATTCACTTGAGTTGAATGGGAATTAAAGCCGGATCGGGTGTGGGTGTATTAAACCCATAGTGGTGCTAGATGAATCTGCTCATAAGTGTGATGGTGCAAGCAGGGACACAGCACCACCACTTTGTTATTTACGTACCTAAACTTCCACTTCCTCTTTCATTCCGAGAAGATAGGATGTGTTCTTATAACATAAGTATAGCAAACGTCTTGCAAAAAAAGGGCAATTAGATACCTGGCCTTAGCATAGGCTGGGATGCTGTATTTGTTAATTTGTGAATCTGAGTTTCCTAGCTTTGTCATGCAGCAAGTGCTGTTGACAAGGACATAGCCCAGGGACAACAAAGGAAGGTCACAGCTTGGGGACAAGAAACAAGACACAGTGGAGGATAATCACACAAGGCTACACAGCGGTTCAGGAACACAAGGGAGGATAGGGCATGGGGAACACACGTGCAGTGGGAATGTACCAGGGTCATCAAGCCAACATCATGGAAACTCACTCAAAAGGACAGTGTCTCACTCGCATTTAATGCTCACGCATTGGTGGCGACTCACTGGTTGGAAGACACCCTCACTTGAATTGATGGAGTCCTTTTGTTGGGAAGATAGCCTCACTTGTATCGAAGGAGTCTTAGGCAATGTGAGACAGTGTAACTCACATGGATGGAGTGAGTCTGTCATTGTAATGCAGGCTTACTTATGTTGAACAAACCTTACTCATTCTAAGGCAGTTGCACTTGCAGCATTACTTACAGTACTGTATATAGAGGGAGTCCACTCCTCACTTGCTTAAAAGGAAGACTTGTTAATATGAATTTGGGAGAGTCTCACACTCATTTTTAAGATCTCATTGTAAAGCAACCTTACTCACACTCATTCACAGTTAGTCTTGTTAAATGTAAGGCAGCCTCATTCATACGAAGGGGGCCTCACTCATTGTAAGACAGATAAAGGGAGGGCCTTAATCATCAGAGAACACATTCAATCGTCTAAAGATAGTCTCATTTGTTGAAAATCACTTGCAGGCCTTTTCCAGCCCTGAGTAAGGTTATGACCTCCATAATATAACAGCAGAGAATAAAAAAACTTACAGTTTAGTATTCCACCCTTCTTCCTAGGAGGAGCATTTCTCACAGTTTTACCATTTTCTACCCCCTTGCAAGGAAACAGAAATACATCCAGCAGCTCTGTAATGTTATGCCGGTTCGTCCACTGTATAATATATCCATTCTCTCTGAGCCTATATGTTTCTTGCATGTTAGCTAAGATCACATAAAACTTCTCAGAGGAAACTTTGGCAGCTCACACCAAAGGGAAGTTTAGCTGCAGAACAAGGGCAAAACTTCTTTTTTTTTCTCTTTAGCAGAGAGAAAAATTGGCCTATCTCACAGGCAGTGTCAGAATATGGAAATGTTTACAAAATGCTCATTAGGGGAAGTGGGATAGTGAGATAGCAGCAAAATCTGGTGAGACGCTTATAGTGTGGGAGATAAGAGAAGCAGGGATGCTATAGGGACATGTTATCCAATTAGTGAAACCTGGCTTTTTAGAGAGAGGAGAAGAGAGAGAGAGGGAGGGAGGGAGAGAGCAAGGGCTGTGTGTGTGCATGTGTGTGTGTGTGTGTGTGTGTAAGAGAGAGAGAGAGAGAGAGAGAGAATGGTCACAAGTTTCAGACGAGAGTTTCCAAACTTGTCAACTGCAGATGACAAAAGCAGTGTACTCTCTAGAGAATAAAACAGGCACGCCGGAGACCATTGGCAGTTGAGATTAATTAGAGCAGGAGCGAAATCTGACCATGGATCCCATCTCTCTGCGGGCATATGTGGCCTTGATTTTATTGGTTCAATGTGTTTCGGGCAGTCCCATCATGGGCTTGGAGGAACCTTTGGAAGATGACTTGCCTTTGTTTGACGAAGTCCTCTCAGAACAGGATGGGTTTGATTTCAACTCCCTGCTGGAAACCATGAAGGATGATTTCCTGAAGACCCTCAACCTCTCTGGGATCCCAGTCCAGGCACCTGTCAAGGTGGAGCCTCCAGAATACATGCTGGAGCTTTATAACAAGTTTGCTATGGATAGATCCACCATGCCTTCAGCGAATATTGTACGCAGTTTCAAAAACGAAGGTAAGAGGTTGGGGTTTGCTCCGGGGGAGGGGGGTGGAGCATGGGTGTGACTGGGGACCCCAGCCTTGACAGCTGTACAATTGGAGATGTGTAAAAATGTCTGAATCTTGAAAAAACTGTCAGACTTCATTCATTGCTAAAAAGCCACCAAAAACTTGTCCTACAGCTGCCATCTTCCTCAGCCATTAAAATTAGCAAACAAATTGCAGGTTGTTTTCCAATTTTGTCAAAATTACTGACAAAATGTGACTATGTTTTCACAAATTTTAAAACCCTTCTGTTGCAAGTCCCAGGGACTTTCATAATCTTTTCTCCGCCGTCCCAAATCCTTAGTATATGTGCACAAACATTTTTGAATGGAAAGCGTTCACACACCTCTAAGCGCGGCCTATCGCGACATATCACAACATTTGCAATATCGCAGCATAGGATTCACATTGTAACACAACACGCACAACGGATCTCTGAAAAAGCTTCCTTTCTTAACTACTTTACAGAGTATTGCAGGCCCCTCTGGCAGTGAAGGGGTTAATATCAGCTGGGCTTTCTGTAGAGAAGAAGTTCTAATGTGAGAAAGGCCTCACCTATAGTCATTAATAGTCATTAATGTGGGTTAGACTTAGGTGGGGCAGGTAAAAAGGTAATCAACATTTCTGCAGGATTTATCCACTTTAAATTCAATTTACCTTCAAAAGGACAAGAAGTGTGGGGGCTGGATACACGTAGAGATACTTATCATTGCTATACAATGCTGCACATTCAATTTCAAAGAGGATGAAGGTCAAGGTTCTTCCCCACACTCAAGCACCAACTGACTTTTTGCTGTGTTACTTGTTGCTACACACAGTATATTTGGAAGGCTTTTTAAAATGGGATGGGGCCACAGTACTGTCTGTGGAGTCCTTGGCCTAGGTTGTGTTCTTAAAATCCTTCATTTCAGGCTGAGAAAATAATCCCTGAGTAAACCCTCTCTCTATCCCTCATCTTAACCAGGGTATTGCCACCTACAATCACCCTTCAGAGCTGCATCACGGTTGACATGAATTTTGTCAATGGAACATTTTTTTTCAATTACATTTCAAATACTTTTTACAAACACCGTTATTAGCGTGACTACAAATAACTTAACCCCCTTCATTGCCAGGGGGCTAGCAATGCATTGCTAACTTTTGATAATTTTATAGGGAGACTCAGCCACTAAATCATATAAATATGGATTTTTCGTAAAAAACGAAAAAGGTTAGGAACCCCTCATCTAGGTCCTTCACACCAAGGCATCTGTAACGTACATGGTCGTGTCCTCATGAACCAAGGTGAATTTCTAAGTACAGTAGTTCCCATCTTAAGCAGAAAGCCTAGCTTTGCTTCCAATCACCCCTGCTCTTGTTTTTCTATACCTTACAATTCATTGGCTGCATATATTGTACAGGGACGGTGGGTTAATTTCTTAGCCCTGTTTTGAAACTCTAATGTGAAGTGAATGCAAAGGGTGTGTGTTGCAGGGCTCTGGCTTTTCCCCAGCTTAAGTCCGTAAGTGAACATTATACAGTCAAGACGTCTGTCTTTAATCAGAGCTAAACTTTCCCAGCTCCCCCTGGGCTATACGTTTTGAAAAAGTACAGTCAATAAATCTTTGCATGATCATTGTTTCTCTTTTTTCGCTCACAGAAATCTCATTAGAACATTTATTTTTTGGCTTTAAGGTGGTACGTTTCAAAAATAGACTCTTCCACATGGAATCACTGGTGTAAGACTGGTGGTGCTCATTATAACTACTTCCAACCTGCCACCCTCCCTCATCTGTACCAAAAAGTGTTTATATAAAAAAAAAAACACTCAAAATATTTAGCGTTTGTTTTTTTAACTTTTTTTTTAAAATAATATTATTTTCTTCTTATATAGCGCTTACAATGTATGTAACGCGATATGTGGAGTTTTACTTGCCCAGTGAGTCCCTGTTTGAAAGAGCTTATAATCTAATATTGGTGGCTTTGGCGCAGAAAGATAAAGTTATTTGTCCAAGGTCATAAGGAGAGCTGAGAGTGGGATACAATGTTCAATGTTCCCGCACTTCAAAGGCAGTGATATTACTCATCACTGATGTGAACTTCATACTTCTTGCTCATATATATATATATATTTAGAAATCCCCTCTTGAGTCTTGAGACTTAATCTAGCAAAACAATTGCTTCCTAGAAGAGAGTATTTCATTAGTGATACCATTTCTTATTGGCCAGAGTGAGTGCAAAGATCAAGCCGCACTGGTATACAGATTTGTATTCACTAGCTACATTTATATTCTGATTAAAAAATAAAATAAAAAAACCAATAATAAATACAACTGAATACAAATAAAAAAAACATCACCTCAAGAAAACTTGACAGCATAAACGGAAAGGCATAATCTCCACGGGCAGCATACACATTATTATTGTAGAAATGCCCCTACCATTTCTGTTCATATAATATATATATATATCTGTATACACACACACATATATATAAATATATATATATATATATATATATATATACATACAGTATATTATATACAAACCATTTTAGCGGGGTCGTTGTTTTCTCTCCAGAATGACTTCTTTAACCCCAATTGCATTTCGGTCCCTTCTGAAAAGTAGGTTTAAGTAGAGAACTAAGTGGCAGATTTAGCAAGTTGGATCCGGTGTTAACTGCCATTCAAGTCAGTGTCAGTATACACCGGCTTGGGATGCGATCCCCCACATCGGAGCACGATGATGGATCCCGGTGTCATAATGAGTATCATGCAAATACTGAATCTGTAGGGAAATTGGAAGGATTGGAATAAACTGTAGGATTCTGAAGTCATTACGTTGGAGAGAATAGTGCTTGCATTATAATTCTCTTCTTTTGTTTATTTACTGTCACACACCAGTCGCATCCCTATAAACATAAGGGGTTGTACGTGAATTATACATTTATATTTTGTGTGTATGGTCCAGGGCTGAGCGCTCTCAGATCTGGATTCCGTAACATTGACATCCCCCATTTTTGCAGATCATTAATCCATGTTTTATTGGACGTGGGAAAACCGTGTGCATCATACTGCAGTCGTTTGCTTGTATTCCCAAAGAGTTCTTTACATGTGTAACAGAATATTCTGTCAGATCTGAGAATCATCGCATTAATGATGGCTTCATTTATTTAGAACTGGCATGTGATCCCTGGCGTTGGATGAAATCTCGTGTGGAAATATTCTATCACTAGAGGATGAACTCGTCTGTTCCCATTACAGTCACCGTCCATCCTAATCACATCTCTGAGAAATACACAGATCACTTAACTTCCAACATCTTAGCTTTTAATAGAGAGTGATTAGCAGGGAGATTTCCAGGTGCAGCTTCTAGTCCTGGGAACTGCTCAGGGTCGCCATCTTGAATCGATGCATCTTCAGCACAACAGTACTACTTTGTGGCAAAATGTGACAGACACAACTCAGTGTAGTGTCGCTGCTGGTCATTACATAACCATCTCTGGGGCTGTAAGGCAGAATGCTGCAAAACACAGAGAGGGAGAGGGAGAGACCCTTCCTCCTTGGGGTGTTACTGAAAATGGTTCTGGTATTAACTGATTTTGATTTTGGCATTTTAACACAGAATGGCTGCTAGATGATATCAGAGCTGGTCAAGTTTCATTGGAAGATAGTGTCTCACTCATTTGAAAGCAGTCCCACTCATTACAAGTCCGTCTCCTTTGCAGTGAGTGTCACTATTAGGTTAAGCTTATATTACCTGTGCAACTTGCGCATAGCCTCGCACACTCCTGCAGCACCAACGTTCGGTGAGTTTGGCTGCAGGAGATTGGGGAGGCGTTTAGTAGGCGTTGCGGAGGCGAGCAGACATGTCGCGAAGCTGGTTCGCCCTCATTGGCTAAACCGCTCACGTAACATGGATGTCATGCGGCCGCGTTTGGAAAAACGATTTTTTTTGTTTCTTCAAATCACGGTCGCACCATCGTGCTTCGTCGTGCGCGCACGAAGAGGCCACATAGGTATTAGGCAATTTGAGGTTGGTGCATGAACGCGCACACGAGTGCGCTAGCGCCATAATCTAAACCAAAGAAGGTAGTATCTCTCCATTTGAATGTGTTCCTTACTCACTGGAAGGCTGTCTTGTACATTTGCAACGAGTTCCACACTGGAAAAAAGTATCTCTCCCTTTGAGTGTGCAGTACCTCACTCATTGGAAGACAGCTTAAATAATTTTGCATATTGACATTGGTAAAGAAGCAGAAAACTCCCATTGCTGTCCATTATTGGCCTTAACATTCACACCTCCATCTGGAACACAATCTCCAATAATTCTAATTGGAATGATCGCGGACATGGTTCATAACAAAAGGATTTGAGTTGAAGGTTACAATCCAGAACTGAACCAGTTCCACCCTTACCATAAAAATCCAGTTTATGACACTGTTATATTTCGTTACGTTTAGAGAGTTTAACAACTGGCGTGTGATTGAATCTGTGAATAAGCAAACAATCAGAACACAGGGCCTCTATCTTTCCTGCTCCAAGCCTGCTTACAATTAAAATCTCATTAACTCTCAGTTATATTTCATTTCACATTAAAGGGCTGCTTACATAAATTAATTCAAAAGATAAAATCCAGGGAATTTCTCTACCCCAATCTTTGTATATGGGGGTCTCATTACGCCTGGAACACTCACGACTACGCTGATATTATGAATCCCTATACTAGCAATGTATCAATATTCTGTCATATGTATCACAAGCAACTCTTGAAATCCTGTATACATCTCTGATCCCAGTTCCACATACAGTACTCTCCGACACTGCCTCACTGCTCTGCCCTAGTCTTCTCCTCTGTTCCTCCCTCATAACCTTTTCTCACTCTCGACTCCCCACCTGTGGAATTTCCTGCACACTTCGCACACATACAGGCGCCCTGAAAACGCACTTTAAAACTTTTGTAAGCTTTGCAACTACTGAACCGGTGTATGTAATATGTTATTATTACTTCCTGAATCCGACTGGCCAACTCACATGGTCCTACTGTGTGACACCCAGTTTCATCCCGTTTCTCGTTGTTTCTTGGAGTATAGAAACCCAGGGAGCAGTGAAAAGGGGTTGTCCGGCCGGCTTTCACACTGTGGAGCCGTGTTCTTCCGGGGTGGGCAGGGCATGATGATGTGATTATTGTCATCGTGCTGGAGTGGGTGGAGTGTGATGATGCAAATCACATCTTTGCTCCGGGGTGGGCAAGCCAACACATGGGGGACAAGCTTCCAAAGCTGGTAGGACTGTTGTAAGTTGTATTGTTTTCTTTACACTCCCCCATTGTAATAATAATTGTCTTTCATACCCCAATTTTAGTGCTGCGGAATATGTTGGTGCCTTTTAGAGAGTTTATTAATAATAATAATAATGACAAAGAAGCTAATGAAAGTGGAATAAACGGCAAAGCAGTGAACTTTATATCCGCTATGTAATATCTGCTATATAATATTACATTAAATGACAAGAACAGCAATGTTTTGTTCAACTGCAAAGTATGTTGAGCTTCTGTTTGCTTCCCATTTGGAACATTCTTGGAACACAGCCCAGCCAAGTATTACTCACCTGGAGCAAGGCTTACTCATTAGAAAACAGGCTCACCAAACCCTGAATATCACGTATCTCACAGTTTGGGTTTTACTCATTGTGGGTCAATGCTATTTCACTCACACAGGAATTGACAGCAGATAAGTCTGGCTAACACATGACGCCAGATTTACCTAGCAGTGCTACTCTACAAGACACGTAGAAAATGCTGCAAGACACATTACAGTCTCATTAAAGTGAATGGACCATAAAGGGCTGTATTTACTAAGCAGTCATACTCCATAAGACACATAGAAAATATAACCCTTTACAGGTCGTTGTGTGATGGGCAGTAAGGTGTCTTCTGACATGGAAGGTATCTTAAGGTATATTTCTGTATTTTATCTATTGGAATAGAACTGCCTAGTGAATATGGGACAATCTCTCAACAATATTTGAATATATTTAACCCCTTAAAGTGGTTAAGAGTACCTTATTTTCCCTGTGTATTACTAACTTCTTTTCAGAGAGATTGTGGGCCACCCAACTAAGAGGTGCTACCCAACAAGACACCTTCCGGCACCAGAAGACACCATATGACCGGTTAAAGTAAATAGGATGTAAGGTGTCTTCCGGCACCAGAAAGTGGCTTATTAAATTGCACTGCTTAGTTGACATGGGCCTGCATGTTTAAATTCTACGGCACCTATTTAATACGCTGCGATTAAATATTTTCTGCGCTCGAGAAGAGATCAGATCTGTTTAGATGATTGAAACTAAAATCTTTTCCAACCTATGGAAAACAGCTTTACAGCATATGAAATAAGAACCTGAGAGAGATCAAGGTTTAATCCTCCCAAGGTATGGTATTTGTTAGTGGGACTGCACATTACACCGTCCATGTTATTTAGTCTCTCCCAGTCCATTAGATGATCAGCCCAACCCATTTCACCATATGTTCAAACCCCTGTTCTCTCTTCGACTTCAAACAAGTGTGTGAATGTCCTGGACACAAGTTCTCAGGCACGAAAGGTGCTAACAGCACGGGACGGAGCTAGGAGCAGTGTGAGGAGACGCTGAGCAGAGCTCTCCATTCAGCTAGGTTGCAATGTTTAGCAGTGCTATTTCAGGGTACCTGCTCCTAGCAACCCAAGGAGGTGCTGGGGGCTGCGAGATGGAGAGGAGCGTGTATGATCATGTGAGGGAGGGAGAAAGAAGAACTGAGTAATAACAAATGTAACCCTTTTTCTTACATCAGAGGGGCTTGCAACACAATGCAGGAAATAATAATAATAATTATTATTATTATTATAAATGCGATGAGTATGTTTTTGTTATAGAAACATATAAATTGTTGGCAGATAAACGCCCCCTGGCGTACCCAGTCTATGGATTTTCCAATTTGCTCTGAAACCGCAGATCCTATTAGATCCTTGGCTATAAAAAGTTTCAATCCGATCTTTTCCCTTCTCTCCTCCAAACTGTACATGTTCTTTAGTCTTTCCTAATAGTTTGTGGCTTAGAGACCGTGCACCACTTTAGTAACCCTTCCTTGCACAATCTCCAATTTATATACGTCCTTCTGAATATGTTTTTCATAACTACATACAATGCTCTAGGTGAGATCTTACCAAGGATTTATACGGTGGCATCACCCCCCCCCCCCTCTGTCTTTCTGATGTGATATATTTTTTCATTTCAGATTTGTCCACATCATACAGCGATGTCAAGGGGGTTAGGAACTATCCTCTACTCTTCAACGTGTCCATTCCTCAGCACGAGGAGATAGTCATGGCTGAACTCAGGCTGTACGCGCTCGTTCAGAGGGACAGGATAATGTATGCTGGAGTGGACAGGAAAGTCACTATTTATGAATTATATGAGTACGAGAGCGATGAGGGAGAAGGCATGAGAAAGGCAGTGGAACTGGCTTCCAGACTGGTCTACGAAACTAACAGCGAGTGGGAGACCTTTGATATCACAGAGGCTATCCGACGCTGGAGTAGGTCAGAATCTTCCACCCGCAGGTTTGAAGTGCACATCCAAAACCCGGATATTGATCTAGAAGGGGCCGGAAAGGGAAATCTGGACATAGATGTTAGGCCAGAGACCAAGCACATGCCCCTACTCATTGTCTTTTCAAACGACCAGAGCACTGACAAGAAGGAGGAGAGGGAGGAACTTAACGAGATGATCAACCACGAGCAGGCACTGGGTCAGGAGATTGCAGAACTCGAGACCCTGGACAGAGTTCCAAGTGAGGAGTCCTTGTTGCAGATGAGGTCCAACATTATCTACGATGCCAGCTCCCGCATCCGGAGAAACGCAAAGGGTAACTACTGCAAAAAGACCCCACTCTACATCGACTTCAAGGAGATCGGATGGGACTCCTGGATCATTGCCCCAACCGGGTACGATGCATACGAGTGCCGAGGCGTGTGCTCCTACCCACTATTGGAACACGTCACGCCAACTAAACATGCCATTGTGCAGACGCTGGCTCACATGAAAGATGCCAAGAAGGCATCGACAGCCTGCTGTGTCGCCACCAAACTGGACCCCATATCCATGCTCTACATGGATGCAGGAGTAGTCACCTACAAGTTTAAATACGAGGGCATGGTGGTGTCGGAGTGCGGGTGCAGATAGTAATAGGGGAAAGCTGTGCATGGATGTGTTATCTTGTAAATTTGTACATTTTGTATTTCCTTATTTAAAGAGTTTATTTAAGAATCTGTGTACAGATAATATATGTTTTTAAAAGTGTCCGTAAGAAGCAGTGGGTGGTATTTACAAAGCAGTGCAAAGCAATAAGGCACCTTACTTTCCATTGATTTGTGTAGGCCATATGGTGTCCTATGGCATAGCACTGCTTAGTAAGTACAGTCCAGGGTCAGGAACGTGAAGAATAATTTTGCCTACACTTTAATAATGAAAGATTTGACCTTCTACTCATGTGTACGAGCTTTTATGACCTGGTGCAGATTTAGATGTAGCAAGAAAGCTCCGGGATCCTAGTGGGGACTAGGTGCTCTTACACCCTTCAATGAGTGTTGCCAAAAAAGCAATAAGGCACCTGGGAGTTTGTAAGCAAATTCATTTCAGCATTCACATGCTTTTTTACAGAGCAATAATGCGCCCAGGTGCTCGGTCACTATTTCCGATCATGGCCCAATGTGAAAGCCCATCTCTTCAGTGCCCTTTTTACTACAGTATGTGTAGACAAGCTCATTATGTGTAAAATATGATGACTAAAAAATGTAGTTGGAATTAATCCAGTGGTCTGGTCCAGCACTGTTGTTGATTTTGAATCTAATGGATGAAAAAAGGCACAAACAGTTCAACCTTTCTTAAATTCTAATAGGGCAAGAGACTCACCCTATATTTATAATCGTATTTTTATTGACCTTTTTTCTTGAGAAAACTAACTAACCCAGTGAAACATTTACCAATTGTGTCGCATAACAGAAAGGGGGGGGGGGGGGAATCCATCTTGACTCCAGTAATGGCAATCAGATTTCTCCCTGGATCAATGCTCTTCCTGTGTTCTAACTTATTTGGTATATCCCTATATATGTTTCCTTTCTAAAAAGATGTGTTACCTTTTCCTTAACCATATCTACTGTATCTGCCATCACAGTCTCAATAGGTAGTGAATTCCACATTATCAGTGCTATTACTGCACAAAACCCTTTCATTTTGTTGCTGGTGAAATCCCCTTTCCCTGTGTCATTCGTACTGCCCTGTGGGGGTGAAAAGTTCCCTTTATGTTTGCCTTCACCTTCTCATTACTGGGACAATCCTCTTACCTCCTCTATCCAAGATGGTGAGCAGCGGTGTAATACATATTGTAATAACATTGCCAAATCTATACTCAAGTGACTTTGCGATCACTGTATTGCGATGGGGGATCAGACCTCATGGTGGAAAACATTTTTTGTACTGATTTTGCAGCTAGGAGACTTCAGTAAATGTATGTATGTATATCTTTATTTATATAGTGCCCACAGTGTACTCAGCGCTTTACAAAGACAATACAGGGAATTATAATACAATAAGTGCAGCAAAGTCAGACAATAGGAAAGGAAATCCCTGCCCCGGAGAGCTCACAATCTAAGTGGTATGGTGGGTGATTTACAGAGACAGCAGGTGAGGGAAGATGTTTAGTAGATGGCAGCTTGGCCACAAGGAGAGACTGTTGGTGTGGGACAGTAGCCACGAGTCCACGCTTTTGTGCTGCTTCATTTAAGAGGGGAGGTTTTAGGTTTGTCTTGAAGGTGGGGAGAGGTGCTTGGTGTATACTGATAGTTACTGACAGTGAGGGGGTTCCACAGGTAAGGGGGAGTGAGGGAAAAGGGTTCAAGGTGACAGAGAGCAGGAGATGTGAAAGGGGTGGAGAGAAGAGTGATAACGTCCATAAAGTTTTAATTACTCGCTTTGCTAACAGAGGGACCTGCAACACAAAACAAAGCTCCCACGCCCCCCCCCCTCCCTCCCCTAACCAGGCAGCAAAAGGTCTTTTTTTTTTTTTAAATAGGATATTTTTTTCAAGATTATAAGTGCTTTGCAGCAAAGATGCTGCACATGTGGATTCTGCTTGCCAGCAGTGTAATTGCATTTATATTGCACAGCATAATATAATACAGATGCCCACACAGATATCATTACATTCTCGCCGCGTTGTAAAAGGGCCGCAGCCACCAGCAGGGTATTGATCCCATGCAAAGGGGCCACCCTTTTTTTTATTAACCCCATCAACACCCCCCACAGGAGACCTGCAATGCGTTGCTCTCCACACCATGGTGTCTTAACACATAAAAAGGCCTCTTAACCCCTTTGCTGTCCCTCTGGCAGAAAGAGATAGAGGGGGTCTGCCCATCTTCTATTGTTTTGCGTTGGGAGGAAGGGAACTTTTATCAGGGAGAAAGAGTCAACAACAGGAGCTATATGTATTTTCTTACTCAACCTCTGGTCAAAAGTGTGATCTGAACTTGGGGGAATGGAGGTGGGTACCACTATGTTTTATTTACACCCCTAGGGAACCCTTACTTCTTATTTACACCCCCAGGATACCACCATTTTGTATTTATACACCCAGAGTACCACTATGATTTTATCTGCAAACTTACAATTATACTTTTTATTTCCCTATTAAAACAGCACAAATATTGCTCTAGTCTTTCTAAAATGCCGTCCAAAAACCTATGTCCTGATGTATAATAAATGCAGAATTTATTTTTTAATCTGACACAATACGGCTACTTTTTTTTTTTTTTAGCCCTTCCCAGCCCTGAACTCAACAGTTATGGCATAAAAACAGACGTGCAAACGTTTTCAAAGTTGCTTCGCTAAATGTTTCGCAAAATTTCTTTAACATTTTGTATTTTTTGCTACATTTTACATCATCAGAATTTCACAAAAATTGGCAAACTGTTGCGCAAATGGTAATATATTTAGGGCCCATGTGACCTGCACATTGATTACTTTGCATTTTTGTGAATTTGTTGTGTGTGGACAAAATCGCAAATAAAGCCTGGTTCATATACTTTTGCAAAAAATTTGCACATTGCCAATTGGGGTATGTTTATAAGATATTCAAACATAGGCCAGAAATCCCTTTCTGCAGAAAGCACATTACCAGGTATTATATATATACATACACACACACACACACACACACACACACACACACACACACACACACACACACACACACACACACACATATGTATGTAGATGTAGATGTAGAGGTATCTGTATCATGTTAGCCGAGCTTAATAATCAACAGTGTACACTGATCTTTAAAGGCTGGTTAGGTCCCCTAAAGAAATACTGTAGTGTGGCAGTGATTCCAGTATTACAATGATTAGGGCTGCGCTATACCAAGATCACCATGGTGGCCATTTTAAAGAGTTCACCCAAAATAATTGAACGCCCAACATGGAAACTGGACATAGCGAAGTTAAAGACCATGCAGAAGAAAATCAGAGGAGTGGCAATTTGTCCGCAAAACATTTTGTTGTTGTTGTACTGGACTAGACCTTTAACCCATTGACGGCCAAAGAGAACTGCAATCCATCACTCGCCCCTATGGTAGTGACGGGGTTAATCTCCCCTCCACCACAAAGAAGGTAGAGGGCAGGGAAAGGGCTGAGGTAAAACACATTGCTTTCATACAGATAAACGTTAGTTGGCTGCAACCAATTAATACAATGGTGCAGATAAAGTGCTGGCCTTTCTCATGTGCATCTGCTGTAACTAGTTCGATTCTGCCCTAAAATTGACGCTGACAGAGGCATTTTGAGCTTTAATTAAAGCAGCAATACTACGTCCCTCCCCCTTTTTGTCCCTTATTTTTATATGTAATGCATGTGACAATGTATAACTCTACAGTCTTACAAATCTGGCAATCGTTTGAGGCTCCTGTTATAAATCTGTAAGAATCCTGATTGTCCACCTAACAAAATGGCCGCCTTCTAACTTTGTGCTGCAGTCTGTGAAATGCTGTTGCTAATATATAACATTATATTAAGTGTAACACATTATTGTTACAGGTTTCAGAGTAATAGACAGTTTGCTGTTAGGAATTCAGCAACAGATCTGTTTGTGATACTTTGTTGCCAAAGGGCAGAGCTCAAAAAGGTATGTGTCAGAGCCGGTTTCAAAAGATTAAGTGGATATGAATTTCAAAATGGTTGCTGTAGAAACCAAAGGATGATCAGTACATTTTTTTTTTTTAAATCATTAAAAATGGCATTAGGAGATAAGAAAAAATGCAGACAGTATTATCAAATATTAGAGAACTGACTTTTTATTTTTTTATTTTAACATAGGATTTTTACCGTTTGCTGGTTTAAAGCTGCAGACCAAGCAATATCCTACATGTGTTTTTTTAATAAATCAGTTCTGTACTATGAGAAAATACTTATAGCATTTTTTTTAAACAACTCTGAATTACATACTGAATGTATTATAATGTAATAAGCATTTTTGTTTCTATAGCAACCATTTACAAAGTAATATCCTCTTCCTCTTCTGAAACAGTGTCTGGCACACCCCTTTTTGAGCCTTGCCCTATCTCTAGCAGTGCACCAATTGTATCTAGTGACTGCCTGGTCACATGATCTCCCCCACATAACTTTGCATCTTTGGTTCTCTTCTGCTGCACTGACAGCCATTTAGTGAACCCCCGAGCCGAATCTACGCCGATCGATCACAGGAGAACGGATCGGTCGGCAACTTAGCTAATTACTTATCATTGTGTGGATTGTATTGATGCACATATTAAAGGGGGGGAAATGGCTGGTTGGAATGCTGCTTTTAGCTATTATGTCCAATGTTACCTTTCCCGGCATCAACCTGCAAATAATGCTCTCTAATTAACCACTTTATTTACCGGGTCGAATCTAGAGGTCCTCCTGATCAAAACGGCGCTATTTTGAGGTCCGCCAACCCTCGCCCCACAATTCTTGTGACCCTTGCTGGTGAAGTTACCGGTATTAATTTATGGGGTTTTTAAGATGATCTAAATGACTGTCCAATAGAAGGCCACAACCGATAACGTTGCGGCTTCCTATTAGCCCTAGATTGGGTGGCCATTTTGTTTTCCCAAAAACAATTAAACTTGGCAACATGCTAATTTTCCTACAGATTGGCATACAATAATTAGAAAAGTCATTTTTTTGGACCATGTAAAGAGCCTTCACTCTCACCAAATGACTGTAAGAAAACTCAATGGAACTTTGGCAAAGAAAACCAGGACAGACTCATATATGTATTGCATTGTATTGTATGTCTTTATTTATATAGCGTCAAAAGTGTACTCGGCGCTTCACAAAGAATACAGTATGGGAAATTATAATAATACAATAAGCGCAGCAAAATCAGACAATAGGAATGGAAATCCCTGCCCTGAAGAGCTTACAATCTAAGTGGTATGTTGGGAGATTTACAGAGACTGCGGGTGAGGGAATAAGTGCTATAGATGGCAGTGCTTGGCCACAATGGGTGGTAGGAGTGACTGTGGGACAATAGCCATGAGTGCAGGCTATTGGGATGCTTGATTTGTGGGGCGAGTTTTAAAGTTAGTCAGTATTAAATCAGAAGGCCAGCACCATTTACAGGGGAGGAGATGGCAGGGAGGTGTGGGTGAGATCAGGTGTGTATGTCTGGGTTCAGGCTTAGGGGAGATCCCCAGCAGCAGGAAGGAGTAGATAGAGGGTGTGAATCGAGGATTTGTGTGGGTGTTTTTTATTGACGGGTAAAGAAGTTGTTGGGAGAGAGGTGTATAAATAATGGTACAGTGGGAAGTGGAGAAGTTGGAGAGAACAGAGACGTTTACAAAGGAGTGAGGAAACAGTAAACAGAAAAGGCAATAGGGATGGCATAGTGAGATGCACGAGGAGAGACTTCACAGTTATTGGAGAGAGTACAAATAATCACAGCATTTAGCAAGTCAAGTTCTCACAGTTGCAAAGTTGTTGTTGTTGTGCTTATTAAAATCCTGCGGAAGTTAATTATATAACGTTATTTTGCCGATTGGTTGAAGATTTCTGAGGATTTTTATTAGCAAAATGTGAATTACTTTATGAGGGGATTCAGGAGTGAGGATAATGGCTAAACTTCAAATATAACTAAATTACTCCTAAACAAATTACACTACATATTGCATTTCTGGCTGTTCAACCAATATCATTAACATTCTGGAATTTTCCATCCTGTTCTGCAGGGAAAAAACAATCAGACACACGCATTGGGTTCTCTCTGTCCACATTGTCCAAGTCCTATTGGTATCTCCTCTCCCAATGTTCCACTCCATTGCTCTATGTCACCTGCCATGTTTCCACCACTCTTCTGCAGCAAATCCGCTTGATAAGAAGGTGTCGGAGCCAAAGTAACAAAACACCCATCACGTTATTTATACTGAGCTGCAAATTTGTCAGATTCTTGGGAGAGTGTAACTGACGTTGCCTCGTCCTCTCAGAGCTGCGAATTACTGTACTGGCCCGTGTCTGCTTTACACTTTTAAGGCGACGTTATCTATCCCGGCAGCGATAAGAGACCTGCCATTGAGAGGAACTGACTGATGCTTTAGTGGGTATCAGCACACGCCAAAATCCAAATTGAACCAGTCCGTGCTGCTCTTCTAGTGAGATTTTCCACACGATCAGCTGTTTTATAAACTCCTCTTGCAGCCCTGTATAATGATACCGAGTATCTTTATACACTAGGAGGGTTATTTACTAAAGTCTGCCAGCTGCAAAACTGGGGGGGGGGGGGGGGGGGGAAATCACCACAAAAAAGAATTGCATTCGATTTATTGAAGGAAAAACTCCAGTTGCTTAAAAAAGGGATTCTTGATTATATTTGCTATTTTCAGACATGACGAAATGGGGTCAGTAATGTATTTTTCTGTGGCTTCTCCTCTCTAAACAAGAACATAGTTTTATAGATTAGAGGTGCACAAGTATTTTGCTCAGTGTATTACTATATATAATGATACATAGTGATCAAGGAAGGTTCGCTGAACTTCAGCTTTAAAGTGCCAACTCTGGTTACTAAACATATATCTATATAAATGTGTGTGTATATATAGATCTACACATATATGCACCGTGTTCAGGAAAAAAAGGGACCCCTTTCATTTTTCATCATATCTTATATATTTATCGCTCAATCCCCACAAACATTTGCACAATTGTATGTCTGTTATGTAGATTAACAATATATAAGAAGCACAATGTAGACAATCAACTGATGTTAACTAAATTGATGTCACTATATTGTGTCAACAAGTACCAGATACACCGCGGTAGGTTCATGTTCATTAAACGAGAAATAGGAGTTTTTCCTTCATAGCATGTAACTGTGTTAAACTGTTGTAATCTAATCTGAAACACTAAGATTACTATAAAGTTTGAGTTCAATGTATCGCTCAAAGTGTGTGTTCAAAATGTCTCCTTCTGCTGAAACGCACGCCTGAAGATGAGAATGCCACTGATTGCATTATCAATAACGCGCTGATCCAGCTGCTCCCACTCCTGAACGATGCGTTCTTTTACCAAATTTGTTTTTTCAGACCTCTTACTGACTATCCTTTATTAGGATACATTTTATGTAAGCGTTTTGAACCATAATTCTTGCTCTGTCTCAAGCACTTTATAATGTGCTTACCTTCCTCCTTAAACATCATTTTGTAACTATGCACTTCATGAGGACATCGTGACGTCACTAATTCCAAAATATATTTAGGTCAGTGGTGGCTAAACAGCGGCAGAGGTTTGGTCACGGCAAAATAGCTACCACCAAGTGTCCTAGATCACCATACCACTGCTTAGGGCTACAAAGCAGTTTGGTTGTCTGTGTCACACGCCATATGTGCTTACAGAAAGATAGAGGTAAACACATGCATCTTTGCATGAGCTAATCTAGAATCTATTTATTGCCGAATTCTGTCAAGTAAATGTAGAATAGAGAAGAGGCAGGTTTTATTTTAAAAAATTTGTGTGCTTTTGATGTAACCTCCACCCGACATAATGTCTCACATGTTTTGCTGACATTATTTCAATGTATTTGTAATGTATGAATATATATGTATTATTTGTAAATATAGCTGTATGTTTGGAATCTCCGTTTCATCTACATAGCATATATTTTTTTAACAAACCCATGCTGGTGTCTGTATATTTGTGACAAGGTTCATTCATTAGAGATAAATCTGCATACACAAAGGGTTCTTCTTGCAGTAAACATCCTGTAGAAAGAGTGAGGATAATAACGGGGTTTGTGGAAGTAATGGGGTGAGGCGGTGGATGATAAAATGGTCCCTGAAAATGATTCCTGTTTAAAACAAGGCTAGTCTTAAAAGGAAACCAAGAGTTAGAAAGATTAGTAATGAATTTTAACACACAGCAAGCAGCCTGTCTGATAATCCCAGTTTGGTGAAAGAATGGTGCTCAAAAGTGCTTGGATCCGTATACATTAAATGGAAGGGAGCACATACTGGGTAGTGACTAATCAAATAATAACAGTACTAAACCTACAGTATAAGGGAGCTCTAAGATTACCCTGAAGGTGGGGGTAGGTTGCCCAGAGACACCCTCCCTTTACCTCATTGGGTTGGCCCCAGGTAAACTATTATCCCCCAGTGGCTCCCTTCCAAAGCGTGCTGCTGTATCCAGGTAAAGAGTCCAAATGCGAAGAGTGTGCAGCGCACAGCAATAAGTGAGGATAGCAGGTCTGGCAAACAAAGTCCTTTATTGAGAAGCCATAAAATAGAGGGCTGCAACCCTTCTACGCGTTTCGTGCTAGTGCATTTTATCAAGAAGTCTGATAATCCCATAAATGTATTCATTAAAAGGCAGGCCCTCTTAAGGCTGGTTATATAGTGCGGGCGCGTGCTACACAGTGCGGCAGTGAGCTTGGAGCGGACAGACGAGAGAGAAGATGAGGAAATGAATGATTTTGCGCCGCTACCGACGCTGTAATGTATGTATGTGTGTGTGTGTATGTATGTATGTATGTATGTGTGCGTGTGTGTCAAAGTTAAATAAATAAAAAATATTTTTATTACAACTTTTTTTTATTTAAAAAATATTATTTCATACATAATTTACAATGTCTACACACACATACACACACACACACACACACGATAAAAAGAATTGTCACTCCGCGCTAGGGCTGTCCATGCATATAGTCCCTCTTGCTGCCGTCAGTCAGGGGGACTCCACACACCCCCTATAAACGTGAGATCCCAAAGGGGAGCTCACAGGCAAGAAAAGAAATGACAGACAGGCGCACTAAGCGACAAGGATCTTTAATGTTAAAAATAATCACGATTAACGGATGTACCAAGTGGCAACCAAATCAAGACAAAAATGACAAGTAAAGAATTAAAACTAGGGTTAAAAAACTGGCTTTCACCAACATACAGAGGGGTAAGGCAGGACAATGCCGCATCCACATTAGTACTAAGAAAGGATTCGGAACCGATCTAAGTACATACCCAGCCAGGCAATTGGAAGCAAACAGCCCTGCACAACCTCCGCCTGCAAACTCCACGGGAACAGTCTCACGTAACCTCTACGCGTTTCACACGTAGTGCTTCGTCAGGAGTAAACAGAAACCATATTTACGCAGGGCGCAAATAATGGCACGGCAGTGAAAGGGGCAAACTCTGGATTTTTCAAGGGGTTATTTCAAGGATCTCCAGTCCCACCGCTCAGGATGAAGCAGAGCCAGCAAAACAAGAAAAGGACAGATTAGAACAGGGCCCAGTGAACACTTCCTTGCTTACATCACAAAACCATCCATCTTCATTAGCAGGGGGGACAGCGTGAAGCGAGAGTGCGGGGGATACGGAAAACTGAGAACCAGCACTGTGCTACTAGGTGGTAAAAAGTTATTTTTGCAAACCGCTACTTTTCAGGCGCAGAGTACTGATATTTTTCATCTATAAATCCCGAATACTACTACATTCTTATTTATAAACCCAGAATACAACAACTTTTTGTTTATGTATAAATGAGGCGTACCACTACTTTCTTATTTATATACCACTACTTTTTTGGTTTGCTGACTCACAGTAACACTAATTTTATTTAAAAACCCAGAGTAACACTAATTTTATTTATAAACACAGAGCACCACTACTTTTTATGCATGTCGTAGCTGTACTTTTACATTACAAACGTTCCACTCCAAAAAACTACTGTTAACATACATATTTAAAACAAAATATATGATGAGCAATGCAACATGCCCCTGCAGCACCCCTCCAGTGCTGGAAGAGTTACGTCCGCTGAAGCAAGAGGCACAGGGTTAGAAGAGCCCTTGACAGCCTGAGTGGGGACCTAGTGACAGATTTGGGTGATACCGCAGAGAGAGCCTGAGTGATTTCTCACCCTGGCTTCAACATTCAGGAGATAACTCCCAAGAGCCTCTTCTTACTGTAGCTTCCCCTGGTGGTTAGAGAATAGAGAGGCGCGCGGATAAGGGTCTCCCTCCCATACAGGAGAAGATCATTTAGCAATTAGACCTCTTGAAAGTTGACAGCCACAGGCAGATCTGAAATACATCACCCGGGGGCTCCCAAGCCCCTGGGCTTTACTATTTTCACTAGACTTTTGGGTGTGTAGAGGAGATAAGATGTATTATTATACCAGCTATGAAGAGCCTGATATTTTGAAAGTTGGTGTCTGAGTGCATTAGAAGATTAATATCTTCTTTGTTATGTCTGCATAGTCATGGGACAGTTCATTGTCCCATTCTTGTCCTCATTCTTACAGTGTGTTTACTCAACATAGAAATTGGGCTGAAATTGGACATATTTGGTCTCTGTGAGGCATTTTCTGGGGGTATTCAAAAATGAAAATATCCTTTTTTTTTCTTTTTTTTTTAATCAACAACCCTCATGAAGTGTTATTTCTCAGATATATGGAGGATAGACTCAGATTTCCCCTGTGCAGTGGTTGAGATTATTAGGACTAAGTTGCATCCTTAAATAAATTAACTTCACTTGATCATTTCAGTTTTAGATGAAATGCCCTTTCAGCCTCTTGCAGCTCTTACAGCCCTGAAGCGTTTGACGTTTTAGATTAGACAAAATACTATAGAATGTTACAATGTATCACTTTGGCTTGTTTTATATCAGGACTGTCAAACCCAAGGCCCACGGGATGTCACCATGCAGCCCGCGCCCGCTCAGCAGCAGATGCTGCGCTGGAACCAAGGCCACCGGCAGCCATCAGAGGCTCGGCGACAGCTCTCCCCACCTGTCGGATTTGACAGCCCTGATGTAAAACAAGCCAAAGTGTTACACATACAAAATGTGTTAACAAGTGAGGGGGGGGGGGGGAGAGAAAGGGGGAAGGGAGAGAGAGAGAGAGAAAGAGAGAGGGGGCGACACTAGAGGAAGAGAGATAGGGGGAAATAGAGGTTAGAGAGAGAGGGGGAAGAGAGAGAGGGGGGAGAGACAGTTGTGTGTCATCGTCGTCGTCCCCGTCCCCCCTCACTCAGGGCCACTTACAGGGATTCTGTTTCCTCTTCTATAGAGACTACTCTGGATGGGGAGAGAGTGGATTGGGAGATGGAGAGAGGAAATGGGGAGAAAGGGATGGGGATGGGAGAACGGGGGTGGGGAGAGAATGGGGAGAGGGTGGGGATGATGGCAAGGGAGAGAGGATGTGGAAAGAGAGGGGATGTGGTATAGAGAGGGGATGGGGAGAGTGAATGGATGGGCAAGAAAGAGGGAATGGGAGAAAGACGGGGGATGGGGAGAGAAAGAAGATGGGGAGAGAGAGGGGATAAAGGAGAGAAGGGATGAGGGAGAGAGAGGTGATCGGGGAGAGAGAGGGGATAAAGGAGAGAAGGGATGAGGGAGAGAGAGGGAATGGAGGGGAGAGAGAGAGTAGGGGTGTGGGAGAGAGATACCAGAGATGTTTAAATATTTTAATAAGGAAAGCTCAAGAAAAAAGTGTATACCTAGGTTATAGTGACTATTTATTTTTTCTTTGTGCAGCCTGGGTCTTGCAGTCAGACTTAAGAATTGGCCCCCAAGTTATTTTGAGTTTGACAGGCCTGGTAAAGAGGAAATCTCAAAATAATGTACACACACAAGGATAGCCCTCGTGACTTCATTAGGGGTATAGATATTGCAGATAAATCAATAAGATAAAGAGAGGGGAAGAAAGGGAGAAAAAGAGAGACGGGAAAGAGAGGAAAAGAGATGGGGAGAGAGAGAGAGAGGGGGAGAGATGTAGTCTCCTTCCCCCCTCTCTCAGGGCCACTTACCGGGATGCTGTTTCCTCTTCTCTAGAGACTTCTCTGGGTGGGGAGAGAGGGGGAGGGGATGGGGAGAGAGAGTGGGAGAGAGGGGATGGGGAGAGAGGGGATGGAGAGCAAGCGACAGAGGGGGCATGAGGGGAGTAAGAGGTGATGGATGGAGAGGGAGAGAGGGGATGAGAGGGGATGGGGGAGAGAGAAGAGATGGAGTAGAGAGAGGGGATGGGGAGAGGGGATGGAGAGAGAGGGGATGGAGAGAGAGTGAGAGAGATGGGCATGAGGGGAGTTTACATTTACTGAGGCTGGTGGATGGAAAGTCCAGGCTAGAGTTTACAATGGTTCTAATTCCCCTCACCTGCTTTCCTAATTAAGGAACAGGTATTAATGGCAGCTAGGTTTCCTGCTTCAGTCTCTCACCTAGAGCCTGGAGGCTGGGTGTATCGCCGCTCCCCTGCATTCAGTTCGGGGAGGACGCCCCCTTCACATATCGCAGTACCCAGAAGAATTGCCTGGACTCATTTGGGACCGAGTTCCCACCACAACAATCAGTCTCTCTCCTAGAGCCTGGAAGCTCGGGGCATCGATGCTCCCCTGCATCCAGTTCGGGGAGGATTCCCCCTTCGCATATTGCAGTTGTAACGATGCACGTCTCAAGCAGGAAACGGAACCGCACGGCTGAGTAGGAAGGTGAAAGAACCGACCTGAGCCCAGGGACAGAGTCCTGATAGAGTAGTGACTCGTAGGCCGAAGGTCAGGGCTGGCAGCAGAGTTGTGAAGTCGGTGTGGATGCATAGGTCGAGGCAGGCTGAAGACAGGGGTAGTCGAGGTAAGTGAGCCGGGTCTGGTAACGAGGAAGACAATAGGTAAGCACGTTGCATGTACTCAGCATGAACTGGAACTTTTCTCTGATACTTCCTGCTTACAGGGCTGGTCTTTTAACGTAAGTTGCCAGGAGCAAAAATGGACGATCCTGCCAGCAAGAGCAAAATCCTTGACCGGACTCTGAAAAGCCAGAACGGATTTTGTCGAACCTCATAGCAGTATCCCGGAAGTATTGCACAGAACCTCTTGGGACACAATTCCCATCTAACAGATAATATTCAATTTTTTTTTGCTATACATGAATATGTTTTTAAAGCGGATAACCAGCTTAGCTGGCAGCAACCAGTTTAAAGGGCTGGAACAAAGTTTAGTTAGTCTATCACAGAAGTAGGCATTCATTTTATGATTTTGTTTCGTATGTCAGAAATATTGAGTGTCACCGATATGAGTAAACTGCTGAAGGTTTAATGGCTGAGTGCCTCCAATGAGTTTTGTTAAAGCTGCAGTCCCCTACTGGGATGAAATAAAACAGGCAGAAGCCTGAGTTACGCACTATAATGCTACGTGTTAACCTTGTGTTTCTCTAAATAACCCAGAAAGACTGTGTTGTGAAGAGTCCAGACAGACATCACTGCTACAAAAGAGAGCCATTTGTCAAAATAAGGAAAATGCTTCGTTACCTTAGTGGCTACCCGCTACGGTATTGAAGGGGTTAAATACCAGTGCCCAGCTTACTGGGGCTAGAGAGGGTGGCTGAAGGTGGTATTTGGCCCGTGGTGGGTGTTTATGCCTACTGGAAGGGTTGTAGGAGGAGTTAACACCTTCATTACCTTAGTGGTTACTACCCACTCGATAGGTATAAATACCCACCACGGGCCAAATACCACTTTCACCCACCCCTCTTCCTCCAATAAACATTAAAATACAATACAGACACCAATACTAGCAAATACAAATACACCAATTGATTGCCAGTGGTTACCTAGTCTCTAAATGGGTACAAAGATAACCCAAATAGCAATGAAAGAGCACCCTACTACCACCCCCTCTACCCCCAAGAACCACCCCCCTAACACATACAGTACAGGAATGGGCAAAATCCCAGTCTGGATAATAGCTCATTTGCCCATTAAAAATAAAACATTATCCAGCCAGCATAAAGTAAATTAAAGTTGTACTTACTCCTGCCAGGATGAAGGCCACTCACCATCCTCTGCATCTTCCATGGGCAGCTACATTAAAATAAAAAACTAACTACTGGCCTCTTACCCCTTAATTACCTTAGCAGTTAGTAACTGCTATTGTAATTATGGGGTTAACCCCCCTCCCCATATACCCACCTGGGAGGCCTAACCACCCTTCCCAGGGCAACTACCCCTGCCCCCACCGCCTCTACCCCCATCACCACACATGCAAATGGGCAAAGGCACTAGTAGCCAAAAATGGCTAATAGCACGTTTGCCCATTTGTTTGTAAAACAAAAGAAATACACAATAAAATAAGATTGGCATAACAGTACACTTGCCAATAAACCCATTGATTGTTACTGTGGTAAACCATGCCCAAAATATGGGCATGGATTGCTACAATGGCAATGAATGGGCAACCTAAAAAAAAACAAGCACCAAATAAAATACATCACAATTAAATCAAAACAAGCATTTGCCAATAAACCCATTGATTGTCACTGTAGTGAACCCTGCCCACAATATGGGCATGGATTGCCACAATGGCAATGAAGGGGCAACCTACAAAAAACATAACAAAAAATACAATACATTACAATTAAATAAAAACAAGCATTTGCCAAAAAATGCATTGCTTGTCACTGCTTATCTATACCCAGAAAGGGGCTTAGATAAACACATTGGCAGCTAATAGGCATCCTAAAAAAATACACAATTAAAATACAATCAATGTGTCTTACCTTTGCCGGATTCACCCTCATCATCCTACTGCGACACCAGCTCTTTACCCACAATGCAATCCTCAACAGCTTGATGCGCAGAATTCCATGATCCACTGTTGATTGAAGAGACGTCTCCAGTAAGTTGTTCCCTTCTTTTCTTCTTTCTTTTCTTCTTTGTAATCCAAAGAGGCCCGGAAATGTGGGTCTGACGGCTTCTTGGGCTCAAATGAGACGGAGCAGTCCTTATATATTGGTTGGTGTACCATGTGACAGCTTCCATTTTTTTAAGGATGTGACGTCATCTTAAACGTAGAGAAGGCAGCCAATCAGGTAGGGTATGCTTCCCTCCTTTTAAGATAACGTCACTTCTGCAACAACAACAAAAAAGGAAGCCATCACATGACATCATCAAAAAGGGAGGGAAAATAGCCAATCAGGTAGCATGTCTCCCTTCCTTTTTGATGATGTCACAGCACTCCAATAAAGGAAATGCATCACATGGTATATCTACTAATCATATTGGTTGGTGTACCATGTGATGGCTTTTTTTGTTGTTGCAGAAGTGACGTCATCTTAAAGGGAGGGAAGCATATCCTACTTGATTGGCTGGCTTCCCTCCCTTTAAGATGATGTCACATCCTTAAAAAAATGGAAGCTGTCAAATGATTCACCAACCACTAGGATTGGGGGTGTACCATGTGTCAACCAAATGTGATGTCACAGGGCTTATATAAGGCCTGTCCCATCTCATTTGAGCACCAGAAGCTATCGGATCAACATCTCTGGGCCCTTTTGGATTACAAAGAAGAGACGAAAGAAGAAAAGAAAGGAATTTTTTACCGGAGATGTCTCTTCAATCAATAGAGGATCATGGACTTCAGCACATCAGGTTGTTGCATCGTAGTTCAAGTGTTGGTGCCGAAATAGGATGGCGAGGGGGAATCCGGCAAATGTAAGTAACACATTGATTGTTCTTTATTTACAGTAATTGTGTATTTTTTTAGGGTGCCAATTGACTGCCAATGTGTTTATATATGCCCCTTCCTGGGTATAGATAAGCACAGTGACAAGCAATGCATTTTTTGGCAAATGCTTGTTTTTATTTCATTGTTATGTATTGCATTTTTATGGGTTTTTTTTAGGTTGCCCATTCATTGTCATGGTGGCAATCCATGCCCATATTGTGGGCATGGTTTACCACAGTCACAATCAAAGGTGGTATAGTCAAATGCTTGTTTTTATTTAAATATTATGTGTTTTATTTTGTGGTTCTTTATTTTTTAGGTTGGCCATATATTGCCATTGTGGCAATCCATGCCCATATTGTGGTCATGGTTTACGACTATGACAATCAATGGTTAGAGGGGGTGGGGGTAGTTGCCCTGGGGAGGGTGGCTAGGACTCCCGGGCCGGTAGCGGGGGAGGGGGGTTAGCCCCTTAATTACCTTAGCAGTTACAAACCGCTAAGGTAATTAAGAGGTTAGTGGCCAGTAGTTAGTTTTTTTATTTTAATGTTGCTGCCCATGGAAGATGCAGAGGATGCAGAGGAGGATGAGGATGGACTTCATGCTGGCAGGGGTAAGTAGAACTTTAATTTACTTTATGCTGGCTTAGAAAAGTTTTATTTTTAATGGGCAAATGCGCTATTATCCAGATTTGGATAATAGGAATTGTGTCCATTATTGTACTGTATGTGTTGGGGGGGTAGTAGGGTTGTTGTATTTTAATGTTTCTTGGGAGTAGAGGGGGTGAGTGAAAGGGGTAGTTGCCCCAGGGTGGATGGTTATGGTAGTGAAGGAGTTAACTCCTCCCACAAACCTTCCCAAAGGCCTAACCACCCACCCTGGGGTTATTACACCCATCACCAATCCCCTCTACCCCCAATAAACTAGGTAATCTGTCTTAACCCCTTCATTACCTTAGCGGCTAGACGCTAAGGTAATGAAGCTGTTTTTATTTTATTTTCATTTTATTTTCAAAATAATGAGGTATCCTGCGAAACGGGCCCCAAAGTGGCCCACTTATCTTTTCTGGTCTCCTACATTTGCCTGATCACTGTCATTAGATCACTTTCATCCTAAGAGGGACTGAACACTTAACCCATTTAACATGTCAGTCATTGCCACTTTGGTCCTTCGAGGAATTGATCCCTGAGAGGCTCCCCTATTTCCTAAGAAACAGCCCTCACAGTAGAACGGCCCCCCAAGACTCCAGAGTCCCTTTGGAGCTGACCAATAAACATGTCACTCATTCGGTCACTTTGGTCCTACATTTTACTGAGTTTAGCCAATTAAACATGTAACTGTCAATAGGTCACTTTGCTCCTATGTGTTACTTACTCTTTAACTCATTAAACTATTCACTATATAATTCATACAGTGGCTGTGGGGTAGAAGGGTGTTGTAGGTTTCGTTTTGGTGCCAAGAAAGGAGGGTATCAACCCATCGATTTGCTACAGTATAAAAGTCCCTACGCACCATGGAAACCCTGCACCATCACCGGACACAAGGGCTTCCACCCCTGTGTGCCACTGAGGCTTCACAGAACTCAGCCTTCAGATGGTGATGAAAAGCTATGTTAAGTGAAAAAGCTGAATGCAAGGTGGACCTTTAACAGCAGATACAGTAACAAGTCCATGTACACAAGCAGTTTGTGTGCTTTGCTGTAGCAACAAGTTATCAGTGAGATTAGCTAGGAGAGTCTTAGATAAGGTATTCGTGATCTTGGATTAGTTTATGTATAGGCTTTTCTTCTAGCACGTACTGTAGCAAATAACATTCAGTGAGGGGCAAGAATGAGGCATGTAGACATGGTGTTTGTGCTATATGTGTTATAACTATAAAATGTGACCTATACATGCATATCTAAACTGGAGTGTCAAAGATATTGGAGTGAACATGAAAAGTTTACATCTGAAACATTTAGTAGATGCTGTTCACTGTATAGCAGTGTTTATTAAACTTATTTTTAAACAATAGAATGTGTATATATATATATATATATATATATATATATTTATTTTTTTAATTAGGTATTTGTTAGCTAGGGCTAATTTTGTTGGTGTATATATATATATATATATATATATATATATATATATATATAACAAAAAAATTGGCCCTAGCTAAGAAATACCTAATTAAAATTAATAAAGTGAACAATGTAAACTTAATTCAGAGAGTGTACAGGGGAGAATACACATGTGTACCCTGAATGTGCACTCAGAATGTGAATGGTGATTTAGACAAAAAATTGAGTGTGGCAAATTATAAAAATACAATGGATAACTGCATACAACAATTAATATAATAAAAGTCCATGTGATCAAGTTGAGTGATTAAATAAAGGATACAGAAAAAAAGTGCTGTGACGGATCCGCAGCTTCTGAAAGGATGAACCACATCCACGAAGATATGTTAAGAAAAAGAGCCGCGTGCCACATAGCATAAATCTGTGTTGACATTAATTATCATATAAAATGTTTAAAAATGAGCCCACTCACAAGTGTAGCAAGGGGGGTAGGTGTATTTATTGAAATGTAGCCATGTTTTATTTTTTTTAAATACAGGATTGGTAATGCAGGCCTGCAGGGACCCACAGGGCCCACCCGAGGACCTCCGGACACCCACGGGTACCACCTGAGGACACACGGGGACACCCGCAGAGAAGAACTGGGGGCCGGCCCCAGGAACCTGCGGGGACCACACGAGAGCCCGCTAGATCCCCATGGGAACCACCCGAGGGCCCACAGACCCCCATGGGAACCTTAGGCCCCCAAACATCCGCGGGGACCACCTATGGACCCAGTTGGGGCCCGCGGAGACCACCCGGAGGCCCCCATACACCCGTGGGTACCCCCCGGGGTGCACTGTGGGACCTGCGGACACCCTTTGGGACCCGTTGGGTTTATTAAATATTGTAATGGTTTATTGGGGCCTAGGAGGTGGGTAGTGGGGCTCTTTTTTTTATTGTGGGTAGCGGGGGTGGGTCAAGGGGGTATTGTCCCCGTGATGGGTGGTTAAGCCTACCAGGTGGGTAGTGGGGGAGGGTGGGTTAACCCCTTAATTACTATGGCGGTTACTAACTGCTAAGGTGATTAAGGGATTAGGGGACAATGGATTGTCTTTTTTATGTACTTTATTGTTTGTAGCAACGAAGGACATGGACGGTGATGAGGGTGAGTACGGCCTTCATCGTGGCAGCCTGGAAGGTGTGAATGCAAGATTTATTTACTTTTTTTATGCTGCTTAATGTTGTATTTTAAATGGGCAAATGCACTATTATCCATATCTGGATAATAGTAATTTTGTCCATTACTGAACTGTTAGTGTTAGGGGGCAGCGGGGGGTGTATTTATTTTAAAATATTGTTTCTTTTTGGGGGGCACACGATTGGTACCACAGGCCAGCGGGGACCCCTGACTTCTGCGGAGATCACCCGAGGGCCACGGACACCCACAGGGAAAACCCGGGGACACCCGCCGGCCTGTTGTATGAATGGTGTGCCTGAAAAAAGGTAAACAAAGATTTTTTGTCTATCTCCAGCTTCTTTTGCGCCAGCCTTTAGCTGGCACGTTATTCTGGCATGCTTTTAAAGCACGAGTGACTTATTGCCGCTTGGAGAATCCCGCTGACTAGCAAAAAATGGCGCGTTTTGCCGTTTTTTGCCTGATCGGACGTGTTTTGCTCAATGGGCTTTAAAATGCCTTTTAAAAATAAAGCGCTGTTATCACTGCTTGGTGAATCAGCCTTAAAAGCCACTTAGCGCTCTTAAACGCAGTTATCACTGCTTAGTGCATAGCCCCCTAAGATTGGGTTGAAATCAGACGTTATTACCTCTGTTAACGTGAATTAATGTAGAATACAGAAAATACGTGTGTTGTGTCCTTGACCATTGTTTTTAACAGCCCTACTGTAAAATAACGCGCTAGTGTTAATGCAGCGTATTGCATTAACGGGAGGCAATAATGTCTGCCACATTTGTAGCTGCATAGCACTATATATCACTAGTGTTCTGCTTTTGTGCTGCCTTGACCATTTCTTCCCTGCACGTACACTGTGAAAAAACGTCAAGGGATTCATTTAAAGGAAATCCCTCTATACACACAGTAAACATTTTAGGAGTTTAAACAACGTTTATTTCCATTCCCTAAGAGACTTCCCACAAATTCGTAGAGACAAATATATTTATTTTGGTACCCTTATTTTCTAAAAATTGTCTCTACTTCTTTTTAGCATATTTAAATCCACCAGCAATTTCCAATTCCAGAGAAATATTAATGACAAAATATTTTAGAGTGGGGACTCTTAAATAGGGTCATTGTCAAATCCCAGTGTCGGCTAATTGCGATGATGGGCAAATTATCTTATCTCCCTTCTTCAAAGGCACCAAAATGTAGGCTGTAAGCTCTGTGGGTCACAGGCTTGTGCCTGAAAATACCTACAGTATGTGCAGCACTTTGTATATTGCGGTGCTTTATGAGAACAAGCAATTACACAGTAAATGGCTTGAGATATAGGGAAATGGAAACACATTAGAGCAAAGTGGTTTAGGATGCTCAAATGTAAACCAGTGACCTCAGTTATTTGTTGATCGGATTTAACCGCAATGTAGATCATCGTCTTCTGAGAATACCGTGCTAGAAAATTCAATGGTGATGGCATCACTGGGAAATATGCACTAATGAGATCAACCAGCATGCAGAGCAAGAATGTAAACAGAACTTCTTCCAGTGTTACACAACCCTCACTATACCACACCCCTTAAATTTAGGATAACAAACCACCCACACTTTCATATATACAGAGGTGGCACCGTTATCGCACAATACCACGTTACGGCTACTGCAATGTTTAGTGCGCGACATACTGGGGCTCCATTGAAACACATGGAGCCACCGGTAATAACATTGTGCGATTCCACGAGGGTGCAATCGCCTGCTCTACATCTGTGAGTGAGTATATGCTTGGTAATTCACTGGTTATTCCTAAAATCTGATCTGGCGGGGATCCTGAAGGTTGAGCAAAGCCATTTCTTTTTATTGTCTGTCCATAAATAGTTACACTCACGCTGTATTATTAGCCCTATTTGAGGGCAGATAAAGGGGTATTAACTAGCTGCCTTAATACAAAAAGCTAGCAAGCATATCATCAGTGTGATAAGAGTAGGTGTTACATTATTTCCTGTGCAAATCTGATATAAGATGCCAAAGGGAACCAGGGGCTTATAATGTAAATACAATTTTGTAACAGCAGTTTGACCAGAGCTATCATATTATTAATGAATATTTATTACAGGAAATTTCAATTAAAATATGAAATAATGAACCATGTGGTTTGCATCTGATTCCCTTTTCTTGTGACATTCAGGCTAAAAGGACACTACTATAAATAAGCTTCACAGAGCAAACACTCTTTTCTTACTGCAGCGGTTTCCTCTTTTGCCTCAATGTTATTCCCAGGTCATGTTTGTTTATATGCTTAGCTAAAATTAGTGAGTTTTTTTGTTGTTTTTTTTTTGCTCATGATGTTCCTGTCCTGATTAAACCAAATTAGTCTTTGCTCGAGCATACGACATCATCTGTTGAGCTCGGCCTCTGCAGAAGGGTCGTGGCAGGCTGGTATTTGGAGGATTTCTAAACAGGCTTTATATAAAAAATAAAAATACAACTTGTGAGCACAATCACGTCTCAGACAGGTCTGCAACCCTGATCTCCCCATTATCCCTTAGCATACAATTCTTGCACTGCAGCAAGGGATTCTGGGTAATGACATGTGTAGCTCCCCTTCTGGGAAATATTATACTAAACTAAGCCAGTTAAAGAGGATCTAAAGAGTTCACTCTGAGAAATGCCTAATTTTGACAGTATGATGGGAAGTAACCAGACAGGGGCCTGCTTACTCCCTCTTTCTAGAACATGCTGGGTTGGTCACAAGGGTCATGATGACTCAGAAGACTAAGCTCCACCCCTTTTGTGCCCATAAATAGGGAGGCAGAAGATAAGTTATAAATAGGAGGAGATTAGGACCCCATCTGTAGACCTCTGGAGGAGACAGTGGAGAGATCTCACCTGTATATAGCAATGTAAATAAATGGTATAGGGTAGGCAGCCCTTTCTTTGTTTTGTAGATAGGGAAGTGCCCTTGTAGTTAGGCTCCCTAGAGTATGCAAGAAGATAAGTACAAGCTCCCAAATGGGAGACCTGTGTCCCCTAGGAGTTGCCAATATGTAGCTCTGGGACTATTCTGATAGAGAAGAAGGCAGATGCCTGAAGGCCTATCCCTGTGGTTAGCATCCCCAAGGGAATGAAGTGAACTAGTCTATCCCTGTGGTGAGAAAGAATCTCTCAGTAAAGCCGAAGGAAATGGCGCTGCACAGCCGCAAACACAGGGTGTAGACAACGGTGGTGACTTAAAATCAAGTTTATTGAACAGACATAGGTTACTGATGGGTCCTCTGACGCGTTTCGGCTCGCAGGCCTTCATCAAAGTCTTTGACGAGCCGAAACGCGTCAGAGGACCCATCAGTAACCTATGTCTGTTCAATAAACTTGATTTTAAGTCACCACCGTTGTCTACACCCTGTGTTTGCGGCTGTGCAGCGCCATTTCCTTCGGCTTTGCTGAGAGATTCTTTCCTGCTTCTGCTGCCGCTTTGCACGCCGGATGACCCCACTCACAGAGGAGGAACCGCAGGTCACGTGACTTCCGAGCGCGAGACCGTCCACACGCCGGGAGCAGCGGTGCCTTCCACACATAGGAGCATAGCTGAGGCGCATACCGGGATACCCTCTCCCCCCACTTCATCAGCACTGAAGGGGATCACCGACGGTCACTTGACCGCCCCACGTGACGCCGGAGCCACGGCGGGGTTGGCGGTGCAACACTGCGATACATCTCTGATGACCTTTAACAGAAGAAAATCCTCCTCATAACCGTGAGTGCCCTATATAGCAACCCTTGGTGCCCAAAGCTGGGCCAGTTGCCAAATACCACAGATACTACTTGTTACATTGTACAATGGGGTCTTCTAATTGTTTCTGATGCACCTAATAGGATACATTGTATCTAACTTTACTTATCCCTGTGGTGAGCATCCCCAAGGGAATGAGATGAGAGTATAATTGGACCCTGATCTCTGTTAACCCATTTAGGAAGCCAGAGTTGAGAGCGTAGAGTAATACATAGTGCAAGCAGTAAGTTATCTCCAGACAGGATACACAGGGTAGCCCAAGCAGGGGCCCTGAAAGAGGTTGTTATATAGTACCTAAACTAAAGGCATCATAAATGTATTTTTCCTATAACCAGTCCAAAGGATGTCCCTTTACAGAGATGCAATAATGCACCCAGAGAAGAAGTTGTAACCTATGAACGATCAATAAAGCTTGTCCTGCTGATGACTACAAAGTTTCTGGCGCCCATCTTTAACATCTGCATATACACCCAGCCTGTCCGGAGCAGCATACCTGACAAAGGTAATGCACCCTGAGTAGCCCACATCACAGACACCATGTAAACTCACTTATAGCTGCATAGGGAGGGTTACACATGCAAACGAACACACAATGTGTGGCATTTTGCGTCTTACACAACTTTTTTTTTTTAGCACAGCCTGGGTACCAGAAGTGCATAGCCCAGTGTTGTTCAACCAGGGTTCCTAGGAACCCTTATGCTCCCCGGACACCAATAAAGGGTTCCCTGCCAATTTCTAGTCAATTGAAAATTGTATCAAAGAAGAATTTACAATGCATCTGATCACAGAGTTGCTATTAGAGATGGTTAAGGGTTCCTCAGAATTTCACTTAGGGTTCCTTAACCACAAAAAGGTTGGAAACCACTGGCATAGCCAGTAAACCTACTCACTGACTAACTGTGTGAACCTTTTGAGTCTCATCGGTGTGAGGATGATTACATGCAATGTGAAGCTGGAAGCAGTAGAAAAATCAATCACCAAATATTTTTCTATTTAATTTATTTATTTATTTTTTAAGCTGTCTTTTTGGGAGGAGAGGGGTTAAAAACTGTGGTACAGAGTTAAGAGTAACAATCTAAATGTTACATTCTCCTCACTTGCTTTACCATTGATGTCCCATGTGCAATTACAGTTGCTTAACCTGTAATGCCATCTTGTGGCCACTAAACATCCCTCGTTACTATTTTAACCTGAGATGCTGGCAGCATTTTATGATGTGAATGCAAAGTACATTATAGGGATACAAGCTCAAAACCTTCCGAACAGTGTGAATGAAATTCCTGTACCAAAGATCTTACATTAGATCTACAGGGGCCGATTCACAAAGCAGTGATAAGTGGTTTTAAGAGAAATAAATGCCCTTATAGCGTGATGCTGCCTGCTCTGCTATTCACAAAGCAGTGATAACAGTGCAGTATCGCGCTATCATAGCTTTTTATCACCCATAAACACTCAGTGAAAAAACCTCCCAAAGACCTGATAGCCCATCACGGGTGAGCCCCTGCTCTGTGATTGGGGGATGTAAAATCTGTGCAGTGATTGGTCCACACGTAGCCTCCGTGCACTGATTGGTCGGAGCCCTCCTCCATAGTTTGAGATGGAGGCCGCGGTCTATGTAAGCCCATGCCATCTCATTTCCACAGTCTATCAGTAATTCATCCTGACTTTGGTTGGTACAGTAGGTGCACCTATGGGGTTTTTGCCAGATTCACCACATCGAGACTCGGTCGAATAGACGAGCATGACTTTTAAACTTCCTAGGACGCAACTTACATCCCTACAGTACCGTGGTACCCAGAGACTCTTGGCATCTGGAAGACATCCTGGGTAAGCCTCCTGAAGTGTCGCCCAGCACCTAGCTGGCTAGGATTTACCCCACAACCCATTTTGCGGAGTTTCTGCTTTAATCGTGTATTGTGTTTTGTCTGTTGACTGACTCTGGTTGAAATAAACTTACTTTAACTCCTTTGTTCTGTCTGGCATTTGCAATCCCATGTACTGTAAATTGTACTTGTCTCTCACATCAGTGTTGGCCAGATGGTTGAGATCTATGAATCTTCTAATATTATATACAGCCTAGCACCCCAAAATGAAGCGCAGGTGATCTAGGATGAGAAGTGTATTCATTCTCAAGGCTAAAATGTTGCTGTATATCTTTATATCAGAATTAAATATATTGGTTGATAGCTACTATAGTATACACAATGCTTTCATGGTTTTAAAATCACAGAAAACTGTGCTCCCAAAATGGAAGGTGGGATCTCCTTCCCCCTTAAGAAGGAATTAAACATCCTCTTTAAAAGAGCAATTCACGCACTTTTTTATTTTTAAAGATATGTTTGAAGCAGGGGGTCTCCGGAGCTGAACCCCATTAATCTTAGCTCGGGGGACGCCCTGCTTCCCAACATAAAGACCTGCAAAGGGGGTGCCAGCAAAGTTTAAAGCTCCTGCATCCTGTGGGCCAATAGGAAGCTGAATCTGATGACGTCACAGCTTCCAATTGGTCCGCAGGGCACGTGAGCTTTGAAAAGCCACCTTTACATGAACCCTGCAAGCCGAGTGGCTACCGGCACCCCCTATGGAGATAAGTATCTCCAGAAGCAGGGGTCCCTGGAGCTGAAATGAATGGGGTCCAGCTCCAGAGACCCCCTGCTTCAATCCTATGTTAAAAGAAAAAAATTGCCCACTTGATTAGAGAAGTGTATATCTGCCCAGGCTTGGCAGAGCTTCCTGTTCAAGTAGCAATCTTGGTCATGCGCCACGCATGATCGGTCCCTAAAGATATGTATTTTCAAAGTGCCCTATGGATACAAATGACTAATTTTTTTTAAAGTGTTTTATTACATTCTGTTCATTGCTTTGTTAAATGAAATGTAAAGAACACAGGCCATTCCTTAAGGCTACGATATTCTGAACACGTAGGCCTGGATTCACTAACCTCCTATACAAGTTATCGCATCGCAATCCCTCAATAACTGCTATTTACTTGAATATCAGTAAATATGGAATTATGGTGCGGAAACCCATAATTGGAGTTTAGTGAATCTCCGCTATAGATGAGTATCCACAATAAGCTTCAAAACAGGGAGAAGCGAAGCAGACAAAGAAAGTGCTACTTTTCATACAAGCGTATGCATTGTACAAGAATACTTTACAATAAATTCTGAAAATGCAGCAAAAATGGGAGGATAATCTAAATGCAAGACACTAAAATCTATCAATCTATCCATCCACCCATGTATGTTTCTATACCCTCTCGTTTATATATGTCTTTCTTTTTACCGGTATATCTACCCATTCTTTCATTTGCCTTTAGATACTTCTATACAGATATTTATCCATCTATATATAAATCCATCAGCCCATGTATATTTCTATACCCCACATATTTCATCCATCCATACTGTATATCAATCTATCAATGAGTGTATCCATATATCTATAGATACCTGTACATCTATCTATCTATCTATCTATCTAATGTTTCTATACATTTTTAACTCATATATCCACTCATTCATGCTCACCTGTAGCAGCTGTACCCTACCACAGATTGAACCAGAGCGCATCCTTATGAAGGGATTTATCAAAGCTAACGTATATGGCATGTTTTATACTTTGATAGCTGGGCAGTTCCCGTTTGCTTGAACTATAGCTTCATAAAATGTAATGTAAGTTCTATACGCTATAGGCCTGCTGTGTCTCACTCATTTTTAATGAGCCCCACTCATTGCTAGGTAGCCTCCCTAAGTGGCAGAGGATCTCATTTAGCTGGAATAATGTAAGTATCAAGCATTGGAAAGCAGCCCTGGTCATTTAGAAAGAGGCTCACTCATTAGAAGGCAGCCTTCATAAGCTTGAGTTAATCTTTACTATTAGAAGGCAGTCGCACTCATTGGAAGACACATTAACTCATTGGAAGGCAGTGTCACTGAATACTCCACTCTGACTCAATGGAAGGCAGTCTATCTCATTAAAAGTCTCACTTATTGGAGGACAGTCTCAATTTTTGGAAGGCAGTCCAGCTCTTTGGAAGGTATCCTCGCTCATTGGAGGACAGTCTACCTCATCAGAAGGCAGTCTTACTTATTGGAAGTGAGTCTACCTAATTGAAAGGCAGTCTAACTCAATGCAAGGCAGTTTAGCTCACTGGAAGGAATTCTCACTCAGTAAAATAAGTCTTTCCAAAATCTATTGATTCATAATCCTTCCAGAATCGAACAATGATTTGGTCTACCATTCACTGACTCTTTAGGGAAGCTGATGCCCACTGGCAACTCTGTAACTTTGAATAAAGTTGCATTTATTTTCCAAAATCCCATGAAAGTGTGTACAGTGTCGATGGCTGGTGTTGCTCTCTTCTATTTCACCTTATTGCCTGTCTCACTCATTGCTCTCACAAAGCCCTGGATTTCTTTTTCCAGGTGCTTGTTTCTCTTTTCGGCGTCATCCGTGAGCACTCGATATTTTGCAGCTTCATCTCTAGTGCTGCCCGTGTGTTCCGTTCTTTCTCCAGGTCTTCGTTTAACCTAACTACCTTGGTCCACACTTCAAAGTTTTCTTTCTCCAGGCTGCGAAACAGTAAACTTAAAATGAGATGCAACATTTGTTGAGGAGTTAATAGCAGTATAACATGATAGTATAACCCATTTGATGATAGAGAGGCCAATAACACATGGCTCTGTAGCAAACGTTCTCTTAAGTACGATCAGTAAAGCAGGTTTAAGGCCATTCTTTAGTCCCCACGGTTATGACACAATGTATAATTATCCTGAGAATCTATACTCTTTCAGCCGCTCATAAATTGTCCCTCAGGACAAAGTCTGCAGAGAATTGACATACTGTACTAGAAATGTTGCCATCTGACAGTAACAGCTGAGTCTCCCCCCCCCCCCCCACCCACCCCCCCTGTCAGGAAGTAATACAGGTATAACATTTTTTTTAAAAACACAAGTTCTATTGTATTGTTACCAGGATTATAATAGAATAAAAGAATTTAAAAACGTTCAGGATAGACAAGAGGATCCTATATAAATAGAAAAAGTTGGGGATCAAACAGGATCTATGTCTTCACAGCACGTAGAAAAATAGGTAGCCTGGGTGGGCAAAGAAGTTCTTATCTGCTTCCACATGTGAGCTACTAACTAACTAACTAACTAACTAACTAACACATAAGGGCTAATTCTATATTCACTGAAGCGGCTGTTTTCGATGGATATAGACTAGGCTCAATGGTAGTTTAGATTAAGAAAACACATATCCATAGAGATCAACCTTGTATTTCATTCTAAGCTGAGTGAAATAATATTTACGTTATGTATAGACAATACACTCAAGTGAAACATTTGCAAAATATGTTTTACTAGAGGGAAAAAAAACTAATTCCTTCCTGACGTCAATTCACCCTGACATCAGATCATCCCATGGATTAGTGTTTTGCCTTTGTTTTAACCTGCTTGCCACACCTTTTTATTTCTACAAGATATACCAGCCCATATTTGCTAAGCTGTTTTATTCCATAAGACACCTTCCGGCAATGGAAGACACCTTCTGACCCATTCATTTCAATGAGCCACAATGTGTTTTATGTAGTAGAATTGCTTGGTAAATATGGCCCATAATCTTTTCTTAAAACATATCCATAGCATCTGTGATTACCGTCTCTAAAGGTAAAACAAATTCATCCCTTACAGTAAATAAACCTTTTTTTTCTACTGTATGTTGCTGATGAAATATTGGTGACCCAATAATAACTCTACAACTCTTTAGGTGGAAATCTTCCTATTCCTCATGTTATGTTTTATTGTTACCTTTTGATCCGTTCTTCAAGGATATTCTTTGAGTTTCCATTTCCTGCTTCAGTTCCAACATGTTGGACGACGTGTCACATCTGATGGCGTCTTTACGCTCAGCCTCTGGGCTGGGCACGCCATGCTTCACATAGTTTGTGGTTTGCTGGGCTGTGCTCTCTTTGTCGCCACTCTTAGCAG